>NC_091477.1:39601677-39925427 GCF_036971445.1 Narcine bancroftii
ACAATGACATGCAAGCAGTTTATCTTTACCTACGAGATCTGCATTTTCAATGCGAGTTTTAAGAATAGGAAGAACGTATTTTGGTCTAATGCAAAGGTTTGCGGAGGAGCTAGTGGAGTTGTTCAAGTGTACGGATTTGAAGGGCCAACATAGCCTGTTTCCGTGCTGTAAACAGTTATATGGTTATATGATTATGGTATGCACACAATTATATTTTTAGAAAATTGGTATATTTGTACATTTAAATCTTTGGACTCAAATAAAATCACTTTTTAATGAGTGGCAAGTGGTCTACTATAATATGTAATGCTGAAATCATGAATGATGCCAAAGATTGGGGGATGGTCAAGTTATATACATGGCTGCTTATGGGATTAGCCATGATGGTGGAAGGGAGTAAGGCAAAGAAGGGATGCCAGTTTGATGTCAGATGGGTAGGTTCCTCGAGTCTCCAACTGCTGGAAGCAACTGAGCATCCTGGGTAGCAAAGCCTTTGGGTCTGCTAGCACCTTCTGGTGATGAGGCTGTAGAGGGCTCCAAAGTGCAATGAGCAAGTGAGAAGCAATAAAATGTTGATCTGATCAGCAAAGTTAACAAAGAACTTCACTGAAGAAAACCGTTTGCAGAATCACTCCAGAAAGTGTGTTTGAGGCTGCAGTATACATTACAATATTAGAAAGCTAATTCATCTCCTGGGAGAAATGAAGACAAAGGAAGAAATAATTTGTTCTGCTGAAGGAGCAAGAAATAAGCCATTGTGTCGATTGCTGTTATAGTTTCAATAGCTAGCATTGTTGCAGGAACTATAAAAAATGCTTCCATAACATTCCATAAATGTGTCAAACTAAGGCCAAACAGCTTACACTGCACTGCAATGTTTTCCATGGAAAATACTATAAAGGAAACTCAAGTCACTAACCTGAATATATTGAAAGTCTCCATGGATTCATCACAGTCAATGGTTTTTTCTTCAGGGGCATTGCAGGAGGATGCCTAACCTGTCTCCTTCAGATTCTCAGCAGCCATCCACCTTTTCTACTATTGTACTTTAAAGGGACATCAAGAGAATAGTTTAACATTTATAAATGATATTGGTGTGCTTCAAAATTCTGGTCATGTTTGGACCAAAGGCATGATGGGTTTGAGAGTCAAATGATCCCCATTCCTCAAAAGCTCATTTTGAGCATTGCTGATGAGGTTAATATTGATATAAAGCAACAAAATATTATATCTTTGATGATAATGATTATTCTATTTTTTCAAAATTCCTCACATTTTGGGAAAGCAGGAAAAATAATTCCTTTATTGAAATTGCAGAGGTGGGAGAAGGAGGGGCATAAAAATACATGTAAAAGTTGTCTTGGTGGGGGGGAAAGAAAAGGTTAGACAATATTATTAAAAGATATGACTCCCAGTTCAAAGTTCTGATTTATTGTCAGAGTACATACATGAGATCACTTTCAACCCTGAGATTTTTTTCTTCCATGTAGGGCCAGCAGAATTTCTATTATCAATAACTATAAACTGTGCTCAATAAGAGAGAGAGAGAGAGAGAGAGAGAGAGAGAGAGAGAGACACACACACACAAAAGAGAAAAATGTAAACAAAAGAAGAAATGTAAACAAACTAGCTGTGGAAATAAAAAAAATAATAAATATTCTGTTATAAATAATGTACTCTAGTGGGCTGCTGAATGCGCCACGCCCGAAGCGGTGACCTGACACCGGGAGCCCATGGCCTACACAGCTGGCTGAGATAGGCTATGTACTTTGAAGTCAGTGGTCAACTCAGCAGCACAAGGCTTCAGCACCCCACTCCGATGGGCTGGCCATCAGTGTTGAATTCACTCCCGTAGTGTGTGTCTCTTCTTTGAGCATAACCTCTCCAGCAGTAGCAGCTGCTATAGTACAAAGTAAGAGTCCTTAAATGAGTTTCAGATTAAGTTTAGGAGTCTGATGGTTGAGGGGTAGCAATTGTACCTGAACCTGGTGGTACGAGTCCTGTGGCACCTATACCTCTTTTCTGATGGCCACAGCAACAATAACAGAGCATGTCGTAGATGGCATGGATCCCTGATGATTACTGCTGCTCTCCAACTGCAGTATTCCATGTAGATGTTCTCGATGGTGGAGAGAGTTTATGCCTGTGATGTACTTGGTTGCATCTACTACCTTTTTCAGGGCTTTCCGGTCAGAGCTGTTGGTGTCCCTGTACCAGGATTATAGAATGCATTGAAAAGTCTGAGGTAATCTAGGAAAAGCTGCATGATTTGTGAAAGGGAAATTATGGCTGACCAATTTGTTGAGTTCCTTGAATGAGAAGAACTGAGGAATGTACTGTATTTTTATTTCCATGGATCATATTAAGGTGCTGGTTTAAGGGCTAACATGGGGAAAAATAAGATCACGATGTAGGGGATGTGTCTATAAGACTAGCCAGCAAATAGGAATCAGAGGGGAGATAAATTGGGTCTTTTTCCTGGTTGGAAAGATGTAATGAGTGGTGTGCCATCGGATTTGCTGCTGGAGCCTCAATTTTCATTATGGAAGTAGACCATTTGGTTCCATTTCCAAGGGATGCAACAAGATCTTGACCTGAAACATCAGCTATTCCTTTATCTCCACAGGTTATCTCCAATGTTTGGAGTTCTTCCAGAGATATAAATACATTTGACTAATTTCTCCCATCAAACGAACCACCTCTATACCCAGACGTTAACATTCATTACACCCCTTCTATTTCAAGAATGGCCCTTTTTGAGTATGGAGGACCTACATAATATTTCATTCATAGCCTCACCAGTACTCTATGTAATTGCAGTAAGATATCTTTGCTTTTGTGCTTAAGACCTTTTGCAATGAAGACCAACAGAATGTTGCCTTCCTGATTGCTTGGTGGACTGTACATTAACTATCAGTGATTCATCTTCGATGATATCCATGTCCTTCTGAGGATCAACATCTTTCAATTTATCCATTACCCCACCTTTTTATTGTGTCTTCCACAGTAGATGAACTCATACTTTTTTTCAGAATATATTCAATCTGCCATGCCTTCACCCATTATTTTAACCTGTCTCTGTGCTTTTGCATCTTCTTTATTTGCTCTCTCAACTCATATTTGTCACTCACATTAGTGTCATCTGCAAACCTGGATATGTTACACTTGATCCAGTCATTGAAATCATTTTGTGAACAGCTGGTCCCAGCACTGATCTCTGTCCTTGCCCAATAGACACAGCCTCCCAAGACAAAAGTGACCCAAATTTGTTTCCCTCTCATTGTTTTTCATTTATTGACTAATCCTCCATCCACTTTGGTATAATACTCCTAATCTCATGTGCTTTAATTTGATTTAATAATTGCTCTGAGGCCCCAACTGGATGTCTTGTAAAAGCACAAAAACATCACATTGGCTGTTTCCCTCTTATCTATTTTGCTAGTTACAACTTCATAAAATTCCAATTTCATAACTGACATCTGATTTACTTTAAATACCTAATATTTCAATTGTTTTTCTTCTTGAAAACTTCCTCAATGAAAAATAGTCAAAAAATCCAGAAATATCTCCCAAGATTTTCATCCTCTATTATACACATTCAAGACTTTGCCAACAACTTTTATCAAAGACTATTTCCCTTTCATAAATCTACATTGATTATTTTCCAAGTGTCCTCTTACAAGTTTTTTTAAAAATAGACTCTAATAATTTCCCATCAGGGTAGCTGGTCTGTAGTTCACTATTTTTGTCTCTCTCAATCCTTTCTAAAATAGCTAATTGGGTGTGATTGGGCAGGATGGACTCTTGGGCTAAAAGGGCCTGTTACGGTGCTGTATGTCTAAATGCAAAAAAAAAAATTAAAATAGTCATTTCCACTTTCAAATCTGTAGGAACCAATCTAAAACCTCTGTAACTTTGGAAGATGCCAACCAATGCATTCACTATCTCCCTTAGCCACCCATTTCAACATCTTGGGATGCAGATCATCAGGCCCTGGGAAGTTACTGCCTTTCAGACTTATTCATCTCTTCAGTCTGATGCCTTATACACTCTAGACCTGTGACCCTTCACAATTACTGGGACACTTGTCCTATCTCCTTCTGTGAAGTCAGACACAAAATGTTTGTCTAATTTCCATCTTCTTTCCTTATTTTCCAGTCTCTTTTTGTGGATTAACCATTGTTAATCTTTTCCTGTTGAGATATCTGGAGAAGCATTTACCATTTATTTTTATGACTCCTGTTAGATTGCGAATTCTAGTTTCCTTTTTTATAGCAGCTTCTTGGTCCTCCTTTGAAGAATTCTGAAATTTCCCCACATTTCAAGCCCTTTTTTTTATTCCATGAAACATTATGTTTTTCTTGCTTATCATAATTGGAACATATTTCCAGTTGAATTTTAGTGTCTTAAACAGAATATTCAATTGTTAACTAAAGATAAATTCTTCCACATTAGCCAATGGAAAATATGTTTTGGAACTGCTTTCAGCTTCAGATGTGTTTTGTTTCATAACTGACATCTGATTTACTTTAAATACCTAATATTTCAATTGGTTTTTCTTCTTGAAAACTTCCTCAATGAAAAATAGTCAAAAAATCCAGAAAGATTTTCATCCTCTATTATACACATTCAAGACTTTGCCAACAACTTTAATGAAACTCTGATTTTCTCTTTCAAATATATATATTTTTTAAAGTGTTGCCCAAATTTCAGGAAGATTTAGTACAGCAGAAATCTAAACGTATCAGTAACCCAATCCAGACAAACTGCAAGGACTGCATAACATATCATTCATTCATTATGGCAGATGCATTGGATTTCATGAAATTGTAATTATAGCTATGCAAACTTTTCCTTTGAATTGCAAAATGAAGTTTAATTGTGAATAATTTAGCTGTATTTTTTTTGCACATTAAACTTTTAAATACATAATAATGGAGAAAATTAAGTATTTAAAGGTAAAAATACCCAACATTCATCTTATTTGATTTGGTCAACATTTGAATTAGTAGAACTAATCAGGAATCTATGTGGCAGAACTGCAGACTTTATCCCTAAAATTTGTACTAGAAAGAATATAATTTTTTTGGGATGGCATCTGGGGTTGGATATAAGAGCATGGGACAGCAGAATAATAATTATTCAGTGCAATAAGGACAGGCATGTATGCACATAAAAGGATGATGTCACTTCTCTCCCTTTCCATTCCAAAAAGTAGTCATGTTTGAATTCCTACATACTTCATGTCTATGTTTTGGCATATATCATATTGCGGTAGTTTCATATTTGTTTTTAATGGTGTGGGAGAAATGTAATTAAAGCATATCAGCTTACAGCTGATAAATTACTTACTAATAGAAATAGTAAAAAATCCACATGACAAAAATATATAATGGGCTTATGTTGAATGAATATATTAATTGACATTTGGTTCTACTTTGCAATATAGTAATATCTATCATGGTCCAATAATTGTGAGACACCTTTCCAGAAGTATCAAGCAGATGTTCCAGAGGTATTGTCACCAAAACAGTTTCAATGTTCGAGACCATTATAATGTATGGTTTTGCCTTTTGAGATCCTATGTTATCTGTGCATTGTATTTATCCACTGAACAGCTGTAAATTCTCAAACTTTAATATAAAAGGATCACATTCCCTTCACTATAATCAATGGGAGTGCATCAGCGAAATGGTTTAATTGCTTCACCATTTGCTTGATGTGGTCTCAAATGTGTTTGTCACATAATTCTAGCCTCGTGATGAAACATGATAGGGCGATAGATCGAGTGACTGGAGCAACTGTCGGCAATACTCGTGCAGTTTTAGATTCTTCCCCTCACAGTTGTTCAGGAAACTTATCCTTACAGGGTCCATCTGGGCCCAGTATGCAATAGCAAAGGCTCAGAATGACAGTTATGCACATGTTAATTTTAAGCCACACCAGTGGAATCCACAATATTTAAGAATAGTCTCTTGTCAGTTTCCTGTTTCCCCTTTATACTTCTAACTCTATCGTTATGCTCTGAAAATCTTAAAATACTGGACAGCTCCTTGTTTTGTACAGATCCTGGGGATGATATTTGTGTATTAAAATTATCTTGTTTATTATTTCTTAGGAAAAATATTTGGCAATTATTTTCAACCATGTTATTTATCTGTAAGCTACACTGCTAGGGTAGAATGATTTGCGCTGTTCATCAAACATGAAATATGTCACCCTTGGCTCAGTCACAACACTCTCATCTCTGACTCAACACATTGTAAATTCAAGCTACACTTCAAAGATGTGAGCAGATTATGCTGAGGGAGTGCTCCTAAATTGTTATCCTTCAGATAAAATGTTATGATGAGGACCCAGCTTTGCTCTTTGAATAAATTCATGATTTTCCCTTGATTTTTTGGCTATTATTAATCCCTCAACCAAAAATCATAAAGAAAACAAAGATATTAGGTCACATAAATCATCAACGTCAGTGGGATTGCATTGCGTGCAAACCTTGTTCCTACGTTAGCTTTCCTTGTGAATGTAGGTGCATTTCCAACTCACTTCAGGGGGAGTAAAGAGTTTGGAAGTCCTGATGTCCAGAACTTCATTTTACATTCTTTGTCAAACTCAGAATATGGACAAACAGTATGTTGGAATCTAATTCTTGGAGTGGTGGGAGTAGAGAGAAGTTACATATGAAGAGTGGTGAAAGCAAACCAGAAAAACATGGGACAGAACTGTTTCTACCCCAGAAACACACTGGGGTAGAAGAACATTGGTACTGCCATAAACACCAGAAGTATAATTAATCCAAAACAGAAAAAAATGATGATGGTTAAATAACTTGACACATATGGAAAATATTTTGTGTGAACTCATCTGTCTAAAACATTTTAGTATGTGTCTAAAACATTTCCTTGCTGAATAAGCAGGATGAATTAACTGTATTCATGTGGACAATAGATCCTTAGATGAAAAATGTATCAATTACCTTTAGGTGTGGCTGCATTTAAAATAGTCAAGTGGGTTACCATGGATACAGAAATATAATGGAGCATGGGCTTGACAAAGAAACCTCATAATGATAAATTAGGGGAGAGTTAACTGTTAAAACTATAGATCTGCATGAAACTAGATTCTAACATTTTCTCAACTAACTTTGCAACCTAATAGACACTTTATGAAGTGTCCATATTTGCAGAGGTGGATCTTTTTCGACATAGAATACAAGACATTGCACTTGGGATATTTACAGGCCTTCAAACAGCAAGTTGACCTGGTGCAGGTAAGTGTAAAACTTGCTTCTTGTTTCTGATAAATCAACTAAGGTAAGGCAACAATACCTACACCTAATTTTTATTCATAAATTTATTACAAATGTTAAGTTTAAGTTCAAATTCATTTATCATCTGATTGTAACAGTACAACCTGTTGAAACAACATTCTCTGGTCAACAGTGCAAAAATAGTGCAAACACACATTCAGACATAACACACATACAGACATGCACAGAACCAATATATCTGTACCTGTCTTATATAGTGTACATATGTTAAAAACAAATATTAATAAATACTAGAGTTACAGGGACAGGTTTTAGCAATTACAGCAGATATTCAGTAGTCTCATTGCCTGTGGGAAGATGTTGTTCCTCAGCTTGGTTGATCCGGCTCTAATACTTCTGTATCTCTTTCCCAACAGGAGTAGCTGGAAGATGCTGTGTGCAGGGGTGATAGGGGTTGTCACAGATGTTGCGAGCTCTCTTTAAACTATGATACTGGTAAATCACATTGATGGGGAGGAGGGAGATTTCAGTGATCCTCTCTGCCACTTTTATAGTTCTGTGGATAGACCTCTGATCTGATGCTTTACAGCAACTGTACCATACTATGATACATCCGGCCAGAATGCTCTCGACTGGCTTCTGTAGAAGGTTGACACAATAGTGGCCGATAGCCTTTCCTTTTTCAGCCATCTAAGGAAGAGAAGTCGCTGTTATACCTTCCTGACAAGAGAAGAAATGTTATATGTCCAGGATGGGTCACTTCTTAAGGGGACTCTAATGAACTCTCTCCATTACTGAACTGTTAATGTATAGTGAACAGTGGTCATCTCTGGTCCTCCTAAAGTCTACATTCATCTCCTTTGTCTTAATCATGTCGAGACTCAGGTTGTTATTCATTTTTTAATTTTTTTTAAATTTTTCACACTGTGAACCATATTGACCAAAATACACATAAACATTTCCCTCTTGAATATTAAGAGTGTCATTTTCTCCCTTTCCCCCCTCCCTTCCATCCCTTCTTCACCCCCCCCCTCCCCACCCACTCAATGTTCAACATATGTGATACATTAAACCCATTAAACAATGTCATCACACAATGAAAATAAACAAGAAATTTGTGTCATCTACTTTTACACACTCGGTCAGTTCATTTCGTCTTCTTCTTCTTCTGTCATTTTAGGTGGTGGAGGTCCGCGATAGGACTTCTCTGTTGTGTTCCATGTACGGTTCCCAAATTTGTTCGAATACTGTGATGTTATTTCTTAAATTATATGTTATTTTTTCCAATGGAATACATTTATCCATACCGTTGCTGTATTCTCAGGCTATCTTCTAATTTCCAGGTTGACATAATACATTTTTTTGCTACAGCTAAGGCTATCATAATAAATCTTCTTTGTGCTCCATCAAAAAACAGTATCAGGCTGATGTTTTCGCTGTAAGAAGGAAATGGGAACAACAGTACATGCAATTTGGGCATGTGAGAAAGTGGAAAAGTTTTGAGAAGATCTAAATCAGGTATTAAATAAAATCACAAAAAGCAACATATCAAAAAATCCAGAGATCTTTCTTCTAAGTAATATAAGAAGTAAAACCTGTTATTCTTGCAGAATTTCAGGAGATATTCCACTTCTTCTCTGTATTGCAACTCATCGTTTTTGCTGGCGAGGCCGACGACTGTTGTGTCATCTGCGAACTTGAAGACTCTGTTGGAGCTGGATCCGGCTTTGCAGACATGAGTCAGCAGCGTGAATAGAAGCGGGATGAGCACACAGGCCTGAGGTGCGCCTGTGCTCAGTTTGAAAGTGCTCAACCTTTTGTTTCCAACTGAACAGACTGCAGTCTTTCCGTTAGAAAGTTGAAAATTCAATTACAGAGAGAGGTGTTAATTTCAACTGAGCACACCTTCTTTACCAGTCTCTGGGGATACTGAATGCAGACTGGGAGCACATCGGCTCTCTCTGCCGCAATAGCGTGAATCTCCCAGTTTCAATTCTCCATCTCATTCCCTTGCTGATATGTTTGTCCATGGTCTCATGTATTGCCAGATTGAGACCATCTGTAAATTGGAGGAACAACACTTCAACTTCTGACTGGGAACGCTCCAGATGGCATTAACATTGACTTCTCTGGCTTTTGTTAAATGCCCCACCCCCTTGCTTCCCCTGTCCCCTCTCAATTCCTTGTCTCTTTTTGCACAGACATGATCAATTCTACCTAGCCCTTTATCACATCCAATTAACACCTTTTATTGGTCTGGATTCTTTCTGATATATCCTACTTCTGCCTTTTTAAAATTTTTCCATGAAGAAGGGCTCAGGCCCAAAATGTCAGCAATATATCTTTGTCTCCTGTAGATGCTGCATAGACCAGCTGAGTTTCTCCAGCATTTTGGGTTTTTTTAACTATAATCACAGCATCTGCACCCTGTCGTGTTTCTCTGAGGATTAAACACCTCGCTGAAGTCAATGAACAGCAGCCTTATGTATGAGGGTCGTTCTCCAGGTGGGTCATGGCAGAGCAGAGGACAAGGCTATAGCATTGTCAATGGAAAGATTCTGCCTATAGGTGACTTGAAATGGGTCCAGCGTCTCCAGGACATTCCATCAATAGGCGCTCAAAGCATTTCATAATGTGAAGGTCAGTGCTACTGGGTGGTCATCATTAAGGCATGTTGCTATCGCACACTTTGATGGCAGCTGCCTTGAAACCCATGGAGATGATGGACTACTACAATAATAATTTCTGTCAGTTGGTCAGCTCAGTCCTTTGTTATCCGACCAGGTATATTGTCTGACCCCGCTGCCTTATGTAGGCTCACCCTGGATAGGATGCTCCTTTCCTTGGCCGTAGCTATGCAGGAGGCCTGTTCTTCAGGGAGAGAAGGAACTTTCTTTGACGCCTGGCATAGAAGATGTTCAGTCTGTCTGGAAGGCAGATGTTGTTGTCGTTAACTCGCAAGGATGGCCTGTAATCTGTTATTGTTTTAATACCCAGCCACATGGGCCTCGTACCACTGATGTCGCACATATGACAATGGATCCTCCATGCATACCCATGCTTTGCCTTCTGGATTGCACGGGAGAGTTTAGACCTGGCTGATCTTAGTGCCAACTTTCTCCTGTCCTGAGGGCGATATAAATTATATATAAGATATTATAATAATAAATAATTTGATCAGACAGTTATGACATATTAAGTTTGTAATGGTCACAAAAAATGTCTTACATAAAAATAACCCTGCCTATATTGAATAGTTTCAGTTAGTTCATGTTGTTAATATTCCAGAGCTGTTTCACTTTTCCTCCATTCTTTCTTTGGCTTGGCTTCGCGGACGAAGATTTATGGAGGGGGTAAAAAGTCCACGTCAGCTGCAGGCTCGTTTGTGGCTGACAAGTCCGACACGGTTGCAGCGGCTGCAGGGGAAAATTGGTTGGTTGGGGTTGGGTGTTGGGTTTTTCCTCCTTTGCCTTTTGTCAGTGAGGTGGGCTCTGCGGTCTTCTTCAAAGAAGGTTGCTGCCCGCCAAACTGTGAGGCGCCAAGATGCACGGTTTGAGGCGTTATCAGCCCACTGGCGGTGGTCAATGTGGCAGGCACCAAGAGATTTCTTTAGGCAGTCCTTGTACCTTTTCTTTGGTGCACCTCTGTCACGGTGGCCAGTGGAGAGCTCGCCATATAACACGATCTTGGGAAGGCGATGGTCCTCCATTCTGGAGACGTGACCCATCCAGCGCAGCCATAAGCCATAAGCCATAAGCCCAAGCTTAACACTTTCATTGTTTTATTATTTTTTTAAATTAATGTGTAGTTTGAGATGCAGCCTAATTGGGAAAGAATATCATTGTATTATCTATGTATAAAGAAAATACAGTGGCAATTCAGAAATAAATTAGAAAATGCAAGAAATACTCAAGTTCAAGTTTATTGAAATCTGATTGTACATACACATATACAATCCAACGAAACAGCATTTCTCTGGACCATGGTGCACACACAAAGAAACACAATATAGTCTACACACAAATGACATATATACAAAGTGATCGAAAATAAATATGCATAAAAATAATTTACAGTTTTCTAGAACTGTTCAACAATCTCACTGCTTGTGGGAAGAAGCTGTTTCCCAGCCTGGCAGTCCATTTTCAGATTTTTTAGGGGTGGCACGGTTCGCATAATGGTCAGTGTAACATTATTACAGTGCCTGTGCCCCAGGTTTGAATCCATTGCTGTCTATGAGGAGTTTGTACATCCTCCCCGTTTCCACATGGGTTTCATCTGGGAGCTCTGGTTTTCTTCCACATTCCAAAGTGTGAGAGCTAGTGGGTTAATTGGTCACATGGATGTTATTGAGCAGTGAGGGCTTGTGGGCTGGTAGGACCTGCTACCGTGCTGTATCTCTAAATTTAAAAAAATATTTCATCCCAGTATTGGGCTCAGTTTTATTTATCAGTGTACAATGCAATAATTTACTTTCTCAAATTGTTCATGGATTGTGGAACACACATCAGAAATATATAGAACTCGAACAAAATGAAATTGTGCCAAAATATGCAATTAGCTTTTACATTACACAGAATGTAAAACACTACAGCACAGTACAGGCCCTTCAGCCCTTGATGTTGTGCCGACACATATATTCCATGTGACTTCAACAGGAATGAATACAAGATGTAATATTCACATATGTGCATAATAAAATGCACTTATGTGAATATTACATCGTAATTCCAGCTGCGTTTTGTCTGAGTAAAAAGAATTTTAAGGCATAATAAAGGATGCAGATTGAGAATCTCATTGGGTGGTTCCAGAAAACCAATCTTGCTCTCAAGTTTAACAAGACTTTCTCACATGCCCAAATTGCATGTACTGTTGTTCCCATTTCCTTCTTACAGTGAAAACATCTATCTGATAATATTGGATCCCATTTTTTTAACTTTTGGGGCGTGATAACCAATTATACTGTATCATGCGTAACCTTGTGTTTATTATATTCTTCATAGTTCCAGAGCATAATTTTTCCCATATTTCATTTTTTATCTTTGTTTAAATCTTTTTCCCATTTTTGTTTGGGTTTATAGCTTATTTCATCATTTTCCTTCTCTTGCAGCTTGTTGTACATGTTCGTTATAAATCTTTTTATTATCATTGTGTCTGTAATCACATATTCAAAGCTGCTTCCTTCTGGTAATCTCAGTCTGCTTTCCAATTTATCCTTTAAGTAGGCTTTCAGTTGATGGTCTGCAAGCATTGTACCGTGAGTTATTCCATATTTGTACTTCATTTGTTCAAATGATAATAAATTATTTCCCAAAAAACAATTTTCTATTCTTTTAATGCCTTTTCTCTCCCATTCTCTAAAGGAAAGGATATCTATTGAAAAAGGGATGAGTTGATTTTGTGTCAATAATAATTTTGGTATTTGGTAATTTGTTTTTTTTCCTTTTTAAGTGAATCTTCTTCCATATATTGAGTAAATGATGCAGTACTGGTGAGCTTTTATATTGCACCAGCTTTTCATCCCACTTATAAAGTATTTGTTCCGGTACCTTCTCCCCAATTTTATCTAGCTCTATCTTAGTCCAATCTGGTTTTTCCCTTGTCTGATAAAAATCTGATAAATACCTTAATTGTGCTGCTCTATAAAAAATTTTTAAAGTTTGGTAACTGCAAACCACCTTGTTTGTACCACTCTGTTAATTTATCTAAATCTATCCTCGGTTTCCCCTTTACATAAGAATTTCCTTATTATTCTATTTAGTTAATCAAAGCATTTCTCTGTTAAGGGAATCGGTAATGTTTGAACTAAGTATTGTATCCTTGGGAAGACATTCATTTTAATCCAATTTACCCTCCCTATCAATGTTAGTGGCAATTCTTTCCAATGTTCTAAGTCTTCCTGTAATTTCTTCATTAATGGCTGATAATTTAATTTGTATAGGTGGCTTAGATTATTATGTAATCTAATACCTAGGTATCGGATTGCTTGTTGTTTGCCATTTAAATGGTGATTCTTTTTTAAATTCTGTATAATCCACATTACTCATTGGCATCGCTTCACTTTTATTTGCATTGATCTTGTACCTCGATATTTCTCCATATTCCTTCAATTTCTTATGTAATTCTTTTATTGATATTTCTGGTTCTGTTAAGTAAACTATGATGTCATCTGCAAATAAACTGATTTTATACTCATTCTCCTTTATTTTTATCCCTTTTATTTTATTTTCTGTTCTTATCAGTTCTGCCAATGGTTCTATTACTAAAGTGAACAGTGAGGGAGATAGTGGACATCCCTGCCTAGTTGACCTACTTAATTTAAATTGGTTTGATACATATCCATTTACTGTCACCTTCGCCAATGGTCCATCATATAATGCTTTAATCCAATTAATATATTTTTCTGGTAGGTTGAACCTCTGTAATACTTTGAATAAATAATTCCATTCTACCCTGTCAAAGGCTTTCTCTGCGTCTAAAGCAACAGCCACTGTTGGTATCTTATTTCCTTGAACTGCATGAATTAATTAATAAATTTACAGACATTATCCACTGTTTGTCTTTTCTTAATAAATCCAGTTTGATCTTGTTTTACTATTTTTGATACGCAGTCGGCCAATCTGTTTGCTAATAATTTTGCTATTATATTATAATCTGAATTGTAGAGATATTGGTCTATATGATGCTGGTGTTAGTGGATCTTTCCCCATCTTTGGTATTACTATAATTATTGTTGTCTTACATGAATCTGGCAAGTTTTGTGTTTCTTCTATCTGGTTCATTACTTCCAGGAGAGCAGGAATTAATAACTCTTTAAATGTTTTATAGAATTCATAGGGGAATCCATCCACTCCAGGCGATTTATTGTTCGGCAGCTTTTTTAATATATCCTGTATTTCCTCTATTTCAAATGATTTTACCAGCTTGTTTTGCTCCTCTTGCAATTTCAGCAGTTCAATTTTAGCTAAAAACTCTTCTATTTTGTCTTCTTTTCTCTCGTTCTCAGTTTGGTATAATTGTTCATAAAATTCCTTAAAGTTCTCATTAATCTCCATTGGATTATATGTAATTTATTTGTCCTTTTTCCTTGATGCCAATACAGTTCTTTTAGCTTGTTCTGTTTTAAGTTGGCAGGCTAATATTTTGTGTGTTTTTCCTCCTAGCTCATAATACTTTTGCTTTATTTTCATTATGTTCTTCTCCACCTTATACGTTTGTAATGTTTTGTATTTTATTTTTTTTGTCCGCTAATTCTCTTCTTTTTGTTATATCTTTCCTTGTTGCTAGTTCTTTTTCTATACTTACTATCTCCCTTTCCAGCTGTTCTATTTCCCGATTGTAGTTCTTTTTTTTATCTTAGTTACATAACTTATTATCTGCCCTCTTATGAAGGTTTTCATTGCATCCCATAATATGAATTTGTTTTTCACTGATTCCGTATTTATTTCAAAGTACATTTTAATTTGCATTCAATAAATTCTGTAAATTCCTGTCTTTTAAGTAGCATGGAGTTTAATCTCCATCTATATGTTCTTGGTGGGATGTCCTCCAGTTCAATTGCTAATAACAGGGATGAATGATCAGATAGTAATCTAGCTTTATATTCAGTTTTCCTAACTCTCTTTTGAATGTGGGCCGACAACAAAAACATAATTCCTTGAGTATGTTTTATGCCTACTCGAATAATATGAGTATTCCTTCTCCTTTGGGTGCTGCCTCCTCCATATATCCATAAGTTTCATTTCCTGCATTGATTTAACCATAAATTTGGCCACTTTATTCTTTTTGCTAGTCTTTTGTCCAGTTTTATCCAACTTTGGGTCCAAACTTCCTAAAGTTTTGGGAAGATCTAAATCAGGTATTAAATAAAATCACAAAAAGCAACATACCAAAAAATCCAGAGATCTTTCTTCTAAGTAATATAAGAAGTAAAGAATGAGGCCTCAAACTGGATGAAGCGCAAAAAAGATTTATTATGATAGCCTTAGCTGTAGCAAAAAAATGTATAATGTAAACTTGGAAATCAGAAGAGAGCCTGAGAGCACAGCAATGGTACCATGGAAATGAATAAATGTATTCCATTGGAAAAAATAACATATAATTTAAAAAATAAAGTCACATTATTTGAACAAATTTGGGAACTATACATGGAACATAACAGAGAGGGCTTGCCTCGGACCTCCACCCCCTAAAATGATAAAATGATAAGAAGACAAAATGACTTGATTCAGTGTCTAAAAGTAGATGACACAATTTTCTTGCTTGTTTTCATTGTGTGATGACATTGTTTAATGGGTTTATTGTATTGTATATGTTGAAAGTTTAATGGGTTTTGAGGGGGGAGGGAAGGTAGGGGGGTAATAAAGGGGAGAAAATGCCACTGTGTACATTTAAGAGGGAAATGTTTGTATGTATTTTGATTGATATGGTTCACAGTGTGAATGAAAAAAAAATTATGTTAACAAGACTGAGGAACTTATTTTAGGAAGGAGAGTCCAAGGGACCTTGCTCCTCTTCATATTGATGGGATGGAGATGAAGAAGGTTAGAAACTTCAATTTCCTGAGAGTCCACGCATCTTCGGATTTCTTCTGACACCAGCACATTGAATCAACCATGAAGACGGCACAGTAACACCTCTATTTTCTTTATATTTGGCATGTCATTGAACATGCGACCAACCTTCTACAGAAGTATTGTTGAAAGTATTTTGATTGGTCACATCAGAGCCTGGTTTGGTAATTTGAGTACCCAGGATATAGTCCACATAGCCAGGTCCTTCACAGGTTCTGATCTCCCATCCATTGATGACATCTACAGTATGTTGGACACTGCCTCAAATACATTGCCAATATCATCGAGGACTCCAGTCACCCTGGTTACAACCTCTTCTTGCTATTTCCTTTAGGAAAAAAGCACTGAAGCCTGAAGACCAGCATCTCTAGGTTCAAGAACAGTTTTTTTCCCAGCTGCTCCCATGCACTTGAACATCTCATTTTTAGACTAATCATAAACTACTCCAGCAGGACAAAATTACCTGCCTTCCAGTGGTGTGGTGCTGCCGGAATGCAACAAAACACCATTCCAGCACCTCATGGGACCACCCTGGCACCTCGTCTCTCGGGGCAGCACCTTCCCCCCCCCCCCCCCACCCCCAATCCATGCTGAATGCTATTCTGGATAAACAAGGTACCTGTTTCTTCAACGATCGGTCGTACTTCTTTCTCGTCCGACTGTTCGTTCTCAATTTTACAATGCCAAATACAACACGGCGGCCACCAAGGCCCGGTCTCGTGAGACCTCTTTGTCACCATTTTTGGTGAGCTCCTGAATTTTAAAAAATTAGCACTGCGCCCCTGCTGCCTACATTATTAAAATGCCAATTTTTTTCTTGCTCTTCTGTGAACATTAATTAGCTATCTATAGGTATCTTTTATATTTATTATCCCGTTTCCAAATGGTAATTATATGAACCAAAACTGCCTTACAACATATTTTTAAAATGTGCATGAAAAATAATACAGTGTCTTTGGTTCATTGATTGTTCAGGAATCTGATGGCAGCAGGGAAGAAGTTGTCCTTGTGCCACTGAGTGCTCATCTTTAGGCTCCTGTACTTTTTGCCCCGACGATAGCAGAGTGAAGAGGGCATGGTCTGGGTGCTGGTGATCTTGGAAGATAGCGGCTGCTTTTTTTTAGGATACAGCTTCTTTTAGATGTCCTCAGTGAAATTAAGCCTGGTGCCTGTGATGTTGCAGGCTGAGTTAACATCCCTCTGGAGTTTTTATCTTGTTCTGAGCGTTGGCACCTCTATACCAGACAGTGATGCAACCAGCCAGAATGTTCTCCACAGTAAACTATTTAATACAACCTTAATCTGCTTTTCTGAATCAAAGATCTTACATTTTCTCATGAATTCGATGTGCAATTGGACGGCGCAGGTATTGGACAGTAAAATGTGCGATTGGACGGCGCACATATTGGACAATAAGGTGTGCAATTGGACAGTGCAGGTATTGGACAGTCAGGTGTGCAACTGGGCGGTGCAGGTATTGGACAGTAAGATATTAACCCTCTGAATCACGAAACAAGGAAAGGAAAAATTACTGACAAATTACAGCTCCCACGACATGGAGAGCTGCTGTGAAAACAATGAGAGTGGGTGGCACAGTTAGCATAGCGGTTAACACAACATTTTTACAGAGCCGGTGAACCAGGTTCGAATCCGGGACTGTCTGTTGTCCCCGAGTCTGCGTGACTTTCCTCTGGTTGCTCTGGTTTCCTCCCACCGTTCAAAAACGTACTGGGGCTGTAGGTTTATAGGGTGTAATTGGGTGGCACAGGCTCGTGAGCCGAAAGGGCTTGTTACGGAGCTGTATGCATATATTCAAATTCGTTAACAAAAAGTAGAGCACTTGAAAGCTAGAACAATGACAGGTTCGTTTCATCAGATCATCCACTCACCAAAATCCTATTTCAAAGTACTTTTCATCTTTTTCCTATTCTACATCCATATCCTTTACTTTATGTTGAATTAGGATTCAGTCCAACTTCTTTTGAATGCTTCTTCTGTGTTCAACGTGTGAGGCAGCCATTTATTCTGTAAGTCAATAAATCAAAGTACTCAGGAGTTTCCCTTTAGGCAGAGTTTATCTTGTGGTTTCTTTAGTTTATAATTTTGTGTCCTACTTCTCCTCCTTGGTTTTTGCATGGAAAATTCTCTCTACATCTACTTCATCTCCTCTCCTCTCTTACGTTAAATAGTTGGATTATGTTCCATACTTCAATCTGTTTCCAGAGAGATTAGATATCCTTTCTTTGGTTTTTCTTCTAAATTTTTTAGGAAATCTACAACAGTAGAAGAAATGTTAATGCAGCAAACTTCTATCAATCTACAGAACAATAAATAGGAAGCATACATAGAGCTACTAGACTGGGCCTATTTCTGTCTAACATTTTCACTTCTTTTTAGAATGCACACTTTAATAAGATGGATGAGTATTCTGTTATGTTCATCTTTCTTTTGAAAGATCATTGGAGTTCTCCTTAAACTTTTAAAAATATTGAGAGTGTGAGTTTGAAATTTCTCTTTGCAAATGTGGTAGGATGTAATAATGGCAAGCTTGGCTCAACATCTATGACACCAGGAAAGTTCCCAGACATTGAAAAACCTGACAGCATGGTTACAATTTCAAAGAACTTTTGTGTCATTTTACAATTTTCTGACACTCAAAAGAGATAATTCACCTTTGATTTTTGGATCAGCTGACTTCTTCTTTGGACCAGAACAGACACATTTTTGCCCTGCCTGATTAAAAGCCATTTATTTACTTTGGCTCAGGATGTTAAAGATGAACGTGAAGATGGCCTAATAACTAGGGCTGTCTTTGTTAACCTGATAGTTGCCTATGGCATTTTCTGCCATTGTAAACTTGGGCTACACATATTTTTGTGAAGTGTGATTCAAATAACTCACCTGAAGTTAATTAGTGAATCTTTGATTTTCTGTGAAATTTACCAGGAAACATTCTTTAACATTGAAGGCACAGTGTGTTTCCAGTAGTAAATGCACTTAGATATTAATTGATATGAAACAAACATCTAATTCATTTTATTACCAAATCCTTACTCCGCCATCCTTGTGATGACGGCAGTTGGAATATTTAAAACTCTTCAGCCAGAAATGCTGAGCAGATTAATGTATCAGCTTGGTCCTACCAGCACACAATTCACGCACCTGCAATTTTTTACTCATTGCATTAGAAATAAATTAATGGATGAGGTCTTGGATAGAGTACAAGGCGGTGAGGAGAACAAAGTCACTGTCTGTGGCTATAGCATCAAAGACATGTATGTTTAGTTTCAACTTAAACTAAGCTCTCAAATAGTGATAGAAGATTTGTACTTAATGAATTAAGTGGAAACATTTTGAGAAGAATGCAGAATGAATCTAGAGTTATGAGCTTATTCGACTACTTCCATTCCAGAAAATTGGAAAGGATTGCATAGATTAACCCTTCTCACAGGTTAGAAGAATAGCCAGCCTGGATACAAACGTGGACAAAAAGCCAAAAAAACATGGACAAAAAGCCAAATTGCAGATAGCCTTCAAGGTTGTATTTGACTCAAAAGGTTATCAAGGAGCGATTGTAAAATGAAGTCAATAGAAATGAGGGGGAAATTCTCTTTACAAGCTGCACATACATGCAAAACAAAATGGAAACAAATCATCTCCATTGCAGTTTATTGATATGAAATTCTCAGGGGAATCTCCTCACGAGATCATCTTCAGCTACTTCATTAATAATCTTCCCTTCCTCATTAATTCAGAAAGGGTGCAGCTTTGCTGATGACTACACTGTTTGACTCCATTCCCATGAAAATGAAACAGTGATTCCAACTGGATAAAATTGAAGCTTGGAATGACAAGGGCCAAGGAACATTTCAGTTTTTCATGTGCCATGCCATGACCATTTCTAAAATTCTGCATTCTCTTGACATTAAATGAGATTAAATAGATCAAACTTTTAGGTATTGGGCCAGAGGATTAGTATCTTACAGTGGGCCATAGGAATATATATATTAGGCTATATAGTTCTTTGACTACAACTCAGCATTTATCACCATCGTATCTTCCGAATTAGTAAACAAACATTGGTGATTTGGAACTCTCTTCCTCGCTTTGCAACTGGATCCTTGACTTCCTCTTCAACAGATCTCAATCTGTGAGGATTGCCAAAATCATCTGATGACCATCCACACATGAGCAGTTCAAGGCTACATTTTCTTCTATACCAACAAATGTGTAGCCACGTTCAGCTCCAACAAAATCCTTAACTTTTCCAACTACAGTCATTGTTGATCAAATAACCTGAACAACAATCTTGCTCTCAACTTCAGCAAGACCAAGGAGTTGATTGTGGTTTTCAGGAAGGGAAAGCTTTGGTACCACGCACCTGTATTAAGTGATAGGACAGCAGTAATGAAAGTTCCCAGGTTTTCACATATCAGATGGCCTCTTCAGAGGCTAGCTCATTGAGACAAAAATGAAGAAGGCACTCCAAATCTACTATTTTCTATGGGTGCACTGTGGAAATGCACTGTGATTTGGCTGGTTGAATCACAGCCTGGTTTGGAAACTTGAATGGTTGGGAGCACAGAAGGTTGCAATGTTTCCACCATATTTCTCCTATCACTAACAGTTTCACATTCTACATTTTTTCTATCAATGAAGTCTTCATCCAATGTTTGTACAGTAGAATGCATATCTGAACTCACTCTCCAATGAGCTGGTATCTGTTTACTTAAGGGGTCAGTTGTAGTGCAGGTACAAGGAAAATGAGAACTTCTTGTTTGAAGCATCCTAGGAATTCCAAATAAATTGTAGAATTAATAACAAATGGGAAAAGAAAATTAGCTGTACAGGTATTCTCACAGTTAAAACCAGCAGACTTGCCAGTAACCTCAACAATATCCTTCCTACACAGGCTAACATTGTATTCTCTATGGGGGTCCAAACATACTGAGCTGACTGCCCCTCATCCTGTCCTTCAGCAACTTTTATTCACCAATTTCTCTGTAATAAAATAAAGGTGCATTGGTGCTGTGGTGTAATCTGTTTGGGTACTGCTTCTGAGGGCTGAGAACCTGCCAGAGTGTAAGATTGGTCAAGTTTGGGTGTGATGCTTGCAACGGTGAGGATGGAGAATTCTTTCTGAATAGAAGAGTTGAAGCACTGATTGATAGAGGTTGGGGGGGTGGGGGGGTAGATGATAATTGACTCTGGTAAACTGAGCAGTGGTGAGGTGAGTTGGTAAGAAATGCCATTTTAAACTCGTGCACCTTGACAAGTCATGGAAGGTTTTTTTTCCTGGATTGCATCTTGAAATTGCAATCAAGATTAATTTTTCTCACTACATGCTGAACATATGGCTTTGAAATGTTATTTAAAATCTGATTGCTAAATATGTTTGTCTGTATGTGTGTTATGTCTGGTCGTGTGTTTGTGTATTTAGCACTGAGGACTGGAGAACGCTGTTGCGACGGGTTGTACTTGTATAATCAGATGATAAAAAATTTGACTTAACCTGATTTAATCATTCTTCAGATGTGAGGATAAAACAAAATCTAGTGTGATGACCCCTCATCTCCCCTCCACGATGGCAATCAATTTTCACTCCCCATTGATGTCCTCACAGGCACCTTTGCTCTTTAATTCCACTAACCTTGCCCCCAGCTCACCTGATTCTTACGTTATCTTACCCCTGCAATCTTGGACCACCACTGGTCTTTTAACCAGCTTAACCATTCCCTTAACTTCTCCTCAGTCCAATCTGATCTTCTTTATCCTCACAGATATTTTGTCACCAGCTCTGATCAAAGCCCACCCTTCTCCATGTCTTTGCATTCTATTTTCCACCATTTTCTCACTATTTCCACTTCCCTGCACTGCACTGCACCCCTCATGACCTTATCTCCATCTTCTGTCATGGTGGGAGATTGTAGAGTAGGAGCCTTCGTACATGATTGTGTCTGATTATCTAAGCAGGCCACTTGTGTCATCAAGTCAAGGCACATTTATTTATCGTCATACCATGGTTGCATGGTAAAGACGAGACTGCGTTTCTCCAGGACCACAGAGCGTATTTACATAAATATAAGCTAGAATAGAAGTTAAACATGATGAAATATTAAAATATTAAGACGTATACAGTAAAAGTCCACAGTACACTATCCACATATGTTCTTGGAATTCAGGAGCCTGAAAGCTTGATGGAAAAATCTGTTGCCCAATCTGGATGTAATGACTTGAGTGCTACAGTACCTCTTACCAGATGGCAGATGGGAGAACAGTTTGCTTGAGGGATATGTGGAGTCCTTCACAATGTTTATTGCCTTTTGCCTGCATCAAGTATCATAGATAACCTTAATGGCTGGAAGAGAGCCCGCAATGATCTTTTCTGCTGACTTCGCTATCTTCTGCAGGGTCTTGCCGTCCAAGGAGGTACAGCTTCCAAACCAGGCAGTGATGCAGTTGCACAGGATGCTCTCAATACATCCTCTGTAGAATGTAGTAAGGATGGAGGGGGGAGATGAACTTTGCTCAGCCGCCGCAGGAAGTAGAGGTGCTGCTGGGTTTTCTTGGCTATGGAGCTGGTGTTAAGGGACCAGGTGAGATTCTGTACATGGTGCACTCCAAGGAACTTGATATTCTTGTCAACCTCAACTGTGGATCCGTCAATGGTCAGTGCAGTATGGTCCTCCTGGGCCCTCCTGAAGTCGACAACCATCTCTTTTTTTTTAATGTTGAGATACAGGTTATTGGCTCTGCATCAGTCCATTAGTGACTGCACCTCATCTCTGTACGCTTGACTCCTCATTCGTACTAACAAGGCCCACCATGATCGTGTCATCAGCAAACTTGATGATGTGATTCGAGCTGTGTTTGGCTGCACAATTGTGGATCAGCAGAGTGAACAGCAGTAGACTAAGCACGCAGCCCTGGGGTGGGGGGGGGGGCCGTGCTCAGTGTGATGGTCTTGAAAGGGCAGTTACCGATGCAGACTTCTTGAGGTCTCCCTGACAGGAAGTCAAGTATCCAATTGCAGATGGAGGTGTTTAGACCCATCAGGCTCAACTTCCTTATCAGGGACTGAAGTATGATGGTATTGACTACCGAAATGAAGTCGACAAACAGCATTCAAACATATGAGTCCTTATTTTCCAGGTGAATGAGGGCTAAATGGAGGGTGGGGGTGATGGCATCATCCGTAGAGCGGTTGGATCTATATACAAACTGCAGGAGCTTGATGTGCCCCATGACAAGCCTCTCAAGGTACTTCATGACGATGGATGTGTGAGTGTCAGGGTGATAGTCATTGAGGCAAGACACAGATGACTTTTTCAGCACAGGGAAAATGGTGGCAGTTTTGAACCACGTTGGGACTACGGTGCTTCTCAGGGAGATGTTAAAGATATCGGTGAGAACATCCGCTAGCTGAGCAAGACATCCCCTGAGCACTCTGCTGGGAATGTTATCTGATCCAGCAGCTTTCTGTGGGTTGACCTTGCCTAACTTTCTCTTCTCATCAGCCACTGCAAGACATCCCTGACATCTTGCAAGTCAGGTATAATTGATTATAGCACCACTTTGAGCCTATTCCAAACTAGCAGGGGCGTTTTGCAATGCAACCTCTTCAATGTGTGAATACATGCATTAATAAAAAAGGTTTTCAGGAAAAAAAATGACCAATTTGGTTTGAAAAGCCTACTTTTATTCATATGGGAAAGTAAGAAGGGATGGACCCTGTGGAGGAGATTCTGATGGAATTGAAACAGAATTTTGGATCCATAATGCTCGGCCACAACCCCAAGTGAAAGGCATGCAACAAGTTGTACAATTGCAAAGGTTACCAATTCTCCTCGAAAAGTAAATCACAGTTGTCAGACAACAACAATGGTGTTTATGTTTGCAAAGAACAGACACTAAATAAACTGGCAACAGAATGCAGAATACTGTCAAAACTGTTTGAAACTAGCAGAGGAAAACATGTTGAATTATTTTGTATGGAAGCCAGCGAGGGAGTGAAAGGTCCATAGATTGGTCTGCCTTGTTCTGCAAATGATTCTGTCACATGTTTAGATTCTCCATCACCATGAAATATTGCAGCCCATGTGTATCTTAAATCAGTTAATTTGCCTCCTTTCATGCACATCAACATATAATACATAAATCATGCAACTTTTCAGTGAACATTTCCATTGCCATGCCTATACATAATAGAACAATGGACCACGATATTTTCATGTGCTTTCTTCTCACATTTTATCCTTCTTCACACAATATAGTCAGTGTGAACTGGTGGTCTTTAATTACTTTTGCAGAGATCAGCTGGTGAGGCAATTTCAGTGAGTATTTAAGATTCAGCTATGCTGCAGTGACCCTGAAGTGACATACAGGTACTCCCCAACATACGTCCGCGTTCCGTTCTGGATGACTGGTCTTATCTTGGAATGGCAGTATGCCAGAATTGCATACTTATCTTGTTACTTGGCGTCTTGGAGTCTGTAGGCTGGGTGCAGCCATCCATGAGTCTTCGATAGGCACATGCATGATGGGTTCATGTATTGGAGTTTGGTTGGCGCATGCACAAGAGTTAAGCTCCTAGCAATATTGAATTTGCTCCGATAGCTCAGTGGTTATAGCACTGGTCTTGTAAACCAGAAGTTGTGAGTTCATTCCTCACTGGGGCCTCATTTCTGTGAGGGGCTCTGAACATAGTGGTGACTCTCTATCTTCCTTACAGTAGACAAAGTTAAAGAATTTCATGTATGTTACATTCTAAATGTAGTATTATGTGACAACAATGGAACCTTTACCTTTACCTTTCATGCATGCACCAGACAAACTCCAAAACGCGAACCAACCATGCATGTGCCAACCCAAGACTCATTCAAAAACACACAGGATTCAAGATGGCCGTGCCCAGCCTACAGTCCCCGGGACGCTGACTAACAAGGTAAGTACTTGCATTTTGGCTCTTACATCCTCTATCCCTGTTATAGTTTGTCAAATACAACATAAACCATGTAAATTTTATATCTTTTCTTTTAAAAAATTCATTCGTATGTGTGGATGGATGTAAGTCGCAAAGGTCATGTCAGGGAGTACCTGTATAGGCTAGACGTGGGAAGGATGGGAGATTTATTTTCTGAAGGATATTAGTGAACTAGCTTATTTTTTATGAAACTCCTGTTATCTGGAATTTCAGCAATGGGCAGCCTCAAGCAACTAGCAAGAAAAAAATCACAAAAAATAAATAGATAAAAAATATGGAAGTTTAAAATCGACATGCCTCACCTGTAGTTTACAAATCCACGCAACGTGCAATCTCAAGCAATGGAATATTCACTTATTCAGCATCTACCAAAGTCCATAAGTGCTGGATACCAGGGGTTTTACTATATTACATTTTTATTCCTTATGCACTTAATAAACTGAATTTAAATTTCCAAGTTTCAACATGGAGATTTTAATTTGTGATTCCAAATTTTTATTAATCCTCTATGAGTCTCTATGACATTACCATATCCTTTAGTTGACAGTGATATCTTTGAGGGTAAAAACAATAATCATGTCATCACCCAGTCAATTAATTCCTGCAGTTATGTATCAAATACTGTAGCAGTAAGATTCCATCCATATGACAAGACATTCTAATCTCCAGCATAATGAATTACATGGACTTTTACAATCAAAGGACAGAGTTAGACATGTATCATCAACTACAGGGAAGAATTGACTCTTCGTGAGGTTGGCTCTGCATGATAAATGTGTACACCACGTCAGAGAAATATTTCAAGGAATTTCTGTATTTGCTTAAGTGGAGCTTTGCACATAAAAGTTAGAAGCAGAAATAACTTCAACTATATAGTTTACAATAAACGAGTGTTGATGTAAGGAAAGCCCTAAAGGCATATATGAAGTTTGATAACATTTAAACAGAAATCTCAATTGATCCTTCTCCAAAATCTGTAAACAAGTGATACACAAGGAACATCTGTAATTTCTGTCAACACCCTTTGTTAATATCATCTAGTCAAAGAACAAATATAGTTGATAAATGTAGAACAAGATTAAGAAGCTATTACAAAATGTGCTAAAAGATGTTTATGGTCTCCTCTATCAAAATAGCAACTAACTAAAATATCCACTTGCATACAGATTAATTATAACTGATATATAAGAGAAATGAAAATATCTGAAAATTAACAATTTGCAGATACTGAAAAACTGAAATAAAAAAAAAATCAAATGGATATTAGGGCAAAAAGGCACTTGAAATCAAAGGAGAGGGCAAAACTGCTCAGAATGAGCCGTGGGTGAATGCAAAAGAGGTTTCTGATAATTGAAATAGGCCAGATACGATAAAATGTTGGATGATTTAATTTCCCTTTACTGAAGTAATAGAAAAGCAGTAAATCTCCTTCAAGGTGGTTCCAATGGAGATTGTGAAAAGTTATCTTTGGCATGCATAGTCGGGAGCCAAGGCAGATGATTACATTTGCATTCTAAAAATTGTAAGTTTTGTGAGTTTTGTGCATTTTTAGATTATGTACTGTGAGATAGGTCTGTGTGTAATTTAGCTAGTTGAAGTTTAATATCCTTTTTTTTTTCTTTTTTTATGGCTCTCCTTAGGAGAGTTGGCTGAAGGGGATGGGAGGGGGGGGGGTTCTCTCTTTCTTCTTTTCTTTTTTTAATATATATAAAAAATGTTCATGTTCATGTTTAATTCTGTATATGTCATATATTATTTGAACGAATAAATAAAGTTAAAAAAAAATAAACACACTAGTTGAAACATTCAAATGAGTATGCAAACAGCTACATCTACGTAAATAGTCCTTTAATTTGTGTAAGAAATTTGACCAGGGTAAACCTGATGTAATGGCAGAAGCAATTATGAGAGCTCCAATATTGAATTCGATTCACATTGGAAAAAGTGGTGCAAAAAGTAAGTCAGTTGTCATGAGTTACAATTGGAATGGGAATCATTCCATACATTTTTATCGGTTCACAGCAGCAAGATCTCATAGTTAACTCATTGCCAATTAATACAGAGTGACCCCTGTCCTACAGTCTTCTGGTATATATGCCCTAAATGAAACACCGTAAACATGTTTTTCTTCTAGTGAAACAATTTAGTTTTTTCAACTGGTTATTATGTAGGCCTCTTATCTATAAATGCAGTTTAAGTATGTAGCAACTTTTAGTTATTTTAGAAATAGCATACACAGTGTTTGTGCTGGATTGCATAACTGAAAGGGCCTCAGGGATGACTTTTTATCTTTAGCACAAGAATGTATTATTCACAAATAGTGAGGGTTGGCTATTTTCTGAGTATGTCAAATAACCAATTTGTACATCTCCCTGAGGGTTGTGTGTGGGTGATTGGCAGATGGAACCAATTGGGAAAGGGCAAAGAAAGTGGGTAGCAGCGAGATGAGATTGGGATGAGAAAACCCGTGTGGATCAGAAGGAGAGTGAAAGGAATGCAGGGAATGTGGGAGAATTGAAATTGGAAAATTCAATGTTCACATTATTGGGTTGGCAGAATATGAACTATTGTTCTGCCATGACATATATTACATTGAATCTCATATTGTTTCTGGTTGAAACTATGCGAATGTAATGAGAACACTGAGCATGCTTTCTATAATTCCTCATGATTAATTTCAAGACACTGGGATAAAGTTACGGAGTGAAAAGAAAGTCTGCAGTTGCTGTGATTTTAGTCAATACACAAAAGTGCTGGAGAAACTCAGCAGGTCCCACAGTGTCTTCTGTTCCTTTCTCGCAATAAAATAATTGGTAAAAAAATATGCATGCTTAACATTATAAAAGCAAATATTCTCTGAAGTAACACATAAACCTTTGGTGAAGATGGGAGCAAATATTCAGCCAGTGGAGTGCCTTGATCATCCTTTGCTCACAGCAGCTGTTTAAATAAAGTTGTTTGAAGCAGCAATGGCCTTGTCCAGGATGAAGAGCTGGTTGATGCTGCCCACTGTTGGGGTGATTCTCTTAAAGCATCTTCTTATCCCTATTTAGTAAAAGGGTCACCCTGGTCAGAAGGTTTATCTGTAAACTTTGGGGTGGGGGTGGGGGTTAATTATCTATCACATTATTGTTTGTCTTTCAAGCAGCTTGCTAGAAGGGGAGGAACTTGCAGTTGCAGTGACGGCTAAATATTTTCAAAGAATGTTACTGAAAATAAGGTAAAATGCTTTAAGGTTTATATAGTAACTCCCATGAAGTTTGTTTGGTGTATGTACAGTGTAGGATTTTTGTTTTTTTAAACTGTTTATTCTTAATACAGGTGAAAACATTAGGCATGGTAAGAGTTAGTCTCAAACAACCAGAAAGTACACTTCACCAGCTTCTATCAATCTCCATAGGTGCCTGATACAAGGGATTGAAATATAGATGGCTCCATTCCTGGCAAATTTTATGATCCTGGAATAAGACATCATGAAGTAGCTCTACCACAAAAGAGTTTGTAATTCAAACATATTTTCTTCCTTTAAATACTATGTTGAAATATTTAGGATATTAAAATAGATGCAATGCCAATTTGCACAGTTCTAATTCATAGGCTTAATTCAAGACACTTGAAATGAACGAAACAAGAGTTTCAGTTGAATGTTTGCCAAATTACTGGAAAGACATTCTTTTGCTCCCATCCATTTACACGTCATCATTCAATTAACTTTTGAAAATATTAAGAACAAGGAACTTTTGCAATACTTAAGGGAAAATCAAGGTAGAAAGACCAGTGTGAATTTCCCAGTCACAGCAAAAACAAGATCTTTATATTAATGGCCTTATCTTCCTGTATTTACCTACATTAACCTTGCCTGTGATAACTATTTGTTAGTGAATTCTTCTTTATTTGGTTATTTATTCTTTGCATGAAAATGTAACCTCACAAGGTTTTAATCATCTACATAACACAAATCACAAGGTATCATGGAATTTATGGCCCAGAGTATGTCAAGATGCCTCACAAAGTATCTGCCACAAAACTACCACAGGAATGCTAAGGCTGGCCTCCACTCGAAGTTCTTACTGGCATTCGTATATGAACATTACTGTGGCATGCATATTCATGTGCTGTAGTTATGCCACAGCTTGGCAAGTACTTTCCTGAATTTTATATATCTGACATTTTAGGTTCATTAATCCAGCATTTCTCTTCCACAATTATTTAATTATAATTTTTTTTAGTAGATGTTGATCAGTTGTACTATACTGACATTTATAAAGAGTTAGCTGTGCAGAAATACATTTTAGCATTTCTAGAGATGTTCCAACTTTGTGCTGTGGTAGATGCATGATTTTTATCAGGAAAGAATCGCTTGATTTTTCTCCCACTTGTCAAAATGTTTTCTCTTGCTCGGCAGCAGATAAAACTTGAAGTTGATTTTGTTGAAAATGATCTAAATTTCCAGCAGCTGAAGAAAACCATGGTCTCTTATTTCTGAATTTAGAGATGAAAGGGTTATCCAAATGCCTAAAGCTGGTGCTAGAGTTTCACTTTTGTCAATATAGACTATGGACAAAAGATTAAGGACTTGGAAAGGATCTACTGTGCATCATCGATGGATTAAGCTCCCAGTATGATCATGTTTGTTGGACTCATAA
Source organism: Narcine bancroftii (assembly GCF_036971445.1). NCBI lineage: Eukaryota > Metazoa > Chordata > Chondrichthyes > Torpediniformes > Narcinidae > Narcine > Narcine bancroftii. The sequence continues at coordinate 39,631,153 of NC_091477.1, forward strand.
TAAATATATTACTAACATAGTTATTCAATCAGACTCAATAGTTTTGAATTGAACATAATTTTAATGATTTTTGTGGAAATCAGAACTAAAATAATTTCTGGGAGAATACAATAACTTAGCCCATTAGTTTTTCTCAAGATTATATACAGTGCCCTCCATAATGTTTGGGACAAAGATATATTTTTTCTTTATTTGCCCCTGTGCTCCACAATTTTAAGATTCAAGATTCAATTCATTGTCATGACATAGCAAAGTTACATGAAATTTGTTTTCGTCTGCTGTAAGGTGGACAGATTCGCCATCAGCAGAAATTGCCTGAAGTGCCTCTTACAGAGAAAGAGGTGCCCCTCAGAGACACTGTGTGCCCATGGATTCACCTCCAGCACTCCAGTCCAAACCATCAGCAGTCTGAGTTCCAGATCCAAACCTCTGACATGATCAGAAACCCTTCAGCGTCCTTGGCATCCTCTCGTATCCCATCTCTGACACCTGGTACCTGAGACAGTCTCCAGCAGTTTGCCAATGTGAGTCCTCAACCGCAGTCACCAGCAGCCTTACAGCCTGCATGGATTCCTTGCCTTGAGTCACTATTAGCCTGCCACCTGTTTTCAAATAAAACCACCGTTGGCTCCATTTACAGACTGTACTGAGCCGACGGCAGTCGGACTGGGCGGTTGGACTCCACTCCGTGCTCTCCGTGGGTCTGCACCAGTGGCAGCGCTGCCATTGCAGCAGCTCTGTCATTTTATATTTGTATTCAGCAATTCCCATGTAATTTCTGTTTTTACAAAGAATTTGTAAATCTGAGTGCCATTAAAAGTACATATTTTAATAATATGAAGTGGTATTTCAGCAGTGGAATGGATGGAGCTTCAATGCATGGTGCCAGATGTTTGCTTTCCAATTTCCTCTCAGTCTCAGCCACAATACTCTGGGGACATAGAGAGGTGAAGCCAAATGCTTCAGCATGGAAAAACAAAGAAGTGAATAGGACATTTCCAGTGGACACTATAATTATACCTCCCAGTGACAGCTAAAGAACAACATTGGCAATTGATTGAGACATGCAAGAGGTATGGTATGGAGTGACAAGCAAAGTTAGAAAGTTAAGGAGTGGGAAAAGATAAAACCCACATCTTCAAACTTATAAACATGGACTTATCATATGATTTCATCACAGCATTCATAATAGCCGTAATGTTGGAAATGTGATTAAAACAAGTAACGAATCAAAGCAATTTGGCAGTAGGGTTCCTTTCATGACAGAACTAATGCTGCCAAAATGCATTCAATTCAATTTGGTTGGAAAATAACAGAATTATTTTAAATCTAATCAGCAAAAAATGTTCATTAATCTTCATCATATGTTGGTATATTTGTATCAGTACATAAATTCTTTGCAGCTCACAATAAACAAAATTGTTTTGAATTACTATCCATTGCTAAACAAATCAAGGAATATTAAGAACAGTAAGATTTTATTCCCTTTGCAGACAGCCATAAATTTCACATCTTGACTTGCAGGGATATTAAATATGAAGTCCTTTGTGAACTAAATCTCCTTTTCCAGCTGTTATCATTATGCTCTTTAGTCAAACTGATATAAATTATTTCTTTGAAGAAAAATTGCTTGTTTTGCAATAAGGATGTCAGTTGATAGAGTACATTCAGAATATTTAAGCATATGTTAATTTTCTAATTTTAGTTGGTTGGAAGCAATTTATTGAGGTTTTATAAGAAATAGTATAAATGGATCACCAATTTAGTTTTCCTCTTGCTCCAAATCCATAAATCATGCGAAACATTTCCCCAAACAAAATCCCAGCATGACAGATAAAAACAGAAAGCTTTGGGAAAACTTATTTGCCACATTACAGGAAGGATGTGGAGATTTTGGAGAGGATGGAGAAGAGGTTCACCAGGATGTTACTGGATTAGAGAGTATTAACTAAAAGGAGAGGTAGGATAAACCTGGATTGTTTCCACTGAGGCTTTGAAGGTCAAAGGAGCGATCTGATAGAAATATACAAATTTATATAATGCATGGATAAGTAGGTGCTCAGATTTTTTTGTCCAAGGTGTAAATGTCAAATAGTAGAGGGTATAGGTTTAAAGGAAAAGTTTAAAGTAGATTTATGGGTCAAGTTTCTCTTTTTATTTTACATGGAAGGTGGCAGCTGCCTGGAATATGACGTTGGGGAAATTCTAGGAGATATGATAATAACATTTAAGAAGCATTTACACAGACACATAAACAGGCAGGAAATAGAAAGATATGGATGCTGTGCAGGAAGATGCGCAGATCAGATCATCTCTGAATGGATGAGGTCAGAGTTGGCATGGTAATAAGGTGGTAATGAAGATAGAGGAGAGAGAATGGAGAGGGGGAGGGAGAGGATATTTGGGAGGGGCAAGATGGGAGAGAGAGAAAGAAGATGGGGAGAGAGAGATGGGAGGGAGAGAGAAGATGGAGGAGAGAGAGAAAGAAAACAAATGGTCATGTAAAAGCTGTGAAATGCAGGTCAAAGTATAGAGATGCCCAGTAAATTATGAGCATCAGTGGATGGAGAATAAAATGAGTGAATGTTAGAAATGGATAACTTACAGTAGAACTGGCCAGAGAAAGTGAGGTCTGTTGAATTTGATTTTGAGTCCAGAGGATAGATGAAGTGCTGTTCCTCAAGCTTATATGTGGGAATATGTTCGATTGCTGCAGGAGGGTGCTGTCAGAGGTCAGCATGGAATGTGACGAAGAATTAATATTCAGTGATGGGCCTGCTCATGCAAATGAATGCAGTTCATCCAATTTACATTTGGTTTCTTCAATGTGGATGATAGGATCATGAAGACTAAATGCAGAACACTGGGTCATGAAAAAGGAAGAGATAAATAAAACAAATGTTACATTTCCAGCAGTTCCATGAAAAGGGGAAAAAGAAGTAGGTGGAAATGGAAGAAATACCAGAGAATTGTTCCCTTTGGCATGCTGAAGGAAAGATGTAGTTGAATCTTGTTAAAGATGATGGATGCTGCCAGACCTGTTGAATGTTTCTGGCATTTTCTTTCTCTCTTTTTAAAATATTGTTATATATTATGCACCATTGAACAGTAGTTATATATTGTATTGCAAAATTCGAGGTTAAAAAAAAACCCTTATCATTCAGAACCTCTACCACCAAACAAGGTGAAAAGCTGACAAGTAGAAATCAAGTGAAAACTACCTGGAAATGGACAGCACAGCACCAAAACTTCAGAACAACCCGAATTCTTTAGGTTATGATAATTGTCCATAAAAACAAACACCACCTCCCCCCTCCTTTTCACAGTGTAAATTCACACACCATCAGGGTTCACATTTATATTGATCGTCAAGAATTCTATATGGTGAAGTCACCTGCATTCATACTTTAGCAGCATTTATTATATTTTATTATATTTATTATTACAATTGGGCCCCTTTATAATTCAAATATGGCTGCCATATCTTAATAAATAATATTTGTTCTTTGTCATATGTAATTTTTTTCCATAGGTATGCAACTATTCGTCTCAGCAGTCCATCGTGCTATATATTTAGGGAAGTTGGACTTCCAAGCAATCGCAATGCATTTTTTAGCCACTGCTAAGGCAATTTAAAAAATTCAAATTTGGAATTTGGTCAGTTTACTACTTAGTTCAATAAAATTGCCCAAAAGATAAAGCTCTGGGTCACCCTTGAAACCACCCCTGTTATTCTTGTCAATATTTTAGAAATATCCTGCCAGAAAGGTCTCACCTTTATACACAGCCATGTAGCATGCAAGAATGTTCCTACTTCTATCCCACACCCAAAACACATCTCTGATATTTCATATTACATAACAATTGTCAATATATCTTATTCCTTTATCATATGAATTCAATATTTTGTTACCCAAATTCATGGGCAGCAGGTCCATTTTTACATAATGGTGTTCTTAATGCTCTTTTTTTCCCAATACCCTCATTAATTTCTTGCCATATTCTAATCATAATTATTAATCTAGGGTTACCCATCTTTTTTGTTATTAACAATATTCTATTCATACATAAAGCAGTTGCTCTTTCTTCTTCTATTGAGTTCAATCCTATTTGATCCAAGAAGGGGAAGTGCCTTCTTCACAAAAAATGACAAAAATTTTGCTAGTGCAAATAACATTTCTTAAAGTCCGGAAGCCCAAGTCTTCCTAACCTATAGCATTTCCAATGAAATTCTCGACACTTTGTTATTCCATAAGAATTGCCTTATATCATTATTCAATCATTTAAATAAATTTTTAGGTAATGCAATAGGCAAAAATGATTGAAAAATATACTGTAATCTTGGCATCAAGTTCATTTTAATACAATTTGCCCTTACCTCTAGAGCAATGGTTCTCAATCTTTTTATTTCCACTTGCATACCACTTTAAGCCATATGTGCTCTGTGATTAGTAAGGGATTACTTAAGGTGGCATGTGAGTGAAAAGAAAAAGGTTGAGAATCACTGCACTCGAGTAATTGGCAGATCTTTCCATTTCTGTACATCTTTATCGATTTTTTTCTAAAAGAGTGTAATTATATTTATATAAATTCTGTAAGTTTTTATCTGCCGTTATTCCCAAATATATGATTTCCATCTATCTTCCATTTAAATCTACTACCTTTTTGATATCTTTCATAATCAAAAATTTTAAATGGGGGCATTATCTCACGCTTGCCATATTTATTTTATAACCTTATATTCTTCCACATTTTTCTAATGATTTTTGTAATTTTATCAAGGATTCAGCTGGGTCAGACATAGATAATGGCACATCATCAGCCAATAAACTAATATTTTGACTCTTTAATAGCATGTCTCATTTTTCTAAACTTAACCAAGACATAATATCACTTAACCATTGTGTGTGAGTGAGAGGGAGTATTTTCTTCCCATTTAATCAAAATTGCATGTCTGGCTATCAAGGAAGTAAACGATAACATTCAGTTTTGATTTGGGGTCAGTGAAACATCATCACCTTGAAATGATCCAAATAGAGCAATTAAAGGGCAAGGTTCTAATTTGAACTTGAGAATCACCGATAATGTTTGAAAGACATCTTTCCAAAATTTTTCTAAACTAGGGCAAGTCCAGAACATGTGAACCAAAGAAGCATCACCAGTTTTACATTTGTCACATAAAGGGTTTATATCTGAATAAAAATGAGACAATTAAGATATATGTACTATGTGGACCACTTTAAATTGCAACAGTGTCCTACATAAAAGGTCATATTAATCAGACTACAAATAGAGTCCCAATCCTCATCTGAGAATGAAAGATTCAAATCCTGTTCCCATTCATTCATAATTTTATTCCAATGAGGCTATTCTTAAACCAAGCAAATTATTATAAATAAGATATTAAACCTTTATGAGAAAGTTGTAAATCAAAAAGTGTATCAAGGATGCTTACCTTGGGGATTTGTGGAAAGTCAGAGATTGAACAAAATGTCCAACTTCTAAATAGCTAAAAAAATTAATGTTTTGCAAGTTACATTTTATCAAGTGTTCAAAGGAAGCAAAATTGTTTTGAATAAAAAAGGTCTTTAAAACATTTAATACCCAATCTATGCCAGTCATTAAAGACAGTATCTTTAAAGAAAGTTGAAAAAGATGATTAGATATAAAAGGGATGGCAAAAGAAAAACTCTGAAATCCAAAAAAAAATTCTAAATTGTGCTCATATTCTCAAACTATATCTAATTATCAGATTATCAATTAGTTTATGTAAAGAAGAGGGTAAAAAAGACCCTAGAATTGCCAACATAGAAGTACTTTTAGTAAAATTCAGTTCCATTTCTAAACATAAAGGGCAATCAAGTAGATTATCAAAGTGTAACAAAAGAAACAAATTACACATATTGACCACCGAGTAATAAAATCTAAAATTAGGAAACGCCAATCCACCATTCCTTTAGCTTTTTGAAGATGAGCTTTATTTAAGTGGGGGAATTTTCCTTGCCATATGTAGGAAGATATAAGCGAATCAAGTAATTCACAGAAGGATTTGGGAATGAAAATTGGCATTGATTGGAAAAGATACAAAAATTTAGGCAAAATGTTTATTTTAATAGAACTGATGCCACCAATTGTGGAATAGATAAAGATGATCATTTCAATAGCAGTAATTTGATCAGATTAAATAAAGTAAAAACATTTTCCTTAAAAAAGATGTTTATAAATCCTAGTAATTGTAATACCGAGATAGGTAAATTGCTCCTTACTATCTTAAAAGGAAAATTAGAATATTTTGTTACAGATCCATTTAAAGGTAAAAGTTCACTTTTATGCCGATTCAACTTGTACCCAGAAAACTGACTGAGAAAGCAAAGCTAATATGGTTGGTAAAGAGCCATCTGGATTAGATACAAAAAGCAGAAGATCATCTGCATATAAGGAAACCTTGTGTTTAATGCAGTTCCTAAGGATCGCTATAAAATCTCTACTTTCAGGGAGAGCAATTGCTAGAGGTACTAATACCAAGTCAAAACATAATGGACTTTAAGGACAACCTTGATGAGTACTCCACTGAAGATTAAAAGGTTTTGATTGTTGTAAATTAGTAAGAATATAAATATAATAATTTAATCCATTTAATAAAACATGGTCTAAAATTAAATTTTCCAAAGTGGCAAACATTCCACCGATCAAATGCCTTCTCTGCATCTCGAAAGAGAGAAAACACATTCAGGGGCAGGAGTGGGAGGTAAATATAAAATATTCAATAAACAGTTAAAATAAGAATAACAATTTTTAATAAAACCAGATTGATCTTCAGAAATTATGGTAAAGGGGGGGGGGGCGTGACAAGATGGCGTAAGGAATAGATGTGCCTTCCAGCCCTCTCCCGACTCTTTGGTATTGTTTTGTCTTTAAATGCCCGTTAAAACTTTTTCAAGGTTAGATATAGTTAGAGCTGTTAAACTAGTTTCCAATGGTACAATTGTTGAAAAAAAGTAAGAAAAAACAGCAACAGATCATTAAGAAATTACATTTTCCGAAGATATCAGAGCCTACCTGTTTACAAGAAGCCAGGACTCAGCGTGGAATGGATCCAGGAGGAGAAGCACAGGAATCAGCAGCGGAGCTCCGTTCTTTGCCGGAAGGGCTCTTTAAAAATGGCGCCCGGCAGCCCTTAGAACAAAGGGCTAGCCGGGCGCGTGTATTTCAATCAACGCCCGCTATGAGCACTGTTACAGAGCCTTTGACAGCTGAAACAGCTGGGAAGCCACCAGCTGAAGGCTTGCAGTTAAAGGGACGTCCACTGACTGATGTAGCGGTGGCGCTGCGAAGTGCACCACCTGAAATGAAGATTTCTACAGACTTTAATGTGTCGGAGATGCTTGACAGAATATGGCTTGGGGATAACCCTCGCCATCAACCTCCAGATATTACTGGGGAGGTTATGGCAAGGGTTTCTACATGAAGTCACACTGCAAGAAAAGCGGTTAAATTAAGGGAGGGAATACAAGATCCTTTGGCTATTCAGAAACAACAGGACCCTATTGTGTCTGAATCTACTTCAGTGGATAAGTTTCTTAAGAGTCTTGAATCTAAGTTAGCTGTTACATTGAAAGAATTCGCTAAAACTTTAGATCAACTTGATACTAAACTTAATACCGTGGTGGATATTAATACTCAACAGATGGCTGATTATGGAGCTTTTAAGCTTAAAACGAGTGAAAGACTTGATTTTTGTGACCAAGGTTTAGTTGAGGTACAAGATCAATTACAAGATGTCAATAAAACAATTGAAACATTACAAATTCAGAATAAAAATTTAGTGAAAAAGGTTGATTATTTGGTTAATCAATCCAGATGGAATAATATAAAAATTGTTGGTTTACCAGAAAATATGGAAGGATCAGATCCAAGAAAATTTTTTAATGAGTGGATTCCACAAGTATTAGGACAAGATAAGTTCCCAGAAGGCTTAATACTGGAACATGCTCATAGAGCTTTGAGAAGAAAGCCTCCTCTTGGACAAAAGCCACGACCTGTTTTGGTTCGTTGTTTAAATTACTATGATAGAGAGACCATTTTGCGTGTGGCCATAAGAAGTGCACAACAAAAAAGATCTTCTTTGATGGTTCAGAATAATCATGGTTTTTTTAATCCGAATTTGAGTCAAGAAGTTATGTCTCAGCGATGTGAATTTAACTTTGTGAAAGAAGTGTTGTTGAAAAAAGGTTATAAAGCAACATTTAGATATCCTGCGGTATTGAAGATTTTTCAAGATGGTTACCAACCAGAATTTTTTGATGATCCTAAGGAAGCCATGGATTTTGCTCAATCGTTACCAATTACACAACTTCAGGAAAGATGTAGTCCTCCACGGTCCCCAAAGAGAGTGGAGACACAAGATGGGAATCGAATTCCAAGGAGAAATGGAAATAATGGTGGTCGAAGTGATAAAGTTGATTAAAAAAATAATAATAAAAAGAAGTTTTTTTTTCTTTGAGAAAATTTTAAATAATGATGATAGTTTAAGTGAAACGTGAGTTGGGAGGGGGAGCTGGGTGGGCACTATTTTCCAGAAGTCATCAGCAACGTGTGAGTTATCTCACACCCAATATTTTGTGGGACTTACCGCAATGAGCGGTTGACCCAGGAGGAGGTAGCAGTTGCCTCCTGCCTGTTTTTTTTTTCTTATTAATTTTTGGATTGAGGAGTGAAGGGTTTTTTTTATTTAAATTTTTTTTTAAATATTTTTTTTCTTCTTTTTTTTGTAGTTCTAGGAGGGGATAAGGGGAGGGGGTGTTTTTTTTCTTTCTTTCCTTTTTTTTCCTTCTCTTTTTCTTTGTGTTTTTTTAAGTAATGTTTAAATTTAAATGCTTTTTTTTAATATTTATGGTTTTAATAACTTTATTAAGCATAAGAAAGTATTTGATTGTTTTAAAAATTAAAAGTTGATGTGTTTTTCTTTGTAAAGTTTATTCAGTAGATAAGGAATATTTGAAATTTAAATGCGAATGGGATGGATAAGCTTTTTATTCGTTCTTTAACTTCAAGGTGAAAGGAGCGGTAATTCTGCTATATATTATTTTATTATTTTAGTTATAGAACAAAGGGAATAATGGTGAAAGTTATAAATTGAATTGTACAATTCTTAACGAGGCTTGAATTTTGTTTGTGGTTTATGCTCCATTTGTTGAAGATATAGTTTTTGTTGTAGATGTGTTTTTATTATTTGGATATGTGAATTTTAATGTAATGATTGGGGATATTTAAATGTGGTATTGGAGCTTTTATTGGATAAGTATTCAAGAGTAAGAGGGAAAAATGGTGGAAGAGTACTAAAATTGAATTGTACAATGCTTAATGAGGTTTGAATTTTGTTTTAAGATGGTGGTTTATGTGACTAATATGATGATAGATGTGAAGTTAGTTGATATTTGGTGAAGGTTTATTTCTATAGAGAAAGTTTTTTTTCATCTTTTTTTTCATGCTACAATTCTTTTTTACGAATTGATTATTGTTTAAGAATTTTTGATAGATAGTAATAATTTTACTAATTTTTTATATTGTTTGAGTTAAATACATGTTTTATTTTGACTCCTTTGTTAAATATATGCATTTAAGCTTGATTTAAATATGTTCTTAAGTGTGATATCTTAGTATTAATTACTTTTTTTTGTTAGTATTTTAATCTGTTATGTTTTTGTTTTTTTTTGTAAGTGGGTTTTTTTCTTACATATATTACTAACTTTATTAATTCTTCACTCTTTATTTTGGGGGGAGGGGGGTAAAGTTTATTTAGATTACTGATGCTGTATTGTAATTTCATTATCTTATTCTTAATTTTTTTTTAATGTAATCTTATATCTTATTCATGTTATAAAATCTTAAATAAATCACAGTTGCAGGTTTTAAACACCATATTAAAGGTGTAATAAGAGACCCTGAATGTGGAGAGGTTTAATGAAGGAATTCCAGAGCTTAGTGTGTTTGTAATGTCCCCACAATTGCTTTGGGCACTGCAAATAGAGTCTATCGAAAATAGGATGATTACCACATTAACTACTTACACGTTGAGACTTAGGACTTGCAGCAAACTGAATATATTAGACTGTGATGATGTTTGAAATGGAGACACACACAAGGCAACTCTGCTGTCCAATAATGTAAACACACAGCTATAGAGAAAATTGCCTTTTATGAAGAATGGGACATCATCATCATATGCACGAGTAATAAAACAAATATTCAAGTTATTGGCAAGCTGCCTATGTTCACTACTAACCTTTGTGCGGACTTGCGGACTCCAAGTAAGTGCCTATGTCCTTAAAACTACAAATAAACATTTTTTTTAACCATTCAATAACTTTGGTTTAAACAAATAAACATTAATGATTCTGTGGTGCATTATACACTGTTTCAAAATGACTAAGATATGAGAAATGTATAAAAATTAATTGGGATTACTGGGTGTGTCATTGCCTGGCAATCAGTGGTGGGCAGAATGTCACAGGGGTTGGTGCTAGATCCACATCTGCTCATGATATACATTAAAAATTTGGAAGAAGGGGCCTAGTGTAGCGTACCTGTTTTATAACAACTCAAAATTGATTAGAGAAGGAAATTATGCAGTCTCCAGAGAGATATATGGATAGGTTGTGAATGGTCAAGCAGATGGAGTAAAATTTTGGTAAATATGAGATCATCCACTTTAGAAGAAAAAGTAGATGATCAGATTATTATTTAAATGGTTAAAAAAAATAAAATGGCAGTATCTGTTGTGCAGAGGGACTTGGTAGTGTCTGAATCATAGAAGATTGGTTTGCAGTTGCAACAGGTAATCAGAAAGGCAGATGGAATGTTGGCCTTCAATCCAAGAGGGATTAGGAACCCAAGAGCAGCAAGGTTTCTACAACAATGAAGATGATAAGCACTATCAAAATAATTCCTCAATGCCTGGGCCTATGATCAAAATAATTCCTCAATGCCTGGGCCTATGATCAAAATAATTCCTCAATGCCTGGGCCTATGATCAAAATAATTCCTCAATGCCTGGGCTTATGATCAAAATAATTTGTCAATGCCTGGACCCATAATCAAAATAATTCCTCATTGCCTAGGCCTATGATCAAAATAATTCCTCAATGCCTAGGCCTATGATCAAAATAATTCCTCAATGCCTAGGCCTATGATCAAAATAATTCCTCATTGCCTAGGCCTATGATCAAAATAATTCCTCAATGCCTGGGCTTATGATCAAAATAATTTGTCAATGCCTGGACCTATGATCAAAATAATTCCTCAATGCCTGGGCCTATGATCAAAATAATTCCTCAATGCCTGGACCTATGATCAAAATAATTCCTCAATGCCTGGGCTTATGATCAAAATAATTTGTCAATGCCTGGACCTATGATCAAAATAATTCCTCAATGCCTGGGCCTATGATCAAAATAATTCCTCAATGCCTGGGCTTATGATCAAAATAATTTGTCAATGCCTGGACCTATGATCAAAATAATTCCTCAATGCCTGGGCCTATGATCAAAATAATTCCTCAATGCCTGGGCCTATGATCAAAATAATTCCTCAATGCCTGGACCCATGATCAAAATAATTCCTCAATCCCTGGGCCTATGATCAAAATAATTCCTCAATGCCTGGGCCTATGATCAAAATAATTCCTCAATGCCTGGGCCTATGATCAAAATAATTTGTCAATGCCTGGACCCATAATCAAAATAATTCCTCATTGCCTAGGCCTATGATCAAAATAATTCCTCAATGCCTGGGCTTATGATCAAAATAATTTGTCAATGCCTGGACCTATGATCAAAATAATTCCTCAATGCCTGGGCCTATGATCAAAATAATTCCTCAATGCCTGGGCCTATGATCAAAATAATTCCTCAATGCCTGGACCCATGATCAAAATAATTCCTCAATGCCTGGGCCTATGATCAAAATAATTCCTCAATGCCTGGGCCTATGATCAAAATAATTCCTCAATGCCTGGACCCATGATCAAAATAATTCCTCAATCCCTGGGCCTATGATCAAAATAATTCCTCAATGCCTGGGCCTATGATCAAAATAATTCCTCAATTCCTGGGCCTATGATCAAAATAATTCCTCAATGCCTGGGCCTATGATCAAAATAATTCCTCAATGCTTGGGCCTATGATCTAGTATAAAATGTTCTTGATAAAACAGCCACTCTGGATAAATGTTTTAATCCAAAATCACTCCTAAGTATGTAGTAATACACATGTGAATTGGGAAACTAGAGACTAAAGGAAAATCCAGATTTAATGAATTATCTTCTAATTACAGACAAAATATGTAAAAATGCAATAGGGAAGGTAATGATAAACCATCAGTAAATATCCCTTTAACAAAGTTTTAAGCATTCAAATTTCAAAGATCAGTAGAGACTTTGTAATCAATGAAGGACCTACCCTTGTCCCAAAGAACGTAAGAAATAGGAGCAGGAGTAGCTCATCTAGCCTGTTCCACCATTCAATGTGATCATGGCTGATCTGATGATAGGCCTAACTCCTAATTAAAATGAATTAGTACCATTACAAACAGATTTAACTTAAATATAAATGCCCATATTGAATAAGATATTCTTGCAATACGCTCCAGAAACCTAGGTTCTAAAAGTAATGGTTGAGGTGTGTATGTTTTGAAATAAATCATCTACTTTGACTTGAAGCTTATATATATGTTCATTGTATTTTTAACAATGAACAATTGAGTTTAAGTTATTAAAATTTTTAAAAATTGAAAGTATAAATATCATGGACTCACTGGAAACAGCATTAGACAGGAATGCTAGTAAGTGAAACAGGTGGGCTGTAAAAAAAAATACCTCAATTTATTTAGTTTCATATCTTTACCAATGTATTTACCCAATTTGATGCTGCCTTCGCCTTCCTCCAATATTGAAAACTTGTCAGCGTTGATTAGCAATGTGAAACGGATATTGCGTATTAGTTTCCAAAAACAAATTCTAAATAAAATGAAGGATTTTTTTTTTAAGTGATACAAGTGCACCAGAACATTCTGAAAGGGTCTGATGTAATTTTGGTAGTTTCCATAAGCTCAAAGTCCTTTAAAAAGCATGTGAACAGATAGCATTTGACATTATCAGAAAATCATCCATTTAGAATTAGGCTTCTTTGATTCCTAAACTTAGGTTGACAGTAGTTCCATGATTAAATATTTGGTAATGAATATACTTGCCTCTGGTGTAATTATTTTCAAGGGTCCTCAATGCATTGAAACTCAATGCATATCATTTGCATGGTCATATTGCATGGTGTAATGTAATAACCAGCATAAAAGCCATAAAATTACAACTTGTTCTGAATGCAGATGTTGGAGAGAGGTAGAAATAAATGGAGATATTATAGGAATATATAAATTCTGATTATGAATTCAAAAGCCTTCTGGGACTCATGGTATGAAAGGGAATCAAGATGTTAAAGTCCAGCTGCTGTCAAAAGAAGTAAACAGACCATTAAATATTGTAAAAAGTTTAGGAGAATTGCCAAAGCAGATTATTTGTTTTAGATGATTAACCAGCCAAGGATTGGGGACTTGTTCAGGCAATACGTGGAATACTGGGTGCATTTCAGGGAACAAACACTGCAGGAAAGAAGTAGCTGGTTTGGGGGAAAATAAATAAAGAAAATGAGAGAAGTTAGAAGCATTCACAATTAGGAGTAGAGGAATTTGATTTATTATGAGATAAAATAACAAGGAAATATCAGCGAAAGTTTTAAACATGGGATGTGTGTTTAAGAGACATGATCTTGATATATTCAAGATCAATTGGACAAAGTACAATGAAGAGAAACATCATTAATCACAAGTGCCTGGAAAGAAACTTGGTCTTTTTCAGCTTTTAATTAATAATTACATTTCTTGAAAATGATTCAAACTTGTATATTAGAAAACAGACATTTTTTTATTAATACTTTCAACTGCCCTCAAGTCTGGCCAGTGTCTCCCACTGACCTCAACTGGCCAGAATAGGTTACTGCAATTCCAAACAAAATAAGGTTAATAAAATGCATAAATGTATTTGATGGTACTATAAAAATGCAAGCAAGTCGAAGTAATTTATGTAAATAAGGCGTCATAACATAACATAACATAACAATTACAGCGCGGAAACAGGCCATTAGGCCCTTCTAGTCCGCACCGAACCAAACACCCCTTTCTAGTCCCACCTCCCTGCACAATGCCCATAACCCTCCATCTTCTTCTCATCCATATAAAAATTATATCCATATCAAAAATTACTTTACTTTTATATTTCATATTTTTACTTACATGTCATATTTAGGAGCATATCTTAAAATATTAGTTTCTTAGAGGAGAAAGATGAGTATGAAGGTTTAGGTTACAGGATAGTTTTAGATTGAAATACTGCTACTTGTCTATAAAATCAACTGTAATTTTATGACATGACCTTTATATTAATTAAATATCTTGGAAAATATTTGCAATCAGTACGGTTCTAGAACTACAGACAAAATACAGAATACACACAAAAAGCATATTCGCACAAATATCCCATGGAGATTGAAAATGTAAAGCCCTCAGCATGTACTGAATTCATTACAGAACAAAATAAAATGTCTTCATGGATGGATAGTTAAGCATTACATACTCTAAATTAATTATAATTTATATGATCTTATTATGCTATGAAAGATACCATGAAAGATTCTCAGTATTACCTACTGCATCCCACCATTCAGATGAGCTCCCTGTCATTGTGTAAATACTTCTGGTTTACTTTTTCCAAAGGCATCAAATGTAAATTCCTCCTTCTTATCTCCCCCACCCTTCTCTCCCTTTCTGCCCCCTTATGATTCTCAACTTCAGCATCTGAGACATACAGAAACTGTTTTACTTACAACATCCATGACATTTCAGACCATTATTTTTCTGATAATTATAATGTGTAGTTTATTCAAAGGATGGGAATATAGAAGGGCTAGCCAGTATTATTATCAGTAAAGTAGGCTTTATGATTTATTTTGACTTCAGCTGTAACCAGGGCTCAGAAAATGAGTACAACCTAGGCCTACATTTCATTAAACTGGATGCCTTTAGATATATTTGATTAATTTAAATATTTTAAAACATGAAATGACCTCTCCATGTTAATAGTATCACTAACACACATCAAAGGAGAACATTGTGGAAATTATTAATCAAATCAAAATGATCATTTATCAAAGATAAGCACCACACTTCCTCACTCATTTTGTTTTCAAGTAAAACAAAGATTAAATTGGAATTTAGGATGGAAGAACTATTAAAGATAGTATTCTCATTGTCCTACACATTCAGTCACGGCATGAAGTGGCTGGTTGTGACTATTGACGTGTTGGATCAGTGTGATACTAAAAATATCCGGGATTTGTCAGCAGAATCACAAATGGCAATAAGGAAGTGTACAGGAGGGAAATAGATCAGGTCATTGAATGGTGTAACGACAACAACCTTGCACTCAATGTCAGCAAAACCAAAGAGATGATTGTGGACTTCAGGAGGAGTCAGGGAACAAGACCCAGTCCTCATCGAGGGCTCATTATTGGAGAGGGTCAAGAAATTCAAATTCCTGGGTGTCAACATCTCCAAGGATCTGTCTTGGAGCATTCATGTTGATGTAATCACAAAGAAGGCTTGCCAGTGACTATACTTTGAGAGATATCTGAGGAGGTTCAGTACATTACCGAAGACTCTTGTAAACGTCTACAGATATACCATGGAGAGTAATCTGGCTGGCTGCATCACTGCCTGGTATGGAAGCACCAACTCTCAGGACAAGAATAAACTCCAGAGGGTTGTTAACTCGGCCTGCGACATCACAGGCACCAATCGTCACTCCATTGAGGACATCTACATGAGGCGGTGTCTTAAAAAAGCAGCCTCTATCCTCAAAGACCCACCACCACCCAGGCCACGCCCTCTTCACTCTGCTACTGTCGGGGAAAAGGTACAGGAGACTAAAAATAAGCACTCAATAGCCCAAGGACAGCTTCTTCCCCACTGCCATCAGATTCCTGAATAATCAATGAACCAGAGACTGCCGTAATTTTTGTGCAATGTTATTATTTTTTTTATATACCTGTATTAATGTCATAAGATGGTTATAATATGAATGTTTGAACTATGATGGTACTGCAAAACACAGAATTTCATGACGTGCTCATGAGAATAAATCCTGATTCTGCCAGAAGAGGTGAGGAAAGAAATAATTATGCAGGAAGTTTGGTTGATATCATCTAAACAAAAAGAAATCCAACTTGAAAATTATTTTTTTTAAAAAGTGGATTCTTTAGACTTTAAAAAAAATTGCAGACACTGTGATTGTAGTTCAATCCACAAAAGTGCTACAGAAACTCAGCAGGTCACACAGTGTTCTTAATGATGTAAAGATGTGTACCAATGTTTCTGGCCTGAGCTCTTCAACAAGGTCTTTTTTATTTAATTTAGATATACAGCACAGTAATGGGCCAATTCGGTCCACGAGTCCCTGCTGCTCAATTTACACCCTATTAACCAAATGGAGGCAGGTACCTGATTAAAATGATGGGGGAGGGGCAAAGGTGATGCACAGGCCCACAAGCAAGAGGTCATAGGTGGATATGGGTGAGAGGGCAGAACAGAATAAAGCTGAGAGGTAACAGCTCTCTGAATGGAGAGGGAAGGGGGTGGGGATCTGGAGGGAGAGATGCAGACCTCACGAAACCAGAGGTCAATTTTAATGCTATCTGGTTGGAGAGTGCCCTAGCTGAACACTGGGTGTTATTCCTCTAACTTGCGGGTGGCCTCAGTTTTGTCATGCATGAGACCATGAATACATATGTGGGTGTGGTAGTGGGGTATGAAATTGAAATGGGATGCCACTGACCGGGTCCTGGTTATAGGTGGACATAGCCAAGGTACACTCTAATGGAGAGAAGGTCACACTGGATGCAGTAGATGACGTATGCAGATTCACGAGTGAAGTGTTGCTTCACTTGGAAGATGGGGCTCCAAATGGTGGTGAGGAGGCTTGGGTACAAGTTTACAATAGCAAAATAAGAGGCACATCAGAAGGGAATATTATAGTAGTCATGAGGATTTTAACATGCAAGTAGATTGAGAAAACCAGGTTGGGAATGGATCACAAGCAAGAGAATTTGTAGAAAGCCTATGAGATGGCTTTTTAGAGCACCTTGTTGATGAGAGTTAAACATGAAAGTCTGTAGCCGCTGTGATTGTAGTAGAAGTACAGAGAAAGGCTGGCTGGAGGAACTCAGCCTATCTCACAGCCCTTCTTCAAGGATTAAGCAAAGAACAGGAAGGCATCATAATCAAGTCTGGTGCAGGGGGGGGGGGGGGGCGGGAGTCCAGGCCAACAAAAGGCATTAATTGGATACAAGAGGAGAGGTGAGAATTGATTTTGTCCCTCTGAAAGGAGACAGAAGGGAAAGGAAAGAGAGAGCGTGGGCACTGGGCAAAATGAGATGGTGTGTGTGGGGGGGGGGTTAACAGAATCTGGAAAAGTCATTGTTAACATCCTCTGGTTGAAGGATGCCTAAATAGAAGACGAGGTGTTGTTCATCCAATTTGCGGGTGGTCTCAGTCTGGTCATGCATGAGACCATTGACAGACACATCAGCAAGGGAATGAGGTGGGGAATTGAATTGGGTGGCCTCTGGGAGACCCACACTATTGCAGTGGACAGAGCTGATGCGCTCAACAAAGCGATCTCCTAATCTGCGCCCAGCCTCTCCAATGTCGAGACCACCACAACTGGAGCACAAGATGCAGTAGATGACCCCCACAGATTCACAAGTGAAATGTTGCTTCAATTGGAAGGACTGTTTGGGGCTCCGAATGGTGGTGAGGCAGGAGGTATTAGTGCAAGTGGAGCATCTCCTGCGGTCACAGGAGTAGGTGCCAAGGGAAAGATTGGTGGTGAAGAAGCGGACAAGGGAGTCACGGAAGGTGCAGTCCTATGGGAAGGTGGAGAGGGGAATATCTCTCTAGTGGTGGGATCATATAGTAGGTCGCGGAAAAGGTGGAGGAGCATGTTGGATGCGGAGGCTGGTGGGATGGTAAGGACAAGGAGAATCCTGCCCTTGATGCAAGTGGGGGTGGAGGGGGCCAAGGCAGATGTCTGGGTAATGGAGAATGTTCAGGTGAGGGTCTCTGACCCCCTTCTTCAAGTATATTCTGTAAGTTTTGTATAACCTTTTTCAAGTTCATAAAGTCTAAAAGAGAGGTGAGAATAGATATAGGACCATTAGAGAATTAATAATGGGAGACAAGGAGATGTCAGTGGTTGGGAAGATGTTGGAGTTGATTGTCAAGGATGAGGTCATGGAGTAATTAGAGCACATGACAGAATATGCCAGTGGTAGAAGAAATAAATGGGCAGACTATTTTTTAAATGGGGAGTTAATGGAAATACCCAGTTGCAAAGTGGCATGGGAGTCCTCATGCTGCCTGAGTGTAAACTTGAATGTTGAGTTGGTGGTAAAGAAGGCAAATACAATGCTAACATTAATTTCAAGATGAATAGAATTTCAGAGCAGGGATGTAATGTTGAGACTTTACATTTCAACAGTGAGACCTAACAATGTACTGTGAGCAGTTTTGTGTTCCTCACTTAGTAAATGTGCTGACATTAGAGAGGGTTCAGAGCAATGAATGAGTTATCATATGAGGAGTGTTTGACAATTCTTGGCCTGTAATCATTGGAATTTAGGAGAATGAGGGGGGATCTCATTGAAGTATTTCAAATGTTGAATGGCATGGAGAGAGTAGATGTAAAATGGTTAATTCCACATCAAATGGTTAATTCTAGAACAAGAAGGCACAACTTCAGGATTGAAGGATATCCACTCAGAACAGAAATGCGGAGAAACTTCTTCAGCTAGAGGGTGGTAAATCTGTGGAATTTGTTGTCACAGGCAATCGGGGAGGCCAAGTAATTTAAGGCAGAGATTGAGAGTTTCTTCATTAGCCAGGACTTCAAATAATGTGGGGTAAAGGCTGGGCAGTGGGGCTGAGTGGGAAAATGGGGCAGCTGATGATTAAATGGTGGGGCAGACCCGATGGTAGTGTATTTCTACCCCTGTCTACTTCATTCCCAACCTAGTTTTCTACTCCTGTCTTATGGTCTTATTTCCTGTGGTCATTGGGGTAAATACCAAGAGGGTGATTAGTGGGAGGGGATGAGTGGAATTTGCTAGAGGGAGCTTAATTGTTTGTGAGTGATTATTTTTCTCTCTATATCTATATAGCACTTGATAGATACTGGTGACTGAGATTTGTGGAATTATTGAGGCACATTTTAATATGGTTGACTATGAAGAAAACACCTTAATACATTGAAGTAGAAAAGGCTTCCATAAGCATGTAAAACAAATAACGAAATGACAGTGATATTAAAATAATGTACTTTATATCCGACTTCACCACTAAAGACAAAAAAATCTGAAACTGGTGGGAAACCAAGAATTCAGTATGAATGAGAAATGTAAAGAAATACAGGTCCTGAATACTGCAGAAATTATTGGATACAATAATTGGATACAGCGTAGTTAGAGCAAGTTTTAGCTTTTACTACGCTGATGGCCAGACAAGGAATTTTACTGAAATGGAAGGATGATTCTTCACCTACCCATGCACAGTAGTTACATGATGCAATGTCTTTCTTAAGCTTGGAGAAAATTAGATACATTAAAAAAAAAGAAAATTTCAATGTGTAAAGATGTGGAGCCCATTCTTGGAATACTATTATGAATGGAAGGATTAAGAACTCTGAAGAGTCCAGGAGTTTGCCATCTGATGCCTGGACATCGCTATCTGATCTTTTTGTATAATTAACGGTAATCTTGATGAGAGGGATGAGATTAGTTTTGTAGGTTTTTAAAAAAATTTTGTTTTATCCAAATAATTTAGTAAAAGAGTTTAATTATGTACATTAAGAATATGTTAATTGCTTTGTTTTTCATATGAATAGCAAGTAGCTAATGTGGTTATATTATTCTTTCTGATTTTCTTTACGTGTATATGAGATGACTGGCTATATATCTCAATAATATATAAACTTGCATACAAAATACAAACTCAATAAAAATATTTTGAAAGAAATTATTGGAAATAAAAGACAAAGAATTCTGTGGAGTTGCAGGCTTACTCTTCGGGCTTAAGAAAGGTGGCTGAAGAGATAGTGGATTTATTGACTTTAATCTTCCAGAATTTTCAAGATTTTTGAATTGTACAGTAGATTGGATGATAGCCAACATTCTTTTACTCCCAATCTCACCATCCAAGAAGGGAGAAAGAAATAAAAGCAAATTGTTGGTCAATTTGACTGACAGCAGCAGGGAATAGCTGAAAACCTATTCATAGTAACAGGTACCAAAGATAGTATATTTGGCTGAAATAGGGGATTGTGTTGGATGAGGGAAAAACTCCTTTGATTAAAAGGGTGATTAAAAAAAAATACACAATATAGAACTGTATGTACAACTGAAAATATCAAGGACAGAAACCAAATATTTTCTAGATATCATGAAACTGAAGAGAAATGAAGATAGAAACAAAGGTGGAACAGAAGAAGGTTTACTTAATTAGGATCCTATCACGGGTTGAAGCAAACTTAAGAGGCCAAATGTGCAACTCGTGCTCCTATTCTTATAGGGTTCTGCACTGAAGGAATAGGGATCTGTGACTAATCGAACGCAGTAATGAGATCAATGAGAAAAACAACATCAGTACAGGACAACTTAAAATTAGATCCTCAATAACATACTGATCTTTAGAATTTTTTTTTAATAAAAACTGTACAAATTCTGCAAACTATTATATTTTACCTTCACATAACATCAAATACATGTGGCATCATTATTACAGTACACACAAACTCTCATCAGTTTGCTGCTAAAGAACCAGGTAATTTTTTTAAATTATTAGTGCAACCTTGAATTGAATGAAAGCTAATCTATTTCACTAGTTTGGCACATTACATGTTCTTTCTTACAATCAAAAATAAGAATTTGGTATTTTCACTCTTGACCATTTTCTACCCTTCATATTCAATAAATATTTATGGACCAGCAAGAACATGAAGACAGATGTCTGGGAAAAGTGACTTAAAGCCAGTAATGATTCATTAGAATGGTTCCACAAAATACTTGTAATATCACAAAACCAAGTATTAAAACAAAATGCATCAGATGTTTAGTTTTTAAATCTCTTGATGCATTCCAAGATGTAATAAAATTTAATGAAAGGAACAAATTAATATATTGCTTGATCCAAAGTCAAACTATCTCATTTTTATAGGGATGTACCTCTTCATTGTGATAAATGCAACAATGGAGATGCTTCATTAATTCATATGCTCTGGACATGTCAGAATCTTGAGAAATATTGGAACAAAGTATTTCAAAAATTTTCTGCACTTTTTAAAGTTAATTTAAAACCTAATCCCTTAACTACTTTATTTGGTATTGTTAGAGAGTGACATAACTTTAATGACATCTGAGCTGCATGTATTAGCTTTTATTTCTCTTATGGCTCCGCAGGCAGTGTTGCTCAGATGGACTGACGCGGCCCTGCCTAATCATGTTTGATGGCTACATGACATCATGTTTAAATTTAGAGATTAGATGCTCAATTTCCAATTTTAATACAAATTTTCAAATACTTTGCAGACCCTTTTTGAATTATTTTTATAATTTTTGATTTGTTATGAAGGTGGAACTGTTGACTAATGAGGTAATTTATCTCTCTGACAAGAATTCTATCTTCCTTTTTATTGGCCAAACAGCTTCTTTCTTGGTAGTGGGTTTAAATTTTCCTTTTTTTAAAATGATAAAATATAAAAACAATATAATCTGTTTGATTAAAATGTGTGGTTCCTTGGATGAAATGATATGATTTAAGTGTATATTTTTTTACTTTTAACATATATACTTTGTATTTTTGGATGTGAAATTTCAATGTTAATAAAAATATTGAAAAAGATTATATTGCTTGAGAATTTTTAGAATCTGAAAAATCTTATTGGTTGTAAAGTCTGCAAATAACTTCCTCGCTAAACTGTGTGAAAACAGTCTGGCATATTGCTCATCATTTTGAAACTATGGCATTATCCATAAAACATTTTGGCACACCATCAAAGGGATACAAAAGGTCTTATTTAAGTGGGAGTTTTTTAAAAATCTGCAGGTTTGATGTTTTTAAATTGACAGAGCCTGTTTTCTAAATTTCCTTACGAGTTACTTGCTGATATTAGCAGATCTTAATTGAAGATCAAGCATCTTAACAGTAATGAAGAATGGGCCATTGTGCATTCAATTCTTTGAAAGAGTACTAGACAACTCTCAAAAGTTGATATATTATCCTGGTAAAAATCCTAGCAATATTATGATGAAATACAATTTGGATGTGCTCATGAAATGTGACTTTATGAGCTGAATCTGTACCAGTAAGTAAACCACTAACATTTAATGCTTCCCAAATGTGCTTTAAATTTATTTTAAGACTACAGTTCAACCATAAAATGATTAGTCTGGTCTCTATATGGGCCCAAAGATAAAGACTTTAGTTAGATTTTGTTTTCAGGCTTCAGACATGCAAACCTAAATAATTTCACCCAAATGAAGAGCAGCATTTTATACCATTTAATAAAAGCTGTTCACTATTTATATTAGCAGTCAACAGCTTAACTAAAAGCAGATAGAAGATAAACAATGGAAGTAAATGTTGACAGGACTGAGTTGTATATGTGGGCTATTTTCATAAACCACTGTCTCCTCTGTGATAAATACATCAGCATTTTTTGAAATACACAATTACATTGCATATGCTCTAAAGCACAGTATACAACATCTGCATCACAATTTCAGTATTAACAAAGAAGAAATAATTTTTCCAGAGATTGTTGGAGATTTGGATCTTGCTCCATGAAAGGATAGTCAAAGCAGAAACTTCTTCACATTTAAAAAGCTCTTGAATGCATCTTGGAAATGTGCAAGACATGGGCCCAGGGTTAGAAAAGAGGAGTAAGTTGGATAGCTCTCCTTGGACCAGAATATTCATGATGCAATAAATGGCCTCGTCATAGATTTTCTGTGATCCACCAGATATCAGGTAATAATATAGATGCTATTTCTTCACCCATTCTTTTCCTTATGCACATCCCCTTTAATACAGCTTTCTTCAGTTCAGATTGTACAATGCACCATGGAAGAATCTCTGCTTGACTCTTATTTTTCTAGCCCAATCTCGCTAAATCTTTAAGCAGTGGTTCTCAACCTTTTTTTTCTTTCCACTCCCATTCCCTATGCCAATAGGTGTTCTGTGATTAGTAAAGGATTGTTTAAGGTGGTATGTAGGTGGAAGGAAAAAGGATGAAAACCACCATTTTAATCATACCTCATTGACTCATTATGTGCACAGTTTTACAGCTCCAAAGGAAATGGACCAATGACATTTTTTCTCAAGCAAAATATTTCAGTAACAATTGGGTCAAGAACAGCGATTCTCAATCTTCTCTTCATATACCACCTTAAGCAATCCCTTAAGTAACCACAGAGCATCAATGGCATAGGGATTACTTAAAGTAGTATGTGAGTGGAAAGAAAAAGGTTGAGAACCACTGTCTTAAGAGTCTCTCCATCGGACAGAAAGCTTTGCTCCTGGGAGTGTAGTGACATGCTAAGCTTGCAAGGTACTCGTGGAGAAAAACTATGATCATGAACTAATTAAATTAGATTGAGACAATAAATATACAAGACAGTAAATATTCACAGTAATCCTAGTACAAAAAGAGTGACTTGCAATAGAGCAGGGAATCCTTTTACACTGTTAGATACTCGCTTCTAAAAATTCACTTTAGAAATTTCACATTTATTTTAAGTGCATCTTTTATCCCTGAAGTAGTAACACTTTGTAGCCCTTTTACATCCCACATTAGAGAGAAAATTCTACTTATTACCTGATTGTTATTCCTTAAGAATTAACTATGATTTCTGCAGATTTACTATGCATGAACACTCTAGACTCCTGTTATCAGAAAGTTCCATTGAAAGACAAAATAAATATACAAAATGGCAAGGAAGAATTATTAAGGATTCAAGGAAGATTGCTATTAACGTTTTGGATTTTCCCCAAAATGGTCAAGACATTTGAACACTATTAACATACATTTTTTAAAAACTAATTAGGGGAGGAAAACCTAAAAAGGATCATAATGGCCTTTTTAATAATCAGACTCTCATTTTTTAAGTTAATGTAATTTTCACATATTCCTGACATTCAACATGGTAACAGGCTATTTTGTCCCATGAGCCCATGCTGACCAATTAACTTACACTCCTGGAACATTTATGAATGGTGGGAGGAACCGGAGCCCCTGGAGAAAACCCACGTAGACACAGGGAGAACATACAAACTTTTTACAGACTGCATTGGATTCAAACCCCAGTTCCAATTGCTGGCACTGTAAAGGCATTGAGCTAACCGCATGGCCAACCATGCCATCCTTTATGCTATCATTCAGGGATGGGGAGCTAAATACAAGTCTACTAAATAATTTTTTGACTAAGGAATCTACGCAGAATTATGTGTTTTTAAGCAATTGTTCTATTGTGAGCAGTTATTGTTTCTTCTTCAGCTTTCTAAAGGCTTTTCTTACA
The DNA here is from genome assembly GCF_036971445.1 of Narcine bancroftii. NCBI lineage: Eukaryota > Metazoa > Chordata > Chondrichthyes > Torpediniformes > Narcinidae > Narcine > Narcine bancroftii. Next base: position 39,655,884 of record NC_091477.1, read on the forward strand.
ATTGCAATTCAATTTAATATTCCTGTTCCAATTCTTCCAGCCTCCTCAATATCAATTTGCTTTAGTCTTTTAGATACAAGAACCACTTCAAAATATATTGTTGGAATCTGTAAACAGGAGATGCAGTGACTCTTGTCCAAATAACAAATATCTCATGAAACTACATCTTAAAAAGGACATCTATTTATTCAATGGCATTATCATTACCAAATCATTTTATCATCAATATCCTGAGGGCATAAATGACAAGCAAAATAATGAAGTCTGATGGATAAATGCCTTCGTAACAGTGATTCAGGAGCTGACCTCATTTATTATCTACAAGATTGTTATGGAGTATTGTCTATCCATTTTCTTAAACAAAATCTCCATGCACCACAAGTGCCTCAGGTCTGTAATATGTACTTTCCAAGATGCACTTCAGAAATTTACCATGGTTTCAACAGCACCAAAAAATCTGAACTAAAATAGATCCCAGATGCAATAAGACACCATTTCTAATTTATACATTATCCTGGTCCAGACCTTGAGCAGCAATAGATGCAAAGACACAGAGTTGAAGTTCTGGAACTCCCTATTTAATAACACTATCTAGCTCAAGGAGCAGTCAATATTACATGATCATTTTCTCAAAAGGCAACAAATGCTGGGCTTGGCAATAAATCAGGAATGAAATAAATATTATGCTGAAATTAACAAGAAATTCTATTTTATTTCTGTAACTATTTAATAAAAAACCAAATCTCCTACTGCTTTCCATTTTGATAACCTATCCTTTTAAACCTTTTTATGAATTCCCACGTCACATATTGATCTCAAATCATCTTTCCATTATGCCTTTGTTCAGACCAAAGTTGAATGCCCTCCATCCAGTATCCAATTTATGGGTTGAAATGGACAAATCTTACTGTCAAGGGCCTTTTCTGCTTTTTTGTTCAAAACTCAATCTATCCAAGTGGATCCCAGTGCATTTGATCCCAAGACCCTGATAAACCCAAGCATGTCAAAACACCCAATAAAAAAGATCAAACCAAGTTTTCAAGATAATCGTCAAATGTGCAACATGTTATTTTGTTTACACACTGAGGTCCAATTATAAATAATTATACTGAGCCCAGTCAATTTTTATGAAATTCTTATCTAGATAGGAAATCGCAATCATACGGCCTTATGTACTGTCCCACCCTGACCACCCAGATTGGAGGAACACCCTATTTTTTTGCTGAGCACCCTCCAGCCACATGGCATGAACATTGATTTTACTGTTTTCCATTAAATCTGCTTCCCTCCCCTCTTTTCCTGATCTTTCAGTTCTTTCACCCACACAGCCCTACCATCTCCCTCCCCCCTTTCTCCACCTATCATCTCCTGCTATGATTACTCCCCCCTCCCACCCTTTTGTTCGGACTCTTGTAGTTTTCTCATATTTTGATGAGGAGCTCAAACCCACTAAAGGAAACTGTTTGACCAGATGAGCTTCTCCAGCATTTTGTGTTTTTACCTAAACCACCAGTTTGCTCTCTGAGGCTCCTATATCCAAGGGACAAGAAATATTGATTTGTCCTTGCTGAAAACCATGACTGAATATGTTGGCAGCATTTACAATATGTAAGAATTTTCTTAATATCTAACAGTATTCTCATTGAATAATGAAAAAAAGTTATCTTGGTACTTTTCCCTGCTCAATGTTAGTACAGTAAAACCTCGTCAGAACGCGGCAGTTGGGGTCCAAGATTTCACACCGCGTTACAGCCGAGTTGCGGAACAGATGCAGGGGCAGATGTCCGCCACTGCCTCGACATCCCATGCCGGGGGCAGCAGGGAGGGGGGCTGTCAGACAGCGGGCAGTTGGGTCACCGGCTGATTGTCATCAACCCACCCCTTAGCAGTTTGGGGTCCATGGATTAACAAATCGTGTTCGAACAAGGTTTTACTGTTCAATTTTTGCTTTGCTATTATGAAATTGTACTTTTATGGTGTACTCGTATGGTTAGAAATAGTAGAGGATGAAAGGTGGAATTACATTTATTCAATATGGATACATCAAAATGGAAATTTATTATATTTGCTTTTTCCTCTCATGCTTAGCTGAATTTCCAGATGGTCCAATCTATTGCTACTTGGTCATCCCAAGCATCAGTACTAGCTGCAAGTTAAAATTTAATTAGTTTTACAAGGAGGCATTCTTCTGGTCTGGTTACTCCAATCAAAGCAATGGTGATGCCATGATGCAAAAGAAATCAATGCTAGAATATGAGTTCTGTTCTCAAGACTAGTATTTAGTGTTTTCCTCGCCCACCCTTAAAACTAACCTAGAAAAGTGGTGATGTTTCATCATATTCACTTATTAACATGGCGATTATATAGATTGCTTGGCCATTTGCAAAAAGGGCAGTCCTAATGATGGTCTCCTCCCCAGTAGTGATATTAGTGAATCTGTCTTAAAAATGTCACTTCATAATTAATATTACTGGAATTAGCCTATACAAAAAAAAACATTTAAATTCCATGGCTGCCAGTGAGATTTAAACTTTTATCTGCAGATCATTAGTCTGGATCCCAGTCTAATAATTTAATCACTTTGTAATGAATACTACAGTATATTTTTTCCTCTATCCCCATTACATCTTTGACAGGCAACAGTTGACAGTTTAAGGCTTTAAAATATATAATTTCAGTTATGCTCTACAATTAAACACACACAACTCTCATAACTTTGTGTAAACTTTTATTTGGATAAAAAAGATTTTTTTAATAAACATTGCTCAAATTTTTTTGAACTTACCAAAACCAATATTTGCACTTATAAAGTCTAACAATAATAATTTTTTTTTAAAAATCACATTTTGGTATCATTAAATATGTGATTAGTTTCAAAAGAAATATCAAACAATTGAATTTCAAGTACTCCATTTCAGTGTCAATACTAGATTTATTTTATTTAATCCACAGTTTTAGGGAAAACAATTAGACTTTAAAAAGAGTACAGTAGTAGAGATTGTGTAATAAATCCTGTGCAACAACTCAATTCATAATGACCAAATCTACTCTGCAAATGCCGAACTTCACTAGCAAGTGGAAGCAGTGAAACTAGAATTATATGAAAGCTTGCCTGCAGTGAAATGAACATGGCTTTTATCAATGTTAGCACCTGATAGAAATTTTAGAGGTAAGTTGTTGCAGTTAAGTCACAAAATATTCAGGGCATTAAAGAACCTGCATTCAAAGTTAGCTACAAAATGATGTAGGTCAGGTCAACTCAATCCAATTAATTAGTTTAGTCTGTCCTACCATAATCAATAAATACCAGACTAATTGGTACTTCTGTGTGGACTCTCAAACACCAAGCTATGTTTAATCATACATTAACAGGGATCATCCAGAGTTTGCTTTACATCAAAAAGTTCAAAACCATTTGTAACTTTTTATAAATGGCACCCAGACGATTCTTAATAAGGATGAAAAGATATTTATGAAATTGTAATATAAAGGAAAACAGTGCACTAAATTCTCTGCAAGCACAGTTTTGGTTATCCAGTGATTCAACTAAATTTGGGAATTATAAAAAGTTTTGGAAGCACCAGGTATCTCACCCAGTCACAGTGGAGTACTATCACTTTTAATATAACTAAACCAGTTTGCAAAAAAAAATTGCCTTCAGAATACAACTTAAAATGGCACAAATGACAAATCAAATACACACTAGAAAACAAATTGCAAAGAAAACCCCTGAGATTTTGGGATATTATTCTCCCATATTGTATTTTACATTTAAAAAAAGTTCCAGCATTATGAAATGAAATTATTCATGCCTGAAAATAACAAAACTCATTTCTCAAATGATATGATTAAAATATGGAATGGTAACACGATAAAAATGAGCATTTTGAATGCCACATATTTGGGTTCTCCCCAAGCTTTAAACTACTGACCATGTTTGATAGTTCAGCCTGAATGCTATTACCAATTTATGGTTATTATGCACTGAAGCCTACAAAGTCGCAAGCAAGTAGAACAAAAAGCAGGCATGCTCTTTTAAGGGTTAGTGCCAAACTATGCCTCATCCTTTCACTAATTATCAGTCAAGTTCTTATTGTAAATAACTGTGCTTAAGCATTTTTGGTCTTTATCTTTTGATGTCCCAAGCAAAAATATTGGACATAATGACTTTAAATTCCAGTCACCTGAAAGCAGATACCTAAAATTCAAAGGCAAAAAAATGGAATTCTATATTTCAGAGTGAGGAAGATGTTTTCTGAAATTCAAATCAAGTCTGCAGTAATTGGGTATAACAGCTAAAATGTGGTCATTCCCACCTTCTTTCAGATGGTTATTTTCTCAAGGAGAACCCAGATAGCATTGCTTAATGAAAATGTAGAATTCTCAGAAAAATGTGTTAACATACATTTTTTTTTACCTGTGGAGGGGTTGGGGGAGGGGGGGCTGTTCTGTCTAGGGAAGATTAGTCTTCAAGACTATCCCTGAAAGAAAAAACCAAAACAAAGGATTAGGTTAAAAATGCACATCACTCAGGGCTTTTTATCTGATGCAATTTTAAATTTTGCCTGTTCAAATCACATCATGAGAATTCTTTATTGGAGGATGGAAGATTAGTGACCACAAAACCAAATGGTTTGAATTGCTCTGGACAATGAAGCAGTATAGTTCATTCTCATTTATTTTCACACTAAGCACATGCTTGTGGATGCCAGGAGCAGAAACCATACTAATGTATTTTGGGAGCTTTAAAGCTGATTGGTATGCCTCAGATGAGGAATTGTTAAGTGATCAAATTTGAAACCTAGTTGTCTTATTCTGGTTCCAGAATTCTGCATAAATAAAAATATTTCTACTATTCTGTCACTGTCACGAGAAATCTAAATTTAGTTGCTTTATTGCGGGGCGTTGACTTGAATACAGTTCATCATTGATCAGAAACTAAATGAGTGCCTACAGCTCCCACATCTCATTCAACATATCTGCTCTCAGATTCCTGGAACATTATAGTCACATTAATTACAATGTATGTTCAACTGCTGCAAGATTGCTTCATGAATCTGAACCAATTGTTCTTGCCTAAATTGCAAATCTATTCAGATTTGGGTCTTGATTTTGGAATTTTATACACATTACAACCATAGATAGTTATACAAACTTTAAAAAGAAAGCGCAAAGAAGCGAGTGTATTCTCCCATAAAAATCAGTGGGTAACTGAGCAGTTGTATCCTATTGCTAGAGTAGAATGATTGTTGGGAAAGGCATCTAGCACTATTTCATCAAGCAGAAAGCTAGAATATGCTTCTCTTATAGAGAATCTGCCAAAAGTGTGCATTTCTGAACAGGACCAAAAGGGATAATAAATGCAATTTGTAATAATTGCTCTATCCTCAAGACAATTTTTTTTTTTAAAAACAAAAATGTATGCAGGATAAACTCCAATACTAGACAAACCACACAGCTGAGTACTTACCTACTGTTCAATTATCTCAAATAATTAAAATACAAGAGATAGGTTATGAACTCAGCTGTATCAATCCTTATGTGAAGGAAACTTTGAATTTCTAAACCAACAATTTAACTGAAAGCTCTATGCACAATCCACCCTTTTGATACTAGATGTATATTACAGGTATTAAATTACTGACATAGTGTCTGCAAAATTGTACCTCAAAATGCCAGTACAAGGTTTTAAAGATGACAACAAAAACACAGAATATGTATTTTTATTTATAACATTCCTTGAACTCATGGAAAAAAAATCTTGTTTGGTGCAATAGAAGCACCTTCAAAGGGTTAAATACACATGTTGTTAGAAAAGGAAACTACCTTGAGGCAGGGTGGCTGCAACTTTTCATTCAACAAAAAAAAAAAACCCTCTTCACCACATGTCCTTCGTCAATGGAAATTAAAATGTAGTCTTTTCTTCACTTGCTCCAATTACAAGCATTGCCAAAAGAATCTCAGCACCCATTTTTCCTGCATCTCCAAATTTTGCATCATTAATTGAGATTCAACAAATGACATCTTTTTCTTCATTGCTGTTCTCACCTTCCCTATTCCATTATATTGATGCAGCTGTGCTAATGCATATTATAAACAAAATTTTCATGGTTAATCCTAGATAAGCAGCTCCATCCCAATCAAACTACAATTGAAGGTACTGCTGAAGATAGAAAGACAGTTATCGTTACGCTGGTGCTAGGACATGTGAAGTGTTACCTGTAAGAAAAAGAAATAAATACCAAAAATTCAGACAGATTTTAAATGTGAGCTTTATATATTTTAACAGAATCAAGGTGAAAACTTCAGGTTTTCTTCTTCAGGTTAATCAAGGTAAGCATCACAAATTAGTCAAACTGCTTACCCAACACATTTTGACCGTCAATTTACTCTCATGACATTTCTTCATGGCCTTGCAATCCGAACAGTTTTCAGTGTGCAACCCAAATATTTGTTGGGGAGAAAGAAATTCATGGGAAATGAATGTTTAAAAAAAACATTGAAAATCTAAAAAGAAAATGCTGAAAAGACTCATTCATTCTGATGAAAGCCTCCAACCTGAAACTAGAACTGTTACCCTTCTCATGGTCGCCGCCTGACTTGCTGAGTGTTTTTCGCATTTTCTGCTTTTATTTTAATTCAGTCACCAGCATAATGCAAGGTAAAGATGGAGCTGTGACTACTAGTGCAGAGAATCTATCAACTTAGACTATTGACAAGACAAACTAAACAGTGCAGAAGGAAAGAACACAGTAGGTGAGGGAAATTTAGAAAGTCAGAAAGAATAAGAGAGTAAGTGAATGGAAGACATGGCAAACTGTACGTAATGTAGAAAATGGAAAGTTATCTAACCAGATTTTAAAAATATAGTTTTTATTCTTAGGAGAGAAATTGAAAAGTGCTGATATACATAAATTTTGAACACAAATCACTGGAATTTATCATGCCTAGTACCATCAATAAAGATGTCATTTTGCAATTATATAGGGCACTGATGAGACCACAGCTGAAATACTATAAAGGCCTGGTGACCCTTCCCAAAGAAAGATACACTGCAACGTCATAAGTACCAGATTAATTCCTGGAACTTTAGGGATGGGAGTGTGGGTGGCTTTGAAGAATTGAATTATGAGGAGTGTTCAGTAGATTAGGCCTATTTTATGACCCAAAGTTTAAAAGAATGGGAGATATGGGAGAAGGTCATAATGAAACATAGGATATTCTTATAAGGCTTTGAATGATAGAATTTTCCTCTTCCAAGGCAATCTAGAGCCAGAGCGCACTCTCAAAATGAAGGATTAGTCAATCTTGAAATTCTCTTCCCAGGAGGGTTATGCAGTTCAGTCAGAGTACACTCAAGAAAGTCTTTTGGATTTTAAAGGGATCAAAGATAATAAACAAAAGTGGCATTGATGGTCTTACTGAAAAATTAAATAGATACAAACCAAAAGGCCTACCAACACTTATTTTGTATATTCTTGTGCTTCTTGAATTTCTCCTAATTCTTTCAGTTTTTCTTTATCTCCTGCATTGTTCTCTAATTCTCGTTTTATTCGAAAACAAAAAAAAACCCATTAAATTAAAAATTTTTAGCACTTGATGAATTGGTTATGTATCTTTATCTTTGCTACATAAAGTACAGTTTGACCTGCTGTGTTTTTCCAGCATTGTTTTTTTCTTCAACCACAGTGTCTGCAGACTTTTGTGTTTTACCCAATTAATTTTGTCCAACTTGCTACCCCCGTCACTCTGGAAAAACTCTCAAAATCCATTTTTTTTCCCTACCATATTTTCAGTCAGCTCTCCCAATGCAAAGGTCAGCATTTGCTGCTATACTGCTTCCCATCTTAGCATTCTCTTTATGCAAAGTTTCCTCTAATTATTTAATTTGGTCAATGCAAAATATTTTGTTGCATTTGCTTAATGCTATACATGGAACAAGTATTTCCACTGAAGACACAAAATAAACATAAACATGGCTATTACATCTCAACTCCTCATATTTTAAAGTTAAAATGTATTGCATGGGAAATTAAATGATCAAAAAACTGTGCATTATGTATTTAAAACTTTGGAAGTAGTTTAATATGGGAAACATTAGTTACTTTAAAAATAATTGGATTAAATTTCCTCAGCACATGATTATCATGGGGCAGCACAGTTTGTGTAGAGGGTGGCATGGATGACATAGCGGTTAGCGCGACACCTTTACAGTGGCAGCCATCAGGACCGAGGTTCAATCCGGCGCTGTTTGTAAGGAGTTTGTACATTCTCCCCATGTCTGTGTGGGTTTTCCCTGGGGGGGGGGTCTCCAGTTTCCACCCACTATTCAAAATGTACCAGGATGTAGGTTAATTGGGTGTGAATTGGGCAGCATGGACTCGTGGGCCAAAATGGCCTGTTACTGTGCTTTATGTCTAAATTAAAAAATGATAACATACCAGCTTATAATTCTGTAACTAAACAAGGTCATAAGGGAAATACGAATGCAATTATGGCATGGTAGAATTTTTTAAAAAAGTCTGCTACTCGAAGCGACGAGATGAAACAAAAGTGGTTAAACAGAAAACTGCTTCTGGTTTGGCACTAACTGCAGACAGCACAAGATGTTAGAGATGTTCAAAAGGAAATAAACATGCTCCATTTAAGCATATAATTTTCTAATGCCCACAATTTGTTCTTTCTTCTGCATCGGATTGGATTTGATTGATAGAACTTGGAGAACCAGAAATGGACATATACTGAGTGGTCGCCACCAATGCCACATATTGTACAAAAAAAATCACAGAAACATCCAACAAACAATGTCTGGATTACCCATCCTTTTGTTTAGATGTCCTCAAGTAGAAAAAAAAAGTGCCTACTATTTTTAAGTACTAAATGTAATATCTTTAAATGGGTCTTAATTATTATTTTATAATGTAAAAATGAGGCATTATAAAATCAAAACAATAAGTGAATGCAAAAATAGAAAAATAAAAAGATGATACAAGACCTCAGGGTGTACCTGAAGCTGGAGCAGAGAGCTCCTGTTTTTCAGGCTCCTGTGGAGGATTTGGAACAACTTCCTCATTCATTTCTGTAGCCATAAATTCATGAACTGCCTTCTCTATCTGTGGTTTGAATATGTGATACAGCTTCGGATCTACGACCTGAGAAATAATTCTGTCCACGCCAGATTCCAACATTCCTGATCTGTGAGATGCAAATGCAATTAGTTTATTTCATAATGAGTTTCTCCACACATGAAATTAAAATTCCTATATTTTTATCTAATTCAAAATATAGAACGGAGACCAATGTAACAAAAACTTTCTGCAACTGACAGCTTGTCAAAAAAACCTGAGTACACAGTAAAGAGGTAGTGGAAACAAAAACATTTACTCGTTTTAACCCATCGAGTTGAAGCCTGTGATTTTCTTTATCGGAGGCAAGTAAATTTTGTGAAGGGAGTTTTCGGCTTTGGCAGAGAGATTTAGGATACAAGTTAGTAATCAACATTTTTCATTTTTGAAATTAACCACAAATACTAGAGGGGAAAAAACATTGTTTCTTGCAGAGAATAACTGCAGTTAATATCAAAAGCACAATTGCAATATGAAAAAAAATGGGCAATACATAGTTTTTAAGTTATTATTACATCACAATTAGACAAAGCTTATGAAATGCACAAAAAGAAATAGTAAAATGACTCCTTGCACTTTTGTACGAAAAAAGTGGTCATTCAATTAAGTGAAAATTTTAATGTAGCTACCCTATTTCCCCGCCATCTCCTCTCAGCGCTTGTGCAAGTAATTAACCATATAACAATTACAGCACGGAAACAGGACAATTTGGCCCTTCTAGTCCACACTGATCCAAGTACCCACCTCTAATCCCACTTACCAGCACTCTGCCCATATCCCTCCATCCCCCTCCCATCCATATACTTATCAAACTCTTTCTTAAATGACAAAATTGACCCTGCCTCCACCACCTTTCCCGTAAGCCCATTCCAAACAGTAACCACTCTCTGAGTAAAGAAGTTCCCCCTCATGTTACTTCTAAATCTTTGCCCGTCAACTCTCAACCCATGACCTCTTGTATTCATCTCTCCTACTCTCAATGGGAAAAGCCATTCCACATCAACTCTATCTATCCCTCTCATTATCTTAAACACCTCTATCAAATCCCCTCTCAGCCTTCTACGTTCCAAAGAATAAAGACCTAATTTGCTCAATCTCTCCTTGTATTCCAGATGCTGAAACCCAGGCAACATTTTTGTAAATCTTCTCTGCACTCTATTTTGTTAATATCCTTCCTATAAATCAGTGACCAGAACTGCACACAGTACTCTAAATTTGGCCTCACCAATGCCTTCTACAGTTTCACCATTACTTCCCAACTCTTATATTCTATGCACTGATTTATAAAGGCAAGCATACTAAAGGCCTTCTTCACCACCCTATCCACATGCGCTCCTACCTTCAGGGAACAATGCACCATTATTCCTAGATCTTTCTGCTCCACCGCATTCTTCAATGCCCTCCCATTTACCACATATTTCTTGCTTTGATTATTCTTTCCAAAATGAAGCACCTCACACTTATCAACATTAAACTCCATCTACCATCTTTCTGCCCACTCCTCTTAGCAGTTTAAATCCCTGTGCAATCTTTGAAACCCTCTTCATCATCCACAATTCCCCCTATTTTAGAATCATCTGCATATTTACTAATCCAATTTACTGCCCTATCCTCCAGATCATTAATATGTATGACAAACAGCAACAGTCCCAATACCGAAAGCTGAGGTACACCGCTTGTCACCGGCCTCCATCCTGACAAACAATTATCTACTACTACTCTCTGGCACCTTCCTTCCAGCCACTGTTGAATCCATTTGACTATCTCCAAATTAATACCCAAGGTCTTAGCCTTCCTAACTAACCTCCCATGTGAAACCTTATCGAAGGCCTTACTGAAGTCCATGTAGACAACATCCACTGCTCTACCCTCATCAACATTCCTAGTCACTTCAAAAAAATTCAACAAGATTGGTCAAACATGACCTTGCATGCACAAATCCAGGTTCAGTGTTCCTGATCAGACCCTGTCCCTCCATATACTTATATATACACTATCTCTAAGAACACTTTCCATCAATTTACCTACCACAGACGTCAAACTTACAGGCCAATAATTGCTAGGCTTGCTCCTCAAACCTTTTTAAACAAAGGAACCATATGCGCAACATGCCAATCCTCCGGCACTATACCCGTCTCTAATGACATTTGAAAAATCACTGCCAGAGCCTCTGCTATTTCCTCACTAACTTCTCTCAAGGTCCTGGGGAAAATCCTGTCAGGATCTGGAGACTTATCCACCTTTATATGTTTCAAAAGCTCCAGTACTACCTCTTTCTTAATCACTGTAGTCTCCATATTTACCCCCTTTGCTTCCTTTACCCTGCACAGTTCAATATCCTTCTCCTCAGTAAATACCGAGGAAAAGAAATTGTTCAAGACCTTCCCCATCTCTTTTGGCTCCACACACATTTGTCCTTTCTGATTCTCTATTGGACCAATTTTGTCTCTCACTTTCCTTTTGCTTTTTACATATTTGTAGAAACCCTTTGGATTTATTTTCACCCTGCTTGCTATACCCACCTCATACCTTTTAGCTTTTCTAATTTCTTTCTTAAGATTCTTCTTACATTCAATATAGTACCCAAACATCTTTTTTCAAACCAAGTTTCCAATATTTCCAATATCCCTTGAGAATCATGGCTCTCTCAAACTTTTGACCTTACCTTTCAACTTAACAGGTTTATAAAGATGTTGTACTCTTAAAACCTCTCCTTTAAAAGGCCTCCATTTCTCTATTACATCCTTCCCAGAAAACAAATTGTCCCAATCCACCCCTTGTAAATCCTTTCGCATCTCCTCAAACCTAGCTTTTCCCCCACTCAAAAACCTCAACTCTGGGCCAAGACCTATCCTTTTCCATAATTACCTTGAAGCTAATGGCACTATGATCACTGGACCTGAAGTGCTCCCATAACTCTGTCACCTGACCCATCTCATTCCCCAACAGTAAATCCAACACAGCTCCCTCTCCAATTGGTACCTCCACGTATTGACATAAAAAGCTATCCTGCACACATTTTACAAACTCCAACCCATCCAGCCCTTTCACGGAATGGGTTTCCCAATCAATATTCGGAAAATTAAAATCCCCCACAATCACTACCTTGTGCTTATTACAAATATATACTATCTCCCTACTAATTTGTTCCTCTAATTCACGTTCCCCATTTGGTGGTCTATAATACATCCCAATAATTGTAACTTCCCCTTTCCCATTCCTCAATTCCACCCAAATAGCCTCCCTGGATGAGCCTTCTATTCTATCGCACCAAGCACCACTGTAATATTTTCTCTAACAAGTAGTGCAACCCCATCCCCTCTTGCCCCCCTGGTTCTATCACACCCAAAGCAACTAAATTCAGGAATATTTAGCTGCCAGTCATATCTCTCCTGTAACCATGTTTCACTAATCGCTACCACGTCATACTTCAAAGTGTCAATCCATACCTTTAGCTCATCCAGCTTCCTTACAATGCTCCTAGCATTAAAATATATGCATTTTAGAGATTTCCCACTTTTTACTTCCTGTATGCCCCTATCTTTACCAACAGCTCTTTCCTCCCCCCAGCCATTCTAGTTTAAAGTCTCCTGAGTAACCCTAGCAAACATCCCCACCAGAATCCTTGTCCCCCTGGGGTTCAAATGCAACTTATCCTTTTTGTACAGGTCACATCTACCCCAAAAATGGTCCCAGTGATCCACAAACTTGAATCCCTGCCCTTTGCTCCACCCCTTCAGCCACGCATTCATCCTCCATCTCATTCTATTCTTGCTCTCACTGTCGTGTGGCATAGGCAGTAATCCCGAGATTACTCCCTTTGCGGTCCTTCAAAGCTCAAAAATATGTAGAGGCCACATAATAATACAAAGAGGAGTAGGAAAAGTGAGAAAATTTAAATAAAAATATAGCCAATGTAATGTTTGACATTGGAGCAAAAAAACTGCAATGAAAGGAAATAAAACAAAAACGGTCAGGTTGGAAAAGCATAACGAGTCAAACGGTACCAAAAGGAAAGACAACGGCCAATATTTCGGACTCATGTTTAAGAATGATTATTTTTGAACAGGCAAGAAATTAAAATTTAAAGCAAAAAACACGAGAGTAATAGATATTAAAGACTTGTAGCGTGCCGGGTCAATCCTGTACACGATGGGCCAAATCGCTGTCGTGAACATGGGCTTTTCCCCCACCACACAGAAGTTCCAGGCTGCAGGAGCACATTGCCACAGGAACAGCCAGGCCTCACAGCAGCATTATGACATCACTCCCATGAGCCTGTCGCCTTCCCTAAAAAGGAACACGTGTGGTTTGAATAAGCGGCAATTACTGGTTTACTTGCTTGGTGTGGACAACATTTATTTCAGCAACTCTGCCTTTAGCAGTGCTACAGACTTTGAATTTAGCACAAGTTACAATAGTCTATTTTTCCTATCAGCCCAGAAAATTGTTACTCAGTACTTATAGAATTTAACCATGGTCAGCATTTTGGCTATCTGTTTACAGTCAATGAAATTATGAAATGTTGCCTTGCAAGACTGATCAAAATATTTTAATTTGACCTTAAAATGAACAGTTCAATAGAGCTTAACGTACTCACTTACAGACCCTTTGTCGAAGTTCATTCCGCAGCTGATTTTTGTTAAGGCTTGGATTCCATTCATGATTAGCCAAATGATTGGACACAAAATTATCAACTCTCTGTCTGAGATTCTGATAGGCTGGCTGCACAAAAATTGGATTAAAACAAGCCAAATAAATGTCAATAGCTTAAAAATGCACATAATTATTGTTTATATAAAAACATGTTTTCTCCCAATTATCCTGTTCTTGTGCGACTCAAAGAATTTACAGATCCCCTTACTTCTCCCCCCCACCATCCCGTGGCACAGTTTACACATTCGTCCCATTTCTTTATGGGTTCTCCCAGGGTGCTTCGCTTCATCCCACCTGTCAAAGATATCCTGGAAAATAAAACTGGCTTAGTAAAAATTAGTTTGATTATTTGAACAGACACAGTCTGGTGTCTATGCTTTAAAACGGACTCTTTTACATGCCACTCTGAAGACAATTCAAGGTGGGAGGAAAAAATATGCCAGGCCAACAAGCACTTTATTCTAGAACAGAACCTATTATACTGTGACCTTAAAGCTTTCCAGTGAAGATTACTTCTACATTCCCAAGCATGTGCAGAGAGATTTTCTGTAAAAGACATGTTTTCAAATAAATATTTTGAACAGACAATAGTTACAATATGCTACTCACACAAAAATATTTCACTTAATATTCAAGTATTTTCTAGTATTCATCTTTATCATTGAAGTTCTCCATTTTCAAATGGATGTCATATACCAGAAACTTAAGTTAGTAAGGAAATTGCCGTAACATTTGTCCACCTGTGGCTGAGATTTGAAATCACTGATTTTATTTTTAGAGTGCTGGAATTCACATCTCCTGTATTAATGAGTGCTTCAAATCCCTCTCTAGCAAGAGGAAACTACTGCGTTTTCTATAGATTTGGGCTAACATCATTTAGGTTAAAAAGCTGGCTTTAAGTCACAATTCAGGCATACGTAATAAATGGTGAATAGTGTCACCTATAATTCTTGGACGAGAGCCTGCTGGTTGACATGGCCGGCCCTATAAAAGGCAACAGATAGTTTTGTCTTTGTTAATAGTTCACTTTAATAAGTGCTCTAAAGATAATGAAGAAAGGTGGAGGATCAATCGAGCATGTCTCAGAACTTCATGTGAGAAACTTAAAATCTGCCCAAGAACAGAACATGACAGGTGGTTTTATGGACATCTTGCACTCTGCTGATAAGCTTCTGAAGTGCTCCCCTGCTGTTTCAGTTAAGCCTTCAAAAAAGTTCAAATTTTATTTCAGACGTTTCCTGCAATTTGAAGGGAAACAGAGCTGAGCATTGCTTTCGATACAAAGCCAGATAAGACAGAAGTTTTGTTCTTATACTTTGTATCCAACCACCCGATCTTCCCTGTAATTTCACTAATCATCACATAACTGTTTATGTGTTTGAAATAAAGGCCATGCAGTGAACTTAACTGTAGATAAATACAGTCAAAAATAGTTCACATCTGTTAAATGTGCATGCTTCTACAGTGGCTCCAAAATGTTATAGTTGTCTATACACATAATAGGTGGCAGAAAGCAAAAAAACCCAACATCTTCTGCTATGGCAGCAACAACTGAGAAATTATAAATCTATTGAGAAGCAAAATTATTAAAATTAAAAGCAATTTTCTCTCAATCTCCATCGAATCCAGATCTCAAAGCTAATGTACAATAATTTAAATGTTGGACATCTCCTATTTTTTCTGCAATTTTCATGGATTACTTTAAAGAATTTTTTTTTTAAATATGGAAGCAGTTAAAAGAACAGCTGGCAATAATCTCAAACCACTTGAGTTTTGCTCAATATACAGTGACCCAAATTGTTCACTTGTTACTGATGTTATATACTGCCTGCCATCTGTTTTACCTTATTTAAAACTCATTAGCACTTGACAATTTTTTATATTTAAAAATCTACTCGTGTTAAAAATATCATGCAAAACATATTTTGCAGTTTTGCAATATTTGCTGAGAAAACACTTTGCCATCACATTTGAAATAGAACTAGTGTTTGAAATGTGTCAGATTTGCACTTAATGGCAGTCAGTAAATTGCAACATAATGCAATTTAGCACCTTAAGAGAATTACAAACAACAAAAAAGATAGCTCAAAACACAATGCTGAATTGATTCACTATAGCAATCCAATCCTAATCTTGCTTTAACAGTGGTTTAAACAAAAATGAGCAATTAACACTTTACAACCTCCAATTATAGATTCATTTTACTTTCAATGACTTATACAACCCAGCTTCTGAGTTCTCGATCACTTTTTATTTTACAGTATCTGGTATTTGTCCAGAAAAAGCTTCTCTGGTTTGGGTCTCTACCATTCTTTACATTTTCCAAGGTGGTAGTTGGTGGAAAAAAAACATGGTTGGACAGAGATAAAATAAATAAAACAGGGTAAGAGAAGAGTAGCCTGAGGAAGAGGATGCAAGGGGTAGACATCCCTTCCTCAAAACAGAAGGAGCTAGAGTCATACAGTATTGAGCAGGCCTTTCAACTCAACTTATTTAGACCAGTTACATTTGCTTGCATTTGATCCATATCCTTCTAAGCCCCTCCTGTCGCTAGATCTGTCCAAATGTCTTTTGAACATTGTAATAGTCCCACTTCTAGTTTCCTCCAGCAACTCATTCTCAGATACAAAGCACCTCAAGTGAAAATGTTGCCCTTCAAATCACTCTTAGATCTCACCTTAAGCCTATGCTGTCTAGCTCTAGAATCATCTACTCTGGAGAAAAAGACTGCAGACATTCACTTTATCCATGACCCCTCATGATTTCATAAACCTCTCAGATTACAGGTTATCCTCCTTCATTCCAGGGAATAAAAGACCAGGCACATCTAATCCCTCGCTACAACACAAGATCTCCAATTCTAGCCCAATCCTGATGAATGTACTCTATATCCCTGCCAAATTATTAACGTGCTTCTTTTAGCTGGGCATCCAAAATTGCATTTAGTACTCCAAGTGCAGTCTCACCAATACCTTGTGCAGCTGAAACACGAGACATTAAATATTTTAAAGGTACCTATGGATAGAATCTTGATAAACGAATGAGCTGAAGGTTACCAGGGATTTGGAAGACCACAGTTAGCAATCAGATCAGGCATAAATTGAATTATTGGACGGTGGCTCAAGCTCGACCAATTCCATCTCCTAATACACATCATCACTTCTGGGTCAGAAGAGCCAAAGTCGCTGGACGGGGACGAGAGGGCACATGATAGAAAAAGGCCAGGGCAATTAGGACTAGATTCACGGCAGAACCAATAGCAAGATCCACTGTAACAGGCATTCATGCCAGGCGATGTAGGAAGGCAAGGGTTGTGCATGAACCCGTGTGAGAAAGGGGAGTAAGAGAAATGGGGAGAGGATACAGAAAGAAGCCTGGGAACTGCAGTCCAGGGGCGATGGGGGCGTTTCAACAGGGAGAGCTGAAGCTCAATCACTGGCCCGAGGTCTGGGGGCTCTGGAACCTGAAACGCAGACGTGTCATGTCCCCAGGGTGCAAACCCCACCTCGCACACAGGGGCTCAGGCCGGCGGACGAGGGGAAGAAGGGGCCCGGTCAGCAGAGCAGCCCCCCCCTCGCTCACCTTGGTGTCCACATCGGCCAGGCAATCCCTGCGAAACTCGTCGAACAGGCCGCGGTTCTTCAAGTGATCCACGATCTTGGCAATTAAGTTCGGGTCTTCAGACGGCAGGTTTTTGGCCATTTGCAGGCAGGCTCGCGATGAAGGAGACAGATTTCGGGGCCACGTTAATATCGCGAGCGGAGGCAGTCTGCTGTCCCTGCGCGACTTCCGCCCTGGCACGAGAGCGCATGCGCAGAGGGCTGCGACGAGGGGCCTTCTGGGAAGTGTAGTTTAAAGGTTCCTCTTGAGGGAAACCTCAGTTCCTGGATGTGGGTGATGCACTGCTCAGGTGGCCGGCCAACCCCGTACGTAAGCAAACGATGGGCCGCTGCCGGAACTCGGCAAGCCAGTCAGCATCCAGGGATGAAAATGGTCAGTCCTCTCGAATTAATTAATCTTGAAATAAGTGCATGCTCTCTATCAAATTAATAAAAAGATTTTAAAAAAGAGAAGAAAAATAGTTAGTGTTGGGCGCTGTCAGTAGCCTCAATAATGACTCGGACAAAGACTGAAGCTTTACTGTACTAGAGACTGCCGGCCCCGG
The DNA here is from genome assembly GCF_036971445.1 of Narcine bancroftii. Lineage (NCBI taxonomy): Eukaryota > Metazoa > Chordata > Chondrichthyes > Torpediniformes > Narcinidae > Narcine > Narcine bancroftii. Next base: position 39,673,830 of record NC_091477.1, read on the forward strand.
GTCAAAGCTAGGAATGAGTGGGAAGGAGAGGAGACTCGACCTTTATGGGCTCGGGTCACATGGGCAGGACTAAGGGGAGGAGCCAAGGAAGAAGGACACCTGGAGGGTGGGCCAGCCAGCACATACAATCATAATCCTAGACAGGGTTCTGTAGGGTCTCAAAGCCAAGCCATTGGGCTTTGATACCATCCATTTCATTTGAGTGAAAGCCTACGTGATAGTTAACCATTTCAGAAACGCTCGTTGCAGCAACGTGATTTGAAAGAGATATAAACTATTACATTGCAGGCTGATCTTGCAAAATTTGATTTTAGTATTTGTCTTTGGTGATCTGTTGCTTTTCTGATATCAGATTCAGATTTATTGTCAAGAGTTAATACATTACATCACATACAACTCTGAGATTCGTTTTCATGCAGGCAAGGCAGAATTGTCACTTATTGGTAGTGCAAAAAAACTGCACGCAACATGATCATGTAAACAAATGGGGCGACACAGTTAGTATAACGGTATAGCACAATGCTGTTATGGCGGCAGCGACCCTGGTTCGTATCCTGCGTTATCTGCAAGGAATTTGTATGTTCTCCCCATGCTTGTGTGGATTTCCTCTGGGTACTTCAGTTTCCTCCCACCCTTCAAAACGTACTGGGGGTGTAAGTCATTTGGATGTAATTGCGTGGCACAGGCTCATGGGCCAAAAGGTCGTGGTACTGTGCTGTATGTCAAGATATAAAGAAATGTAAACAAACTGCAATACAGAGAGGAAAAGAAATCAATAAAGTCCAAAAATAAGAGTCCTTAAATAAGTCCCTGATTGAGTTTATTGTTGAGGAGTCTGATGGTGGATGGGTAGCAGCTGTTCTTAACACTGTTGGTGCAAGTCTTGTGGCATTCATACCTCTTTCCTGATGGTAGCAGCAAGTAGGGTCCATGCTGGATGGTGTGGATCCTTGATGATTGCTGCCGCTCTCCGACGACAGGGTTCCCTGCAGATGTTCTTGATGGTGGGGAAGATTTTGCCTGTGATGTCCTAGGCTGCATCCACTACCTTTTGCAGGACTTTTTGCTCAGACCAGACCATGATGCAGATGGTCAGCACACTTTCCATCTATAGAAATTCGTCAGGGTTTTCAATGTCATACCAAACCTCCGCAAACTCCTGAGGAAGTAGAGGCATTGTTGTGCTTTCTTCTCAATGCCATTTGTATGTTGGGTTCAGGAAAGATCCTCCGAGGTAGTAACTCCAAATACTTAAATTTGCTCACCCTCTTCACCTCTGATTCCCCCAATAATCACCTCTGCCTTTCCCTACCTGAAGTCAACAATCAGCTCCTTTATTTTGGTGGCAGTGAATGTGAGGTTGTTTCTAACTTGAGCTGGAATAATGTTTAACAAGAAGCAATGCAGATGCTGGAGTTGAATTCAATCACAAATGTGCTGGAGAAACTTAGCGAGTCACACAGCATCCATACAAAGCAAAGGGCAAGCAATGTTTTCGGACCAAAGTCCTTTGTCAAGGTCCTTGAGGATACCTTTTCAAAGGGCTCAGGCCCGAAATGTCAGAAATCCTTTGTTTCTTTTAGATACTGCATGACCTGCTGAATTTCTCTAGCACGTTTGTGTATTGCACTGATTTTTAGTTATGAAGCAACATTTCATGAAATGAAAAATACATGTGTACTAACCTTGTCTGTTGTCAATTTCTGCTTTCATTATCCAAAAGTAGAAAGGCTGCTCAAACAATAAAATAATTACAGTGTATGATTTTGATACAGTAAGCTTTGGAAGAGGAGCATGGTAAAATTCTGGAAAATTAATCTAAATATTAATGTTGATACATGTAAGGTGACCTGCTGAGTTTCTATAGCATTTTTGTGTACAGGAACCAAGCCATGAAAGACCTCAACAATGAAGACGCTGTTTACATCCGGTACCACACGGATGGCAGTCTCTTCAATCTGAGGCGCCTGCAAGCTCACACCAAGACACAAGAGCAACTTGTCCATGAACTACTCTTGGCAGACGATGCCGCTTTAGTTGCCCATTCAGAGCCAGCTCTTCAGCGCTTGACGTCCTGTTTTGCGGAAACTGCCAAAATGTTTGGCCTGGAAGTCAGCCTGAAGAAAACTGAGGTCCTCCATCAGCCAGCTCCCCATCATGACTACCAGCACCCCCACATCTCCATTGGGCACACAGAACTCAAAATGGTCAACCAGTTTACCTATCTCGGCTGCACCATTTCATCAGATGCAAGGATTGACAACGAGATAGACAGCAGACTTGCTAGGCAAATAACGCCTTTGGAAGACTACACAAAAGAGTCTGGAAAAACAACCAACTGAAAAACTTCACAAAGATTAGCGCATACAGAGCCGTTGTCATACCCACATTCCTGTTCGGCTCCGAATCATGGATCCTCTACTGGCATCACCTACGGCTCCTAGAACGCTTCCACCAACGTTGTCTCCGCTCCAACCTCAACATTCATGGAGCGACTTCATCCCTAACATCGAAGTACTCGAGATGGCAGAGGCCGACAGCATCGAATCCACGCTGCTGAAGATCCAACTGCGCTGGGTAGGTCACGTCTCCAGAATGGAGGACCATCACCTTCCCAAGATCGTGTTATATGGCAAGCTCTCCACAGGCCACCGTGACAGAGGTGCACCAAAGAAGAGGTACAAGGACTGCCTAAAGAAATCTCTTGGTGCCTGCCACATTGACCACCGCCAGTGGGCTGATATCGCCTCAAACCGTGCATCTTGGTGCCTCACAGTTCGGTGGGCAGCAACCTCCTTTGAAGAAGACCGCAGAGCCGACCTCACTGACAAAAGACTAAGGAGGAAAAACCCAACACCCAACCCCAACCAACCAATTTTCCCCTGCAACCGTGTCTGCCTGTCCCGCATTGGACTTGTCAGCCACAAACTAGCTTGCAGCTGACGTGGACATTTACCCCTCCATAAATCTTCGTCCGCGAAGCCAAGCCAAAGAAGAAAGAAGAAGATTAAACTACAATCACAGTGTCTGCAGACATCCTTGTTTAACTGACTATTCATTTTATTGCCCACTTGGTGGCAGCAAACCATGTCTTTCTTCACTGACACAAATCCACCATAATCCTAATTCATTGCATGATGCAGAAATGAATGTCGGCCCATAAATCAATCTTTATTATTCCCAGACGCTTAGATAAATACAGTTAAATTAGATTAAAAATGGATTATTGAGGAAGGCATGAGAGGGGATTGCTGTGGTCTTGATAGAGATCTTTGAGTTCTCTCAATATTTGGTCCCAGAGGATTGAAAAATAGCTGATGTTGTTCCAAAGAAGGACAAAAGGAATAATTGAGTGGATTTTAGGCCCATGAATCTTACATCAGTAGTATAGAATCTATTGGAGATAATTTTTTCAGGGAAAGGATTCACTCTCATTTGAAAAAGCATAGGAATGTTACGAATAATCAACATGGTTTCGAATGGGATAGGTCATGTTGTACGGACTTGATTGAGTTTTATGAAGAGGTGACAAAGATAGTAATGAGGGAAGTTGGTAGATATTATCTACAGGCAACCAACTTGAGCTCCAATGCACACCTCTAACATGATCAGGAAGCCTCCAGCACCCTCATGCATCCCGGTTCCAATTCCTGGTACCCTTTCAGCTAGTTTCAAATCAGTCTTCAGCCTCAGATTCAGATTCACATACAATCCTGAGATTCTTTCTTCCCTGCTGGCATGACAGAATTACCACTAATTGGTAGTGTAAAAAATAAACTGTACACATCATAAACATGTAAACAAAGAACTGTAAACAGATAATGAACGTAAACAAAATGACTGTGCAATACAGGGAGAACATAAAAGAAAATCAATGAAGTGCACAGTAAGAGTCCTTAAATGAGTCTCTGATTGATTTGTCATTGAGGAGTCTGATGGTGGAGGGGTAGTGGCTGTTTCTGAATCTGGTGATGTGGCACCTAGACCTCTTTCCTGATGGCAGCAGCAAGAACAGAGCATGTGCTGGGTAGTGAGGGCCTTTGAAGATTACCTCTGGCTTTCCCTTCCTCTGAGAAAGTGGAAAAGAGACAAAAGTATATTCATCTCCTAGTTCTAGTCAGCTTTTCAAAATTGTCCTCTTGTGTCCTGGAACAAGTGTTACAACAGAGAAAAACATACATTATAGATAATGTGTAACATTTCACACCACAATGCTTTGGTACATCTTATCTCTGACAGGACACAACCACCAAGAAGAGCAGTATAGTGGAAAGAAGCAACCATAGGAGTGCTGAGCATTGTTTCCAGACTAATGAATTCCCACAGTACCAGGCCAAACATGGGTAAGAAAATCTTTTCCTTATTACCATCAACTGTCCTCCCCCAGATACCGATTAGAAAGTTCCCCATATTGAACACCACTTGAAAGAAGCACTGAAAATAATAAGAGCTCAAAAAAGGCAGCTTCTAACCAAATGGCATCAATATAGAGTTCTCTGGTTTCTGTGCACCTCCTTCCCTCTCTCTCTATCCCTCTGTCCCCTTTCTGTATTCACAGGTCTACCCCCTTCCCCTGATGAATTCTCAGCTTTTCTCTCCTGCCCTCTTATACATGTCCACCTCTGGCTTCTTGGCCTGCCTCTTTCTTTCCTCCTCCTCTGCCACTTTAATCAGACACTGCCTGCTTTTTGCTCATACTTTGATGAAGGACTGAGGCCCAAAGTGTTGGTTATATATCTTTGCTTCCTACAGATGCTGCAAGACCTGCTGAGTTTCTCCAGCTCTTTTGTGTAATAAGAACACAATTATACTTTGGGAGGGGCAATCAATAGCATTCATCAATGATGGCTTTGTAGCATTACCACTAACCATTGCTAGTTGTGTCTTGCAGTTCATGGCTATCAGAATAGAACTTCAGTGGGAAGTGCCACATACAAAAGTGCTGAGAAATTCAACAAGCAGGTGAGGCAATGTCAGCGATGAACGCGTCATGCATTGCCTCGTTTCCACACTGCTCCGCACTATGATCTAAAAAATTACAGTTTCTCTTTAACTTTTCCAACTCCCTGAATAAATCATCTAATGATTCTCCTGGCTTCTGCCACCTGGAAAAAACCTCAGTGGGAGTCTTCACATATAAACCATTTAACTTAGCTGAGTCAAACTTTTCACATCCTTCCATGTATTCAAAAATGTTGCAACTCACACAGTCTAATAATGTTCTATACTTGTTTGATATCTTGTCCCTATAGTCGTGGACGTAGTTCATAGAAATCATACACCAGTGTTGTCACTCCTTGGCAGCTGTTGGTGAGTCGGAGTCAATGTCTAAGCACTTGGGCCTCCAAGCTGTCTCCATGCTGAATCATAACGTTGAGTAAATTGTGGTGAGAATGAAAAATGTGGTGGCCGCTTTCCAAAATTTACTCAACTTAATTGTATAGTTACAGTCTAAAAATGAGAAATAAAAACTGCTTAGCTCAGACAACAAATTCCACATAAGTGGATTTAATCTAATTCTTCTGTACTGCATACAATCTAAATAGAATAAAAATAAACCTAAGTATGGCAGCAGTTAGAATTTAAAATGACACAAGGCAGCAGCTAAAAGCTGATTGGAGCAAGAAAGATCAGGTGACCCGAGGAGTGGCGGCAGGCAGAATCAACTAAATATGAAATACAAGCTCATTAACAATTAAAGAATAATATTGTAATATTACATTGACGTTAATGCTACCAGGTTAGAGAGTGCCCAGGTGTTGTTCCTCCAATATGCAGATGGCCTCAGTATGGCAGCGCATAAGGCCATGGACAGACATGTTAGTGTGGTAATGGGTGCGGAATTGAAATTGGGAGTACCCTGTTATTGCAGTGGACAGAGCGAAGGTGCTCAATCAAATGATCTCTCAGTTTATATCCAGTCTCTCTGCAGCAGAGGAGGCCACAACTGGGGCATGATCCCTGCATAAGTGATCCTTCAGTTGGAAGGACTGTGGATGATAATGAGGGAGGAGGTGTGAGAACATATAGCATTTCCTGCAGTTATAGGGGTAGATTTTCAATCCCATCCCATCATATTTAGCCCCTCTATTACTATCACAGTGTGGGCTACAAATGAAATCCATTTGCTCACCTAGGTCAGCCTATGATTTCTACCAAAAACAGGAATGAGGACAGCGTGCAAAAGAACACCACCATTTGCAGTTTCCTCTACAAATCATAGCTACTGGGTGTAAATCCTGGAATTCCCTATTCATCATTTCCATCTTCACAAGAAAATAATTGTCTTGGCAATGATGCCTACATCCCTAGAAATTAATATATAAAATGTAATAATAGAAATTGCATTCCTCTGACGATGTAGGATTTCATTGTGTTTCCTAATATAGATTAATTATATATGGTATTCTGAGTGATTACTTCTATAGATAATGCTTTAATATTTACTTCTTTTCTTTGTTGACTTGGTAACTTAGCCGGAAATGGATCCAAAACATGGGTGAGGCGGTGGGGGGTGAAATTTGATCCATGCGTATGTCCTTCTTTTCATTGGCATCGTAGAATATTTGCACACAAGCTTGTGTAATTAAAAAGTTCACCTTGAAACGTCATGTTTTTTCAGATATTTTATGGCATTTTCAGAATATATGGTGAAATATATTTATAATAACAATGTAATTAATTTCATCAAAATCCTAATCATATTCCTACACATTGAATTTCCATTTATGCACAGCACACTTATTGTAGGTGAGCTGTGTGCTTTATTCAAGTAAAATAAAGCATTCATATTGTGCAGTAGCCATTACAGTTCCCATGGAAACTCCCTAATTGCTGCCAAGACAATCATAGCCCTAACAATGAGCAGAAATAAGACAAAGAGGCTGTTGGCAATTGAAATCCCATAATTTTTTTACATACATAAGAAGATAGAAGTTAATTAGATATATAAAAGGACTTGGCGGACTGAAACTTAAGAAAAAAAAACATTTTATTGTAAGGAAGAGAACAGATCTTGTGTTTTAACAATAGAGAAAATAACACAATCTGTGGGACATGAGTTTCCAGGTTCTTATACTTATGCCATGAAACACCTCAACAATGAAGACGCTGTTTACATACAGATGGCAGTCTCTTCAATCTGAGGTGCCTGCAAGCTCACACCAAGACACGAGCAACTTGTCCGTGAACTACTCTTTGCAGACGATGCCGCTTTAGTTGCCCATTCAGAGCCAGCTCTCCAGCGCATGACGTCCTGTTTTGCGGAAACTGCCAAAATGTTTGGCCTGGAAGTCAGCCTGAAGAAAACTGAGGTCCTCCATCAGCCAGCTCCCCACCATGACCACCAGCCCCCCCACATCTCCATCAGGCACACTGAACTCAAAATGGTCAACCAGTTTACCTACCTCGGCTGCACCATTTCATCTGATGCAAGGATCGACAACGAGATAGACAACAGACTCACCAAGGCAAATAGCGCCTTTGGAAGACTACACAAAAGAGTCTGGAAAAACAACCACCTGAAGAAACACACAAAGATCAGTGTGTACAGAGCCGTTGTCATACCCACGCTCCTGTTTGGCTCCGAATCATGGGTCCTCTACCGGCATCACCTACGGCTCCTAGAACGCTTCCATTAGCGCTGTCTCCTCTCCATCCTCAACATTCATTGGAATGGCTTCATCACCAACATCGAAGTACTCGAGCTGGCAGAGTCCGCAAGCATCGAATCCATGCTGCTGAAGACTCAACTGCGCTGGGTGGGTCACGTCTCCAGAATGGAGGACCATCGCCTTCCCAAGATCGTGTTCTATGGCGAGGTCTCCACTGGCCCCCAAGACAGAGGTGCACCAAAGAAGAGGTACAAGGACAACTTAAAGAAATCTCTTGGTGCCTGCCACATTGACCACCGCCAGTGGGCTGATCTCGCCTCCAACCATGCATCTTGGTGCCTCACAATTCGGCGGGCAGCAACCTCCTTTGAAGAAGACCGCAAAGCCCACCTCACTGACAAAAGACAAAGGAGGAAAAACCCAACACCCAACCCCAACCCACCAATTTTCCCTTGCAACCGTGCCTGCCTGTCCTGCATCGGACTTGTCAGTCACCAACGAGCCTGCAGCAGACATGGACATACCCCTCCATAAATCTTTGTCCACGAAGCCAAGCCAAAGAAAGAAGAATATTAAAATAATCAGTGCATTACATAATATAAATAGCAATTTGGTGAGGCAGATTTTGCAAAAATACCAACATTAACGTGGTCTAATTCGATAAAGACATGTAAATATCCCAAAAGCAATGCTTCATAATGGTCAAGTTTTGAGGTGAGCTAAAGTATAGAGACCATATAAGTATAGAATCTTCTCTGTTCCTCTGTCTTGATCTCAATGGCTCCATTGTCTAATCTTTCTGTGTGCACAGAAGTTTTTGATTTTCAATTTAAATATTTGAAAACTTATCTTTGAACATTTGTGATAAACTGAGGCATTAATTTTTATTATAATAGTTTTCTTTATAAAACTGTCATTTACAGATAGGAAAATGATAACAAGTTTGTCCCATAACAATGATAGATTTAACAATTTTAAGTCATGCTATAAGCTATGACAATAAAGTTCAAATGATTTATCACAATGAGAAATGTTACTCTCTTTTAATGTGCTCCAGTTTCCATGACTTTTTTGCAAATAACATGAATTAATTGAGACTTTTTTATGCTGTCTCAGAACCTTTGAGTAAGTGTCACAATGGTAACACTTCCCCAAATCAAAATGGTCAATATATTTTATTTCAACTAAAACCTACTAACTTTGAGGAAGTTGGGCTCCACATATTTTCTTTTCCAAAGCACTGCTTTCAGTTTCTCGGTGTTTTTTGTCCAATAAAAAAGAATTGTGATAATTATGGCAGCCAGTTCAGTATTTCAGCTATTACCATCAGTGGCAGATTAACCATTAGTCTTAAGCAGAGGGGCCCGGAAGGGCGGGGGCTCAGCAGGAGTGGGGAAGTGGGGCTCCCAGCAGGAGCGGGGATGTCAGGCTCCCAGCAGAAGTGGTGACTTTGGGCTCCCGGCAGGAACAGGGACCTCAGGATCTACAATTTTTTTGCAACATTTGAAATAACAAAATATTGTCTGATAAGCCAAATAAAACATTGTCAGAATTTTCACTTTTGCATTGCAATAGTGATTAATCTTCAATAACACTTTGAGGGTTTCTGATCCCTGCCTCAGTTGCACATTGTTTAAGCAACAACAAATGTGGAAGACAATTAATAAACAACATGAGATTCACCCCATATTTTAATATACTACTGTTGTGATTGCAATACTTTCCATTGCTGGGTATATCTTGCAGCAGCTAATTGGGGTTCAGCCCTAAACATAGGTGTCAACTAAAAAGTTTGCATATTCTCTCATGACCAAATTGGAGCTCCCGTTTCCTCCCACATCCCAAAGGCACAGTGGTTGGTCAAGTGTCTACTGTAAATGACCAATTTGTCTAGGTTAATAAAAAAAAATTGAGGAGTCAGCTCGACTTATCCTTTGTGGAAAAGTTTTTCCAGACCAACACCTTTGACCATAAGGCCATCAGGCAATGGTCAGCACGCAATGTACTACAGAAACTGAGAGATGAGGACTCGATGGACCTGATGGGTGATGCCTTGAGAAAACTGACCAAGTCATTTGGTGGAATGCCTCATCACCAGGGCTCACAAACAATGAAGAACACTTGGCCTGGCTGGTGGTGAGAGGAACCCTTCCAGTCAGTTTCTTCCTGTACAACTGGAACATCACTCACTACGCATGAGTGGAGATGGTCACGCACCTCTTTGGTGAATGCTGATATGGTAAGAGTGTGTGGAGAGGATTTAAGGGTCCTTGTCATGGTTCATCCCTCGCAGCAGCGAGTCATTTCTGATCTGCGGACTGTTCCTGGAGGACACATAGATTCAGACATCAAGAACTGTTGGAAGACCATCAACTCGGTAAAAGACACACTTTGGTCTGCCCAACACCTGTTGGTCTTTCAGCGCGTGGATATGTCGGTGAGGAAATATTGCCAACTGGCACATTCCAAGCTGCAGCCAATGTGAGGGTGCTGTGGAGAAGGATCACAGTCTAGACTCCTACCATTACCGGGCATTGGGGAGCTGAGATTGAAGAGAAGTCCTTCATACAACAGAGGGGAAGGAGAAGTGATAGGGGGTTATGTGGTGGTAATGTTCAAAAATGTAACAAGGCACAGTGACGGGAATATATGGATATGAACATAGAGGTGGAAAGAGACACTGTACTTTTTTTCCTTTTGTAAATAATTAGTATGAATAAAGTCTATTTTTGGAAAAAAATTGATGAGAATGAGTGAGAGAGAATAAGTTTCAGGGTACATGGAAATAGGGTGAGCTGGATTGAAACCCCTGGAAGCTGGCATGGATCAGATTGGGCTGAATTTTCTCCTTTAAGTTATAAAAAAAAGATGGAAAACAAAACATTTGGGGGACGAATAAACAAATTAGTTTGCTTATATTTGTTAGATTAATCCCACAATATTAAGTGGAAATCTGCCTAAATATGCCAGATAGAAGTGGCCCTCAAGTTAAACTCCTTGCCCAGCTCCTTTCAGCATTCCCAGGTTAGGCATTCTCAGATCCTTCACAGCCTATTCTAAAAACCTGGACATATCAATCCTTACAGTATTTCCAGATAAAGTGGCACATTATCAGCATACTTGCGATGAATTGTGTCTACGATGTAGTTACGGTTCATTCTAGGTGATTTTTGTGAACAGCAGTTCAAAATCCATGAAATGCACCCAAAAGTGTTCAGGAAGCAAAATCTTTGTTGTTCAGTGTTACCTGAGTGAGGTTCATAAGCAGTCAAACTGGTTATAATAGTCTTACCAAATTTAAAGTCAATATTTGACCTTATTACAAATATCCCCTTTTTTTCACACTATTTCCTCAAGTTCTCATTTCTGTTTATCTCTAACTTTTCCAAGTTCATATTTATTTATTTCCCTCTCTTCAAAATCAACAGATTTGTTGAATATTTGCAGTATTATCTGCATTTACATCAATTTCATTCCTGATCATGCATTTATCCAGTTGCTATCCAAGAACTTAATCAACAGAAGTTCTCTGCCACACCTAGAGGATCAAGAATATGGGTTATTGTTTTCCAATTTCACTTGTTTGAGATGATTGCATGGGACAAAAAAAATTCAAAAGGTTTGCTGTTGAAAACTTTTTCAAAAAAACATTAGGGATTAGGATAGACAACTTCAAGTTGAACACAAAGATAATTTCAGATTTGCTGTATCAGATTTTCTGATTTAGCATGTTCAATTGCATAATAATGCTGACAAAGTCAACTAAACATATTTTGTCACTGATTTTCTTTTGTACTCAGCATCTAATGCCTCTCGTGTCAGTGTGCAACAATAGCTGGTCAGCAATGATGGATTCCAGTTGCCCTAATACTGCTTTTCTATGGTCGCAATGTCCCGGTGAAGTCTTTCACCATGTTCATCACTGACTGCACCAAGATCAGCAGGGAAGAAGTTCAAGTGCAAATTCAGGAAATGAATTTTCAATGATGTGGTTTTTATGCTTGAAAGAGGCTTAAAATATGACAGGAACTCATAAAAATTGTTTATATCTAAAAAAATGGCATGTTGTAGGAAAAATATAAGGCGACTTTCATGATTAGCAGCTCAAAATTCATAAAATGCACCCAAAAGTTTTCAGTAAGCAAAATCTTCACTGTTCAGTGTTGAATTTGGTTATAATAGTCTTACCAAGTATACTTTTCAGAAGACATTGCCACCATCATGGAAGTTTAGCATCAGGCAACAATGAAATGGCTTCATTTGGGCAGCTTAGGCCTTTTTTTTATTGTTCAGTTGTGAACACCACATAGACATGTATTTAGTTAGCTACACTGCTGGATGACCCTGTGCTGCTAATGCATCAAATATTGGCATTGTGTTAATCCACAGGAACCTCCTGCTGCCACTGTGACATTACTCAACATTGAAAGCAATGGTTTAGCTGAGCAGTGGTGAGTGCAAATTACAGATTATCAAAGGAGAGCAAAACAAATTCCTGGGTTTAGAAATGCTACAGCTGATGAAAACTTTAATCATGCCTTGACAACTTCATTTTTATACTCCATACAGCAGGAAATCCAAGCAATTACTCATATTTCCTCTATTAGGACTACCACATTAAACTGAGTTAATGAAACTCCAATTAAGTTTGTTTTTTTCCTTCTTATCTACAAGATTTCCTTCATCCCTCTCCACCCTCTTTCCCAACTCCCTCCCCTACAATACATCCTCAGGCTACATTCGCATTTAAAACACCTCATCATAAAGTTGTTGGATTTCTCGAGTATTTAGCAACAGTCTTATATATATCTTTTTTCTTTATTCTTATTATGTGTGATGATGGAGAATTCAAGTCCACAAATGTTTTTACTTAATGTCTCATGATCTATCATCATTATATGTGGTGCATTTGCAATTCGGAGTTACACATTAAGGTATTAAGATTTATGAACACAGAATTTTAGGGATAAAACAGATTGATATTTCTCTCATTTTTTACCAGAGGAACTTGACTGAATTTTAACTATCGACAGTTTCCAATATTCTTTTCATTGACAGCCAAGGAGTGCAAGACTACCAGGCTATCACGAGGAAAGGGGGCCTTGGGTTATCACGAGGAAAGGGGGCCTTGGGCTATCACGAGGAAAGGGGGCCTTGGGCTATCACGAGGAAAGGGGGCCTTGGGCTATCACGAAGAAAGGGGGCCTTGGGCTATCACGAGGAAAGGGGGCCTTGGGCTATCACGAGGAAAGGGGGCCTTGGGCTATCACGAGGAAAGGGGGCCTTGGGCTATCACGAGGAAAGGGGGCCTTGGGCTATCACGAGGAAAGGGGGCCTTGGGCTATCACGAGGAAAGGGGGCCTTGGGCTATCACGAGGAAAGGGGGCCTTGGGCTATCACGAGGAAAGGGGGCCTTGGGCTATCACGAGGAAAGGGGGCCTTGGGCTATCACGAGGAAAGGGGGCCTTGGGCTATCACGAGGAAAGGGGGACGGGCTATCACGAGGAAAGGGGGCCTTGGGCTATCACGAGGAAAGGGGCTATCACGAGGAAAGGGGGCCTTGGGCTATCACGAGGAAAGGGGGCCTTGGGCTATCACGAGGAAAGGGTGCCTTGGGCTATCACGAGGAAAGGGGGCCTTGGGCTATCACGAGGAAAGGGGGCCTTGGGCTATCACGAGGAAAGGGGGCCTTGGGCTATCACGAGGAAAGGGGGCCTTGGGCTATCACGAGGAAAGGGGGCCTTGGGCTATCACGAGGAAAGGGGGCCTTGGGCTATCACGAGGAAAGGGGGACGGGCTATCACGAGGAAAGGGGGCCTTGGGCTATCACGAGGAAAGGGGCTATCACGAGGAAAGGGGGCCTTGGGCTATCACGAGGAAAGGGGGCCTTGGGCTATCACGAGGAAAGGGTGCCTTGGGCTATCACGAGGAAAGGGGGCCTTGGGCTATCACGAGGAAAGGGGGCCTTGGGCTATCACGAGGAAAGGGGGCCTTGGGCTATCACGAGGAAAGGGGGTCTTGGGCTATCACGAGGAAAGGGGGCCTTGGGTTATCACGAGGAAAGGGGGCCTTGGGTTATCACGAGGAAAGGGGGCCTTGGGTTATCTCGAGGAAAGGGGGCCTTGGGTTATCACGAGGAAAGGGGGCCTTGGGTTATCACGAGGAAAGGGGGCCTCAGGCTGTGGCGGGGAATGGGGTAAGGGCACTTCAGGCTGCTGTCAGGAAAAGGCACCTTGGGCTGCTGCTGGGGAATGGGGACTTCGGGCTGCTGCGGGGAATGGGGAAAGGGGACCTCAGGCTGCTCTCAGGAAAAGGCACCTTGGGCTGCTGCTGGGGAATGGGGACTTTGGGCTGCTGCGGGGAATGGGGAGCGGGGACTTTGGGCTGCTGCCGGGAGTGGGGACCACTGTAATCAGTATTTTTAATACAAAATATGTTCTTGTACAATAGTTTTAATAAAGATTTTTTTAAAATTTGGATGTATGTGCGGGTGGTCGTAACTCACGTCAGTCGGAAGTTGAGGAATACCTGTATTATTGAACGGTAATCCAACCTCATCCTGAAGAATGGTAGTGTTGTGAGTAAATTGTATGCCTTGGCCTCATAAATGTAATAAAAGTACATCAAATTTCCCCCTCCCTCACCCCTGGTATTAATCCCATTTTTGAAGTGTAATTTGAGAAGCTGACAAAGAATGAATGAAAGAATGATAGAGAAGAAAATGAAATATGTGTTTAAGTTTCCAAGAAATATAAAAAACAGATGGAAGAGCCTCTGCACAAACATAAATTCGAAACAGAAAGCTAGCTTGCAAGTATAGCAAGTATAAAGGAAGGTTGGCCTTTATAACAGGGAGACAAGAGCATTGAAATAGAGAAATCTTGCTGCTGTTGTATAGGGTTTTAGTGAACAATGACATAGAATTTTGACCTCTATTAAAGGAAACAGGTGGAACAGTTAACGTAGTGGTTAGCACAGCACGTTTACAGTGCCAGCAACTTGCGTTCGAATCCAGCGCTGTCTGTAAGGAATTTATACATTCTCTATGTGACCTCCATGGGTTTTCCCCTGGTACTCTGGTTTCCTCCACCCTCCAAAAACACATGGGTGGCAAGGGTTTCAATGGTTGGAATCAGCTTCAACAGTTTTGTAAATAAAAGTTAAAATAAAAAAAAGGAAATAAGTACTGCAGCAGAGCATAAGTTCACTCAATTTATTCCAAGGATGAGGAAGTTTTCAGAATGATTGAGCTAACTAGGCTCTGGACTCAGGGGATGAAGGATTACCTCATGGAGTGTTATTCTAATGGGTTGATAGTGTAGGTGCTGGGAGTGATATGGGAGATAAGAACTGGCAGGTAGAATCTCAGGACCAAGGATTGACCAATGAAAAGTGTTGTGAAGAAGAATTACATCCCAGAGGATTGTGAGACTTTGAAATTCTGTAACTACTTATAAATTGAAATCTATTAGCATCAGAAGAAAATTTTAGCACTAGCGCTGAACTGTTCCAAAGGATCACTCCTAGCTGCCAACTTTCTTCCATTGTCTCAATTAATTTCCATTCTTTCTGTATGTGAAAGATGGAGTTTCATTAACCAATTTTATCATGGAAAGTCAAGACTAAGATCATTTCTTCTAATGTTTCAAATCAAGGAATCAAAGATGGCAATTAAGAGTGGAATTCCAGGTGCAATTTTACCTCCTTCCTTTGTTTTATTCCACACTCTATATCTGAGAACACTTGCGGAGCTGCGTGATGTGGTCAGTAAACAAGAGACGGCCCACCCCGACACACTAGTCGACGACATTAACCAGGCCTGTGGCAAAATAAAACCTTGCCCAGCTACCACTGGCTGTACCGGAGGTCCCAGCACACTCAATCACTGCTACACCAAGATAAAGAAGGCCTACTGTTCTTTCCTGAGGCCGCATTTTGGCAAGTCAGATCATTTGGCTGTGCATCTGCCTTCACACAGACAGAGCCTAAGAAGAGAGGCTCTGGAGATCAGGAGGTCAGTCAGTCATTAAAACCTTTTAAGAAATAATGACACATTGATATAGTGCAACTTCAGAATTTCCTAGAGCATTTCATAGCTAATAAAGTGAAACATGAAAGTCTGTAGATGCTGTGATTGCAGTAAAAACACAAAACTGCTGGAGGGAGGTAAAGATAACCAATGTTTCGGACCTGACCCCTTCTTCAAGGTATGAGCCAAAAAAAAAAAACAGGCAGGTCTTTGAATATACAGGCTGGGAGAAAAAGGCAGGCCAACAGGCCAAAGGTCATAATTGGACAGGAGAGGAAATGTGAGAATTGATCAGAATGGAGTAGTTCTAAATAAATTAGTGCAAAAGAAGAGAATGTGAGGTAGAGCCTGTGGTTTGTTGTCCATGGCAGAGGGGGAGAAGCTGTTATTTTACCACTAGGTGTTCATCTTCAGACTCCTGTACCTCCTTCTTGATTGTAGAAATGCATAAAAGGTATGGCCTGGGTGGTGGGGGTCCTTGAGGATAAAGGCTGCTTTCTTAAGACATCGCTTCATGTAGATGTCCTTGATGGAGTGAAGACATCCCCATGATGGCTCTGGCCATCACAATTCTCTGTCGTTTTTTTCCTATTCTGTTCATTGACATCTCCATACTAGACAGTGATTTAACCAGTCAGAATGTTCTCCACGGTACACCTGTAGAAATTGGCAAGAGTCTTTGGTGACATACCAAATCTCCTCAAACTGTATAGCTGCTGGGGAGCTTTTTTCATGATCGCTTCACCTTGGAGGCCAAGGACAGGTCTTCAGAGATGTTGACACCCAAGAATTCAAAGTTCTTAACCCTTATTAACTCTTTGCTGATGCCTCAATGAGGTCTAGTTCATGTTCTCTTGATTGCCACCCCTGAAGTCCACAATCAATTTCTTGGCTTTGCTAACATTGAGTGCAAGGTTGTTGTTGTATACCACTCAACTAGCTGATCTGTCTCACTCCTGTACACTTCCTCAGTCATGTCATCAGCAAATTTATAGATGGCATTTGAATTGTGCGCCTGTGTTGATTGTCAGTAAGGAGGAGACGTTTCCAATTCGTACTGACTGTGGTCTTTGGATGAGGAAGTCAAGGATCCAGTTGCAAAGTGGGGTGCAGAGGCCCAGGGTTTGGAGCTTGTTGAGAAGTACTGAGAGTTATGATGGTGAGCTGTAGTAAATTAAGAGTGACCTCTTTCTTTTGTTCAGGTGATCCAGAGCTGAGTTGAGATTCATCTACTATGTGTAGCAATTGTGGCTGTAGGCGAATTGCAGCGGGTCCAGATCTTTACTTAGGTATGAGTTAATTCTGGCCATGATCAACCTCTCAAAGCATTTCATCCCAGTCGATGTGAGTCCTACTGGACAATAGTCATTAAGGCTGCACCCTCTGCTCTTCATGGGGCACTGATATGAATGATGCCCTTTTGAACCAGATGGGAACCTCCAAGTGCAGCAAAGAGAGATTGAAACAAAATGAGAGGTTTAAAATAATTTAATAACCAAATTAAATTAATTCAGGGAAATATAAGTAGTCTAATCCTTTGCTTCCTTGCATTCGTTCTACTCTATCAAATGAATGGAGTTCCTGGTCTTGCACTGAATCCCAGGATTTTCAGGTGGATTCCCTTTTGTAATTATTTCTGGGCATCTTAAAGGCCCAGGTTGTGTCAACAATGAGGGGTTAATGTTGCCAGAGATCTTTTATATTTTGAACAGCAGTTACTGATGAATTTGAACTTGATCCAAGTATTTATTAACAGGGATACAGAAACAGAATAATGAGCCTTTTGATTAATTGATGAGGAGTCCAGCGTCAGAGCACAGCCAGGTAAAAGCCTGCAAACAGGCATCACCAGCTTTGGAGCTTATGTCGTCATGCACACATAAGTAGGAATACCAGATATGAGCTATACTCATGCAGGGAACTGTTGGCACAATCTGCTTTACACTTTGTTCCATGATTAGGTACAATTGACAGCAGTGTTAATAGTCTTCAGAAGGATAGAACATTTGTTTTCTGAAGTCCTTAAGAAATATGGACAATCTTTTTTTTAATCAGAGCAGGACTACGATTTATCTGAATGCCATAAACACCCAACTGTTACTTAAATCTATCCAAGAAGGTTGCAGAGGAAAATGGAAGAAGTTTTGCATCTACCTTTCTCTCCATTGAGAGTGGAACATTATAGCACAGAAAACAGGCTCTTTGGCCCTTCTGGTCTGTGCCAATCTATTATTCTGCCTAGTCTCGCTGACCTGCACCCATTCCGTAGCTCTCCATATCCCTCCCATCCATGCAGCTGTTCAATTTCTTTCTCAAATGTTAAATTGAGCTCGTATTCACCATTTTAGCTGGCAGCTTGTTCCACATTAGAGGAGAGATGTTTTAAATCCTCCTGTTTCTTTTTTTAAACCCACCTTCACTTGCTAATTATGGGGTCAAGCAGCCTTCCATGGTTATTGAGACGATCACCTATCTGTTATTTTTATGCTGTCAACTAGTGCAAGGAGCTTGAATAGCCATTAGAGGGCATTATAGGTCAGCTTGATCTCAGTCTTCACATTTGTACTTTTCCCAGTCCAGGTCAATGGGCAGGAGAGCCAACCCAGATGAAATTAAAATGCAAACTGTATTTGCATAATGTATCAACTGAATCAGGCTAATTAAATGCATATTGGAGATATATTGCCTTGCATGTATAACATGGTCATAGGGATCATGCAGTGTTAACCATAACTTGCTGAACCAAATTCATCAAACATTTGTGTTATTATAATTGATCAGAGTAAATTGATAAGTTAGTTTTCATGTTATAAAATCCTTGATGATAAATACACAGATCGTGTTTAAATTTGCTGGATGAATGTTATTCAAAACATAAAACATCTCTGCTAACTTTAATCCAAAGTCACTTTATATCATGTTTTGTATTCTGTGGAGAGCATTCTGTCTGATATGGATGTGCCAATGCATAAAAAAAGGAAAAAAAAACTCCAGAGAGTTGTGAACTCGGCTGAAGCATATCTAAGGCATGGCAGGCATGGCACACGCTCTGGGCGCCACTTGAAGGGGGTGCCACTGAGCAGTTTCTGTTAAAGTCAGATAAGCCATCCTCAGTTAATGAAAAAAGATTTTTTTCAGCCAGGCCCCCAGTGATCTCCTTCACTGCCTTGGGCCCCCGGTGGACCCCGTACCTCCCCTGATGACTAGAAGTAGTTCATGGAAGCAATTAATGTAGTCAGGTGCCTGATTTGCATAGATGGAGTCCGATTTTATTTTCACCCCATTCCAGCAGCACCACCCCTCCCAGTACTGTGCCACCCACCCCAAGCCAGCGCCACCCTCCCAGCCAGCACCACACCCCCCCCACCCAGCACCACCCCTGGCCACCGCCAACATATAAAGAACACACACACTTCTTTCTTCTCCATTCTGTCCACCCTTCCTCATCCTTCCATTTACTCTCAAAATATTAAAATGTCAAAGCCAAATACAACATGCAGCAAGGCCAGCTCTCACAAGATCTCCTTGTCGCTGTTTATTTTGACACATAGAATGTAAAAGGTTAGCCACCCCTGCCATAAGCGCTACAATGGAACCCTATTATAATGTGATAGTTTGGGTCCAAAAAAAAATTGCATCGCTATAAAAGTGGGTTCACGCTAAATTGGGGTTTCACTGTTGTACAGTAGATACACACAATATACAATTAGAGAAGTGGGGGCAGTTTGACAATTGTGACAGAGAGAAGGAATTTGGGGCATATCTGAGTAGCACTGACACATTGATGGGGCGGGGCCTGGACCCGCTGCAGGAGAGGTGGGGAGGAACAGGGATAGTGAATCCACCAGGGGGTATTGGGGGGTGGGGGGTGGGGAAACCTGCTTTGGTGGCTTCGGGCTGATTCAGTGTCCTTGTCTGTTGAACCTGAACTGCATTGCGCAAACCTTCCGATTGCCAGGTTCACCAAATAGGCTTTCGGTAGGGCACATATCTGGAGTTTGTAGTGACTTCAGTGTCCGAAGGCCCTTCATCCCCAGTATTTTACTCTCACTTAGTTTGTATTTGTAGAGTCATCTTTAAAATGTTGCATGATTTCCCCCACGATGAAAAATATTTGTTAGATCCACTGAGTATGCAAGGTCATCTTGCAAAAATAACATAAACATTACTTACATTAATCATTTAGATGCCCCAGTTGTAATCTTCCAATGTGCCACTTTTGGCCATCCCTGATAACGCTTCTTTTAAAATGGGCTCACCTAACGTCCCATCTCAAAGAATGGAATGTGAACATTAGGCGGTGCATACCTTGTATATATCGAGGTCCAATGTCCCATCATGCTATATCCGAATTTATGTTAAATCGTGGTGCGCAAAATAGGGGTTTCATTGTATTTTCTGTAGATATGCCCCTGAAACTCAGCCAGCCACATCACGGGCACCAGTCTTCACTCCAACGAGGACATCTACAAGCAGTGGTCTCTTAGGAAAGTAACCTCTATCCTCAAGGACCTCCACCGCCCAGGCCATGATCTCTTTGCACTGTTACAATCAGGAAAAAGGTACAGAAACCTGAAGACGAATACCAAATAGCGCAAGGACAATTTCTTCCCCTCTGCCTTCAGATTTCTGAATGGACATTGAACCAATTTCTCCTATTTTCTTGCACTATTTATTTATTTTTGAAATGGACATTTATAGCAATATTTGCTCGTGCTGCCTGCTGCATATTTTGCAAGTAGTGAAAACACAAAATGCTGGAGAAGCTCAGCAGGTCAAACAATGTTCTTTATATAGCAAAGGCAAAAAATACTTAACTTACGTTTTGGGCTTGAGCCCTTCATCAAAGTCTGAGAAGCTGCCGGCAAGTGTCCGAACTCCAGAGTAAGGAGGGAAGAGGTGATGGCAAAGTCAGGAGATAATAGGTGGAGAAAGAAGAGAGGGGACAGCAGCAATGAGGGGTGGGGGTTGGCTGGGCTAGATGGGTAAAAGAAATGGAAGGACAGGAAAAGGGGGAGGGGAAAGAAACATGGTCGTAAAGCTTGAGAGCAGCAGGGATTACAGATGAATTACCATAGAACACCCTTCGGAGACCAAAGGAGAACTTCTTCAGGGCAGGCATCTATCATAAAGAGCTTTCACAGAGTTGTGGTAGTCAGAAGTCAATCACAAAATTCTGTAGACACTGTGGTTGAAGTAAAATCACCAAATGCTGGAGAAGCTCAGCAAATCTATAGGGGCAAAAATTAGAAAAAAGTTCACTTCTTTGAAATGTTGATTTCACAAAAATAATCACATCTGTGTGACATGAAGGACTACTGAGCAGTCCATTCTGATTGCCCAAATACCCTGGTTGTAGAGGGTTTCTGCGATCACTGATAAATGACTTCCCAATCCATTTGTGTCTTCTCTCAAGCTTTACTTAGATATGTATCTATTTATTATGTTACTTAGCCTTTGCATTAATATATTTTGTACAACTCTTGATTAACATTCAAGGTTCCAATATTTTTTGAGTTGTCTGGAATTTGTAAATTCAAGACAATTGCACTCATTTGCATGTGAGTTCAATTGCAACATTCAACTATTACAATATTCAAAAGGCATTTTGGATAGGAAGAGCTTAGAAGATTGTGGACCAAATGCTGGCAAAAGGCACTATCCCAGAATGCTAACTCGATTAGCAAAGGGTCTGTTCCATGCTGTATGACTATGATTTTATGACATGACATTTAAATCACAAATTTCTGATCATTTTTATTATTTAGGCAGATGGAATCTCTAATTAAGTGTGAATTTGATAGTACAGTAAAACCCCTGTATTTGGAACCTATTGGGATTGGTAGATGCCAGTAAGTGTATTTTCCTGTTGCTTGAGATTTACTCTTGCAATGCCTAACTAATACACCCACATTAAGAATAAACAGTTTAAAAATCAAAAATACTATACTTAGTCTGAACAAATTTCACTTGCCTGAATATATAAATCTTAAAGCCATTTACTTTATTTCAGCCACATTCTTTGAAAACCTTTAACCGTTGCTGCATCTGCAGGTTCCTCCCCCTCCACGGAGCTGCTAAAAGATGAACATTAACATTATAGATAATTATACCCTCCCTCCCCCAAGTTTACAGATAAAGCCTCTGACCGGAATGACTCTTACTAAACAGGGATAAAAAGACACTTTAAGAGCGTCATCCCAATGGCGAGCGGCATCAACCAGCTCTTCATCCTGGGTGATGCCATTGCTGTTTACATAACTTTGTTCAAATAGCTGCTAGGAGCAAAGTACGACCAAGGGACTCTGCTGGCTGAATATTTGCTCCCATCTTCACCAAAGGTTTATGAGTCACTTTTACAATTTTAAACTTACATACTGTTACCTGTAATTTTATTCTTATTTATTCAATTTATTTTTATTTATTTTCCTCATCTTTTATTTATGCCAGTTGCTTGAGGCTGCCAGATACTTGAATTCCGGATACCAGTGGTTTTATTGTATCTTGAAATTTAAAGTATTACTTCAAAATAAAGCTATTGAACTATCAAATAGAAAACAAAACCTCACATTTTTCCAGAAACAATGCTTATGAGGTGTGGTTAATCTATTTATAAACTTTCTTCAACATTTTATGTTTGTACTATGCCTGTAGTGATTACTATGGTGGATATTTAATTTATATTTCTATTAACTGACAATAAAGTTATTGATAAATGTGCATGAAGGTATTCCTCAACAACAATGGCTTCAGCTATTGTTCTATGGCTTTAAGTGGTGGAAGTCCAGAGCAAAGATGGCTCACAGGCTGGGCACCTTCTAAAATCGAGTCTGCAGAAGTTCCTTGATATTTTTTGGTCAGAAAGAATCTCAAGCCAAGAGTTGCATTGGTGCGAAAATGCTATCTACACAGTGGGAAATAAAAGAGATGGAATTGATTAAGGTGTGCATTTCGATTGCTTCTGGATGGACTATCCAAAATGGCCTTATGCTAGATAGCAGGAGGAAAATGTCAAAGTGGTCATCAAGGAGGACATGGGAAAGGACAGTAGAGAAAGAAGGGAAGATGTGTCCACAAATCGACAGCGATGATTCTCTTATTGAAGCCTTGTGTGTTATTTGAGATGCAAAGAGGATTGAATGAATGAGTGATGTATAATGGTTGTAAGTATATTGATTGTTTTAGCATGTGAGTCTGATTTATATTTAATACTCTCCATGCTGAATGACCGATTGTATCATCTGAAACAATATATACTCTAGTGAGCTGACAGGTGAAAATTGAGAAGTTTAATTCTACTATCATGCAGATCTATGAAGATTCAATTATTCATTCATGTACATTGATTGAATTGAAGGGTGCACAATCTGTTTGAGAAATGACTCACGGGAAAAAAAATCAGCTCTATTAAAAATAAACCTGTAACATTCCTGATGTCGCTAATACAAAAAAAAACCATTTTATTGTGTGTCCTTCAAATCCATCACCATCACCTGTTTCTGCAACAACAAAAAAATGCTTGGCCCCTTTTGTATCAGGAAACTACCACTAAACCTCTCTTTCCTCTACAAAATCCATGATCCTGCTTTCACCAAACAACTCCCCAGCTAGTTTCTGAGAATACTGGAATACACAGATTTCTATCCTTGCCAGTACCAAAACATCCTTCACTGAAATTGCAATATGTGTTCTGTACTCTCAAGACATAATTTGTCAATTCTTGTGATTCTTAAGCTATCAACAGCCTTTGACATGAATGATTGCCTTATTTTTCACCAGCAGGTTTTCATTATTGTCTGGATGGCATTGCGCTCCACTTGTTTTGTTACTAAATAGACATTAATAACCAGAGAATCACAGCAATGGCCTCCTTTCAATTAAACACTATTACATGTAGTTGCTCCATTAATCTGCAGCTAAGCTGAATGGGGAAAATACAATTTATAAAACTAGCTGGACTAGTCATGAGCTCAGGTTAGTGATTCCATTCAAGATTAAGTGTTATGGCGTGCATGCAGAGCCTTTGTGCAACAAGAATTTCAGTCCATCTGTACCTTCTCCTTATGTATGTAACAATAAATTCTCATCATTCATTCACTCAAGTAATGAAAATTTCTGACAAGGGTGCACTATCAGATTGCCCTTTTCTATCACAGAAACATCACCTCATTCAAGTCCTTCTGTTCTTTTGCTGTTGCTCAGACTCTCAGCCATGTCTTTGCTAATTCTCAACTCTTGGCAAACTTCATGGTTAATCACTACCTGCCACTCTTAAACTGAAGGACATCTAAAATTTTACTACAGGTGCCTTAACTTTATTGAATTCCATTCACCCATTACCTACGGATATATTTACCTATACTGGTACCCAGTTTAAAAAAGAAATTGCCTCAATTTAAACAAATCTTACCCTCGTTTCTACATCACTGATGGCTTCACCTGATCTCTGTAATCACTGTGACCCTTTGGTGTCTCTGCATTCTTTCACCAGTGCACTTCCCAGTTTAATCACTCCACTGTTGACAGCCATGTTTTCAGCTGTCAAAACCATAAGCATTAGTAGTCTCTCCCTCCTGCTTTCTACTTGTTCTTTCCTCATTAAAGGCAAGCTGTAAACCCTAACACTTTGACCTAACCTATAATCATCTCAGTGTCAAGCTTTCCTTGAAGACACCACTATGCTACACCTTGAACTATAACTATAAAAATAATGTTATGTAAATGATGTTGCTCACGATCATTGTACGTTAAATCTTTTCCTCACACTACTTTGATGTTTGTGAAAAACAACTTTTAAGCTCCCTTCCATTGACATAACAAAAATGAAAAGGACTAAATAGTCAAATGGATCTTACACTCACGGATCATTCCTATTCCTTCAGCTTTCCACAGGGCAGTTTATATGCAATGTATAAAGCAAGAAGGAAATTGATCAGAAATTAGCTCCAGAATAAAATGGACTCATAAAATATTCATTTAGGTTTAATTTGTGCGTCTCATTCAGATTTCCTTTGGATCTGTCATTTATTACAATAAGCTATAGCTGTCCTAATAAAAATTAAATCACACCAGGCAGCAAGACAGCTGGGGGTTGAAAATAGCTTAATATTTTGGTCATGCACCAGTCTGCTAGCTTGGCCAAGAACCAGCTCACGAGCTGAGCAGACTTACAGATATGAATTGAAACACACTCAACAGAGGTCTGTTTTTGTTTAAAAGGGGGATAGAACAATAGCAAAAACTGTTCAATCAGCAAAAAAAAAATTGTTTGGATCCTGAGTGTTGGCAGACAACATGATTACTTATTCTTAATATACAAGCCTGATTTTCTTCTAAATGCTGGCTGTGTGCAAGTTAATCAGGTCTATCTGGTTAGATCTCTCAACAAAGAATAAGTTTCTTCCCAGAATACGGGCCAAGAATTCCCGTCACCACAGAAGACTTCAAGGGTAATATTGGACTAATTCCCACTTTGACCATTATTGCCTTTTACTCTTTTAAATGTCCCTCACTCCTTATTGTTCTTAAAGGTCCAGTTCAACTCCTCATTGCCTCCATTCCTCTCAATCATAACCACTCAGCTCAGGAGTTTGCGGAAATTTGGTATGACATCGGAAACCCTGGCAAATTTCTGCAGATGTGTAGTGGAAAGTGGGCTGACTGGCTGCATCATGGTCTGGTATGGGGACACCAAAACCCTGAGTGGAAAGCCCTGAAAAAGGTAGTGGACACAACCCAGGATATCACAGGCAAAACCCTCTCGGCCATGGAGAACAATCGTTAAGGGTCCACAGCACCCAGCACATGTTCTCTTCTCGCTGCTACCAGCAGGGAAGAGGTATAGGAGTCACAAGACTCGCACTGCCAGGTTCAGGGACAGACTCCTTGATAACAAACTCAATCAGAGACTGATTTAAGGACTCTTACTTGTTTTTTCCCCTCTCTCTGTATTACAGTCAGTTTGTTTGCATGGTCTTGAGAACAGTTTGTGGCACTATCAATAAATGGTAATACTGCCTCACCCACAGGAAAAAGAAACTTAAGATTGTATATGAAGTCATTTATGTAATCTGACAATAAATATGAACATTTAACTTTTATTAGTTACCTCTTTTATTTGTGTATGACGCTATGAGTATAATGAATAACTAAGACACATAATGTCCCTCCATGATATAGCTATCTTGTTTATTATAATCTTTCCAATTACACTGCATACATGAATATACCATATATGCCAGCATATAAGACGGTCCTAGAATGTTAAAAATGTCACCCAAAACCAAGTATAAAATTTGAACCTTATCAGTGAAGTTCAGTGATCCCCTATGCCAAGTTAAAAATAGAAACCTTAGCAGCAAAGTTCCAGTGCTTCCCCCATGCCATGTATGAAATATGGACCTTAACAGTGAAGCCTCAACGCTCCCTCATGGGGTCCATCTGCCCAGCCTAGTCCCTGTTAAAGGAGCCGACGGTGGTTTATTTTTAAATATACTAACAAAATTTTTCTTCACTGGGTAATTTGCTTTTAAAATATAGTAAATTAGTATATTAAATGTGTCGAGCAGCATCACTCCACTGGTCATCGGTAAGTGCCAGACTTGGGGAAGTCTTATACAGCAAGTATAGCCAGGGATGCAGAGCTAATATTTTAGGTGCTGGAGCTCACCAAAAACAGTGACAAGAAGGTGCTGGTGCGGCCCCATGAGGAACCTGGAGTGGCCCCATGAGGTGAGCTCCGGCTGCACTGTACCCCTGAGTATTGGTCAAAATCTACATTTTAGGGGGAGATTTGGGGTGGGGGGGCGTCATCTTATACAGTTGTCTTGTATGCTGGCATAAACAGTATATCACACTTTTTCGCAAAGAAAATGCTGATTTTATTTGGTCAGGAAGTAGTTTCTTCACAGTTGCTAGTGATGGCAACCTTTCAAGTTGTCTCTATACATGGGGCACTCTGTAGTTGATGTTGACTGGGAAGTGACAGGTCCACTTGAGGTGTTGTCTGAGAACAATCATTGCAGTCCTTGAGATCTTTGACACTGATTTTCTTGTGGTAATGTTTTAGTTAATACTGGTGTTTTGAGGCCAGGTTGATGGAGATAACAGAGCGGATGACACAGTGATCATTCTTGATAACTTTTTCTACATGTCTTGGCATTGGTGATGTGGATATCCTTGTGGACTCTTGCTGAGACAATTATATAATCTTACAGATGTCAATGCCTGGAATGCATATACTGCTCTTGTGTCTCCAACAAAAGTATGGTGTTGTACTGATGAGGCAGAGTTATGTTAATTTAACATTTTACAGTTTTGCCCACTCTCTTCATTCCCAAGATCACTTCCTCATTTTTATGAAGTATGAATGCATTCTGTTTATTAAGCACAAGTGGAGGAAAAACATAAGATAAAGAGTGAACTGATTTTTCAAATACTTTTTTGGCATTAAAACCTACATTATAACAAAGCACTCTTTGGGGCACTTTTCTTTGCACCAATGCTGTTTACACAATGTTAATTTTATTTCTAATCTTACTTCTATTACTATGGCAGTTTACGTCAGTTGATGCAATCTCAACTCTTGTCAGTAGATTATGGGTTTGAGCCCAGCCTCAGGGTGTTCATCTTATAATATATTCATATGTTGCAGTATGAAACTGCGTGATCATAGTATTATTAGAGTAATGCCTTTCAAATGAGTTACTATACTCAGTGTATCTGCTTTTTCTGAGCAGGACAGAGAGTACAAGAATGGCAGAGAAAGGAGAAAATACACAATAAATACCCATTCACATCTGAATCATTCTAATGAAAGATCTTTGACCTGATTCTCTTTCCACGCATGGTAGCCGACCTGCTAAGTATATGAAGGATATTCTGTTTTACTCCATTGGCACACGAAAGGCAGACTGTTCATGAAAAGATAATCTTGATCTTAACTCCAATCACTATTCTATTAAATGGAAATCCATTATCACAAACGCAGTTCAAGACACCAAGAACAATATTATTGATGTGAACATTCTTGTTTAAGAGGGTAATCACCTTATTGCTACAAAATGTAATTTAAATGTATTGAAACTGAAATTAATTATTTAAATTAAGTCCACACTGTACTTTCTCATTATCTATAAAGTATTTCTAGTCATGTTCTATAGAATTATGGAGCATAGTGACCACCAATATATAACCAGACAATTAATCAGTCTCGTAAGACTACATATTTTAAAGTGGACCCTTGATGGGAAGGACTCTTGTGTCAGTGACAGTATAAATCATCTTGTCAGAGAAAATGCTTTTACAAAAGTTCAAGGTTTCCTGTCCTTGATGACACTAGTTAAAATCAGTGCCCATTTTTCTTTCAGTGAGCCAGATAACCAAAGGCAGCAGAGTGCAATTGAAGGTCAGTTTGGATGAGGATTGTATTTAATATTGTATTTAATATCCTCAGTAATATCTACTTAAAGTGGAACTGAATCCATGCACCGGTCCAAGAGCTGTCAGCTGGAGTCTAAATTGTTATGATCTTGGCCACTGAAAGTTGGACATTTGATTTGATGGTCAAATATTTTGAAACGTTTCAGCTGTTAGAACGAACTAAAACAAAATTACATTTTATTACATTGTTGCATCTTGTTTGCTTTTTACACATTCTATCCAGAACAGTAGTCCCTAGACTTCCTTAGTTCTGTCGCTCTTCAGGGATTTTGTTTCTCTGCCCTTCTCTCCCCCTATGTTGGTCATGCACTTTGGCAGCAGGAATAAAAACATTAACTATTTTTTTAAATGGGGAGAGAATTCAGAAAGGAACTGATTGCAGGATTCATTAAAGATGAACTTGCAAGTTAAGTCGGTAGTAAGAAAGGCAAATGCAATTTTAAATTTTTTAAAAATGCTTATTTTTTTTTAATTTTAAATTTAAACATACAGCACGATAACGAGGCATTTTGGCCCACGAGCCTATGTTGCTCAATCCCCAGAACATTTCGAATGTTAGCAATGGCAGCATAGTTAGCAGTTAGCACAATGGTATGAGAGCGCCAGCGATTTGGTTTCAAATCTGGCTGTAAGAAGTTTGTGGTTCTCCATGTGTCTGCATGGGTTTCCTCCGGGTGCACTGGCTTGCTCCCATCCTTCAAAAATGTGCAAGGTTTATAGGTTAATTGGTATATTTGGGGGACATGGCCTGAAGTGCCTGGTACCGTGCTGTAAGTCTAAAAGAAATTTGAGAGGACTGGAATATAAAAGCACCGATGTACTGCTGAAGCTTTTTAGGCATTGCTCAGACAACATTTGAATTATTGTGAGCAGTTTTGGATCCCATATTTGAGGAAGGATGTGCTGGTATTGTAGGGGGCCTGGAGGAGTTTATGAGGGTGATCCTGGAGATGGGGGGGGGGGGGGAGGTTAATGTATGAGTAGCATTTGACAGCTCTGTCTGTACTCGCTGAAGTTTAACAGGGTGAGAGCATCCCACTCTGAAATATCCAAATAGTGAAAGGGCTGGATAGAGCAGTCATAGGGAAGATTTTTCCAGTTGTAGGAAATGTTTGGACCAAAAGGCACAGCCTTTAGAACTGCAATGAGGAAAATTTCTCCAGCAGCAGGTAGTAAATCTATGGAATTCATTGCCACAGATGGCTGTGGAGGTCAAATCATTGGGTATATTTAAAGCAGAGGTTGAGAGGTTCTTGATTAGTAGGGGTGTCTAGATTATGGGGAGATGGCAGGATAATGGGTTGAAAGGAAAAATATATCAAAACACAATGCAGACTAAATTAGACTGAATGGTCTAATTCTGCACTGACATCTTATGGTCTGATGTTCCACACATGATTATTAAATTAGAAGCTGTGTAAGAATTATTCAGTTTAATTTAATTGCAGTGTTTCCACTCCCATCTTACTGCTAGCACCTCTGACTTTTACCCAGACCCCCTACAGAAGCCTCCTGGAAGGGTTAAAATGACTGAAAATGATTTCTCAAACACATATTTGCAAGAATATAGCAGCTAGCACATTGTTTACCAATTCTTGGAGTGTCTCTATAGTAACAGCCTGTAAGACAAGGTTTTTTTCTGCTTGTATAATATAAACAAAGTTGAATTTGCTTTTGTGCTGTGTAGGACCAGAGTAAGATGAAAATGGTCCAGATAATTTCTTAGACTGTGTACTTTTGAATTTATTAATATTTTATTACCCATTTATTAATTGTTTTAAGTATAGTTTTAAGAGTTCAAAAAAAAGTGAAACTCAATGCTACTTTGGAACGGACATTTCATTTTTATCAAGTCAAGAACAATGATGCCTGCATATTGCTCAAGCAATTATAAAGGGAGATGGTCAAAGAAATTAGGACTATTGACTCATTAATCAATAGAAGATGAATCTTCAATCAAGTCTATTAGTCAAAGAAAACTGGATTATTGACTCGTTAGTCAATAAAATGGACTATATAGTCAAGAAATCTTTGGACTATTGACTCATTAGTCAATAGGAGAAGGGTCTTCAAACAAGACTATTTAGTCAAATGAACTCATTAGTCAATAGAAGATGGAATTGAAGAAATAGAAAGTTGGAAATTGAATTTGGAAGAAGACTGGATCGATTGGGCACTATTAGAACAGATCAATAAGCAGACATAAACATTAACAACCCAGACCATTGAAGGAGCGGTATGCCTTCTGTGTGTTTATTACAGATTAGAACATGGATTGGTGCTTTGGATATGCTTGTCCTATGAGGACTGTTTTGGTTTTGAACTTATCTATGGAGTTATGTGTTAAGAAGATAAAGCAAGTGGAATTTAAAGAAGAAATGCAAAGGCGGCAATTAGATGCAAGTGAAAATAAAGTAACTCTTCAAGCAAGAATGAAGGAGGTTATAGAAAAGTATAAGGTTTCAGCTGCTGGGGATATAGATCCCACAGAATTACTGCAAAAAAAAGCATTAATGGAAGCTAAAGATCAGCCACGATAAAATTGCTGAAGCTATTTCACAAGATGGTGGTGATGAACAATCCAAAATGGAGACATGGTCAGAAATTAAAGCAATACATGATGCATAGCACCTAATAGGACCTAGCAATAGTGCATCAAATAATTCCAGCAGGAGGAGCTCTAGAGCAGGCACCAGAGTTTCAAATTCTGAATCTATGCTTTTAAAAAATCAAGCAGCTCTTAAAGTAGAAAAGGAAATGCTTCACTTTGAATTGGACTTAGAAGATAAGGAGGCGCAGCTAAGAATGGAGGAAATGGAGCTAAAAAAGCAAAAGATCTGGAACTGGACACAAACAATTGCTGCTAATGAGGCCGGGTCACAGGCACTTGAGGGGTCAAAGTAAATGATTAAAAGCATCAAATTTTGAGGAAAGACCAGAAAAAGAAAATATTGAATATCAAGGCTGAGCCAGTGATAGAATCACAAGACGTGGCTGGTCATGAACCAGGCAGGTTAAGGCATGGGTCTGAGAGATGTGAGATGTGCAAGATCCCGAACAATTCAGGTTGATGCAAGGAGGCAGATTTCAAATCCAAATGATGGCTGTGTTGGATAAAGGTGGGAGCCAAATGCCATCTCTAACAGAGTCATACAAGACGCT
The DNA here is from genome assembly GCF_036971445.1 of Narcine bancroftii. Taxonomy (NCBI): domain Eukaryota; kingdom Metazoa; phylum Chordata; class Chondrichthyes; order Torpediniformes; family Narcinidae; genus Narcine; species Narcine bancroftii. The sequence continues at coordinate 39,705,075 of NC_091477.1, forward strand.
CCCGTCAAGTATCAGAAATCCGGGTGGTCAAAATAACATATGCCTAGGTATGACAAGACAAGATGAATTGGCTGCATCATTAGTTCAGTTACAGACTCTCTTCTCTGCCCAAGAGAAAGGATCCAATTCCAATTGTTTATGAAAAGCTTTGAATGCAGCATTGAAATTAAGTGTCAAAGCTCAGAGGATTTTTAGATTATTTGCAGCAGTTCACGAGTGGACAACCACAAGATCTTGTAAAGAATTGCCAGCATATGATTCCAAATGAAGGATTCAAACAGGCTAAGTGGTTGCTAGAGAAGAATTGTAGTGACGTATAGAATTTCTAGAGCTTATATAAAGAAGGCTCCTTCATGGTCATTAATAAGATCAGAAGACCCAAATGGCTTAGAACCTCACACCCTTTTTCTCAGAAAATGTCATGACGTCATGACGGAGACAGGCCATCTTCGAGAGTTTACATACCTCAGAATATGGTAAACATTGTAGGTAAATTACCCAACTGGAAGAGAGAATTATGGAGAAGACAAGTGGTTGAATAGCAAAGAAGATACATGTGACAGCGACTTTTAAGGATTTGGTGGAGTTCATTGAAGGACAAGTGGATATTGTTACAGATCCAGTTTATAGAATTAAGGGTAATCGAACAGTGAGTAAAGAAGTTGAAAAGTCCAATCATATCCTCAACCAAAATTGAAGAAAGGTACATTTGGCACCTCTCTGACAGTGGCGGATAAAGGAATTAAAAATTAAAGCTTGCCCATTGAGAAGAAATATTTGCTCTGTAATAATAAGCACGAGTTGGAAAAGTGCCCACAGATGGAAAAGAAAGACATGCAGCGAGAATATCGCTCTTTTTAAGGAAAAAGGAGTAGTTTTGTCTGTCAGTGTAAAGGACAGATCAGCAAAACCTGAAAAAAGCGACTCCGCTGCAGCATATATAGTCAAAAGCACCCCAAAATGTTCCATATCTTCCAGGGAAAGGAACTAACGATGAGGAAAGAAACAGATTAAAACAGCACTGAAGCATTGGCATTGACAAATAGTCTTACTGGAGCTGGTGAAAATAACTGCAAACTTTTGATAATACCTGTGCTGGTCAAGGCCATAAAAGGAAGTGCAATTGTACGTACTTATGCATTTCTTGGCTCAGGAAGCACTGTGTCATTTTGCACTGTGGGGCTAATGAATAAGCTCAATCTTCAAGGAAGAAGTACAAAGAATCTATTGAAAATGATAGGTCAAGTTAAGCACATTATCATGGTTTATGGCCTAGAGATCATGGGATTGAATAGAAACGATTTTTGTGAACTTCCAGGTATTTACCTGTGCAAAAAGAGAACATTGCACCTCAAAATTACATTGAACCGTGGATGTATTTGAAAAATAAATTTACACGCTATCGACTCTGAGATTGAGTTGCTAATTGGTTCAGATGTACCAAAGGGTCTGGATATGATGAAGAATGAGGGAGATGGATCTTACCCTGTCAAGCCTATGCTTGGTTGGATGATTAATAGACCATTAGGAGAAAGAAAAGAGGTTAAAAATCAATCGGCTATAAGTGTCAACAGGGTATCTATCGATTGTGAAGCTTGATAAGCTGTGGAAGCAGCAGATCAAGAATGGCTTTCCTGACTGCATCAGAGATAACCAAGAATGTTCAAAGGAAGACTAGCAGTTTTTGGAATCAGTGTTAAAATTTGCCAAGCTGGTTAATGATCATTATTACCTATGAAGAAAAAGGAAATATATATGCCTGATAATAGAAGTGTTAAGAGAATATTCAAGAAAGATTCTTCCTTTCATTCAGACTACACCGAATGCGTGTCTGATTTGATCTCCAAAGGAAACGCAGACAAAGTACCAGATAATATTTTGGAACATAGTGATGGCAAAAAAATGGTTCTTACCACACCTGGAGTTTTGCATCCACAGAAGGAAATACTTTGTGTGGTGTTTGATTGTGGAGCACCCTTTCGGGGAGTTTCACTAAATTCTCAACCATTACAGGGTCCTGATTTTGACAAGTACGTTGATAGGTCCATAAAGAACCTGTCGTCCTCACTGCAGACATTGAAGCAATGTTCCACCAGGTGAAAGTACCGAATGAAGACTGTGACTTGTTATGATTCCTTTGTTGGCCTGATGGAGATTACAGTCAGATCATGGTGGAATACAGAGTAATCAAGTTTTCAGATGACAAAACAGTAGTTGCCCTCATTAACAGCAACGATGAGTCCCACTGCAGAGAAAAGGTGGAAAATTTTGTGATATTGTGCAAGAGTAACAACCTGAATCTCAACATGGACAAGACAAAAGAGATGATCATGGTTTTATGAGGACCCAGAAGCAATCACCTTCCACGACACATCCACAACTCTATAGTGGAGAGTGGAGAGCAACAAGTTCCTTGGAGTTCACTTAACTAGTGACCTATTGTGGACACACAACATCTCTTCACTTGTCAGGAAGGCGCAACTGTGACTGCACTTCCAAGAAGAGTGAAACAGGGAAGGCTACTGGCCACCATTATGTCATCCTCTATCGTGAGTATCCTGGCCAGGTGCATCACAGTGTGGTATGGGTGCTTCAGAGAAATGGATTAACCTCTATCAATCCACAGAATGATAAGAGTGGCAGAGAGGATAACTCACCCCCCGCCCCATTAAAGTGATCTACCTGGATCGTTGTCAGAAGAGGGCGGGCAAAATCATTGAGGGCCCCTTCCACCCTGAGCACGGCATCTTTCAGCTGCTCCTGTCGGGAGCAATACACTTGGCTTGACTTGATATGTGCCACAAGACTTATACCTCCAGGTTCAGAAACAGATGTTATCCCACCACAATCATTCTCCTAAACAACAGGCTCTATCTGAGAATCATTTAAAAACTCTTGCAATCGTTATGGGTGGCACGGTTGGTGTAGCGGTCTGCGTAACACTGTTGCAGCATGGACGATTGGGACTAGGGTTCAAATCCCACACTGTCTGTAAGGAGTTTGTACATTCTCCCCCTGTCTACATGGGTTTTCTCTCGGGTCTCTGGTTTCCTCCCACCCATCAAAAATGTACTGGGGGTTGTAGGTCCATTGGGTGTAATTGGGCGGCATGGGCTGAAAAGGCCTGTTTCTGTGCTGTATCTCTAAATTTTAAATTTTTAAAATTTAAACTCTTAATTTGCACATTATTTATTTTTGTCTGCATTGCACAGTCATTTTGTCTACATTTCTTTCCTTGTTTACATTTCTCTCTTTTGTATTCATGTCCTTGAGTACAGGTTATACTACTGATAAGTAGAAATTCTGCCTTGCCTGCAGGAAAACGAATCTCAGGGTTGTATGTGATATGTACATACTCTAGCAGTATATCTGAACTTGAACTTGAGTATCAACCAACTCAAGAGCATCCATGGAATGGTTTTGCCCCCTTTACATTGATACAAGTTTTGTTTGATAATGCTCTTGTGTAGCATCTTGCAATGTTACTTTTAAAGACACTATAGAAATGCAATTTGTTATTTTTGTTGTTCCTTTTCATTTTGAATGGCTTAGTGTTAAAGAGATGTTCCAGTATTCTCAATCCCACACTGGCCTGTCTATCCTTGACCTTTTCCATTGCTCGAGTGAATCTAAACCCGAACTGGAAGAATAACAATCTGCTTGGTAGATTTCTATCCAATTGTAGGAACTTTCAATTCTCCAGTAACCCATACCTTCAGAAACTCATCTATTCTCCACCCATGCACAACCACCTGTCCATTTTGGTGCAGAGCCATAGCACACAACAGGAATCTTCTTGTTTTGTTCACCTTTCCCATTCCTCTCTCACTACTCTCCCCACCCTCCCCAATCTGGTTCCGTCTCTGGACATCATTCCTCTCCCCATCTGGTATCAGCCTCCATCCCATCCCTTCCTTATACTGCTATATACTGGCAATCTTTCCTCTCCCTTCTTAGCCTTGATCTAGATTCTCAACCCAAAGCATGACTTACACCTGTCTCCACAGATACTGCTTTGACTGGTAGGTTGTTCCAATGTTTTGTTTTGTACTTGTTCAGAGATATGGATTTTTGTACAGGATCAAAGAAGTCATAAAAGAATTCCAGATCACAAGACTTAAATGAATCACCATTCCACAGACACAACAATATTTTTTTTAAAACAGCAGACATCAATAATATCAGTGGTGGGATATGGAGAATTTGGGGGAGGTGTAGAGATAGTTTGAGCAACTGGAGAGGAGTGTGGGTGGTGATCCTGAGCTCAAGGATGTTTGATTGTGAAGATTTGTTGGTCTGGAGGAACTTTAGGATGCAGATATTTATCAAATCCAGTGCCTGGATATTATAGTTGACTTCTGAAATTCAGTACCGTTGAAGACTTAGTTTCAGCTTAGGCGCAAAAGAGGTTTAAAGTTAGTAACTTTAAATTTCAGATACTGGAAGATGACAAGGTATTTTAAATTAGTACGCACATGGTTAATCAGTGAGTGGGTATGACAAGTGCAAGACTATAAAGTTTGCACCTGCAGATGAGCTGATGCAAGGGCAGCAGTAGATATCTGCTTTTTGAAGTTCCTCCTCTGTTGATCCTGTTAAAGCAGACTGCAGCCTCAGGCCTACGTCTGCCCCTGGCTGTTTTGCTCGAGAGCATTATTCTGAATCACAATAACAGGAAGCTATTCCACAGGTGATTCAATCAAAGGCATTTGGCAGAGTAAATAAATCGAAGGAAGACATGATCATGAGAGTGGAGGTATGAGATTATTGGTAAGTGAACCAGAATTATTTTATACAGAGAGCTTATTGGCTGAAATGAGCTGGCACAGTCAAGAAGGCTAAATGGTGTTTTCAGCATTGCACTCTTCATTTAACACTCACTATTGAACAAAATGGCAGCATTGCCAGACGGAGCTGCTGTAATAGCAGGGCTGTCACTGGTGCAGGACAGTGGAGAGAGGGGACTGGAGACATACCACCTAGTCTGACTGCCATCTGCTCTGTACAGGCTTTAAGTGGCCTGTTAAAGGAGCCAATAGTGATTTTATTTAAAATCCTGCCACTGAAGAGTAAGAATCCAAGATGGCAGCATTTATGATCGGCAGCAGCCATAAGGGGTTGCAGATGACTGGCAAAGGGCCCTATAAAACAGGAGATCACTACCCCATCCCTTCAGTTTGAGGAGAGAGAAGAGATGACCCATGGGACAGTGACCACAGTGGCGGACCAGTGAGGGGCTCTGCGACTGAGGAGCACACTGGTGGCGGGCGATTGTCAGCTTGAAGCAAGTAACCCATGCAGGCTGTGGACCACTGGAGTTGGCTTGAGACAGATACTGGTATTGGAACTGGAGTGTGAGAGGGTGCTGAAGAGACCCTAATCATGTCAGAAGTTCAGATCTGGAGCATGGCTGCTGATGGTTTGGACTGGAGTTTGTGTGGCTGCAGAGGTTGCTGGAGTGCTGGAGACAAATCCACAGACACTCAATGACTCTTGGGGACACTCTTTTGCTTCTCTTTCTCTGACTGTAAGAGGCACCCGGCAATTTCTGCTCATGGCAAATCAGTCTGCCTTATGGTAGACTAAAGGCAATTTCATGTACTATTACAATTTTTTAAATTACATGACAATAAAGGAATCTTTTATCTTGAATTCTTCATCAGGAAAGGAGAGAAAGCTGGAAATGAAATAATTTACCAAAGCTTGCTTGTATCAGAAAACAATCCTTAAATTAATTAAAATATGATAATAAGGGTATATTATAGACCGCCCAATAGTCAGCGAGAATTGGAAGAGCAAATCTGTAGAGATAGCAGACAGCTGCAGGAAACATAAGACTGTGATAGTAGAAGATTTCAACTTTCTACATATTGACTGGGACTCCCATTCTGTAAAAGGGCTGGATGCTTGGAGTTTGTCAAATGTGTTCAGGAAAGTTTCTAAATCAATACTTAGAGGTACCAACAAGGGAGAGTGCAATACTGGATCTCCTATTAGGGAACAAGACTGGAAAGGTGACAGAAATATGTGTAGGGGAACATTTTGGGTCCAGTGATCATAATGCCATTAGTTTCAAGTTAATTATGGAGAAGGATAGGTCTGGTCCTCAGGTTGAGGTTCTAACTTGTAGAGCAGCTAATTTTGAGGAAATGAGAGAGGATCTAGAATGCGATGATTGGGATAAGTTGTTTTCAGGCAAGAATGTGTGAGGCATTTGGAAGACCTTCAATGGTGAAATATTAAGAGTACAGAGTATGTACATTCCTGTCAGGATTAAGGGCAAAGTTAACAGGCAAAGGGAACCTAGGTTTTCAAGGGATATTGGGGGATCTGGTTCAGAAGAAGAGAGAGGAATATAGCAGGTACAGACAACGTGAGCAAATTAGGTAATTGAGGAATATAAAAATCTCAAGAAAGAAATCAGGAGGATAAAAGAAAGCACGAGGTTGCTTTGGTAGACAATGTGAAGGAAAATCCTAAGGGTTTCTACAGATATATTAAGAGCAAAAGGACAATAAGGGACAACATTGATGATGAGAGTGGTTGACTATGTATGGAACCAAAAGAGAAGGGAAGGATCTTAAGTAATTTTTTTGGAAGAATATTTACTCAGGAAAGTGGCACAGAGTCTAGGGAAGTTAAGAAAACAAGCAGTGAGATTATGGAACCAATATGTATTAAAGAGGAGGGGGTGCTTGTTGTCTGAAAGCAAATAAGAGTGAATAAATCCCCAGGGTCTGACAAGATATTCCTTTGTACCTTAAGGGAGGCTAGTGAAGAAATTGCAGGGGTTCTGGCAGAAATATTCAAAATGTCCTTAGCCACAGGTGTGGTGTTGGAGGATTGAAGTGCAGTGCATATTGTTCCATTATTTAAAAAAAAGACTCCAAAAGTAACTCTGGAGTTTAAAGGCCAGTGAGCCTGATGTCAGTAGGAAGTAAATTATTGGAAAGTGTTCTAAGAGATCAGATATACAAGTATTTGGATAGCCAAGGACTGATTGGGGATAGTCAATGTGGCTTTGTGCGTGATAGGTCATATTTAATCTATCTGGTCGAGTTTTTGAAGGAGGTTACCAGGAAAGTTGATGAAGGAAAGGCTGTGAATGTTGTCTATATGGACTTTAATAAGATCCCACATGGAAGGTTCAGACACTCAGTATTCATGGTGAGGTAATAAAATGGATTTGATATTGGCTATTCGGGAGAAGCCAGAGCATGCTGATGGATGATTCTTTCACAAACTGGAGACTTATGACTAGAGATGTGCCTCAGGGATTGATGCTGGGACTATTGTTGTTTGTCATCTATACCAATGATCTGGATGATAATGTGGTAAATTGGATTAGCCAGTGTTCAGATGACACTAAGATTAAGATTAGAGGTGTTGTGGACAGTGAGAATTGTTTTCAAAGCTTGCAGAGGGATCTGGACCATCTAGAAAAATGAGCTGAAAAATGGCAGATTGAATTTAATGCAGACAAATGTGAAGTGTTACATTTTGGAAGGACAAACCAAGAAAGGGTGTACGTGGTAAATGGTGGGGCACTGAGGAGTGTGGTAGAACAGAGGGATCTGGGTATACACTTACATAGTTCCCTGAAAGTGGTGTCATAGGTAGATATGGTTGAAAATAGAGCTTTTGGCATATTGACCTTCATAAATCAAAATATTTGAGTACAGGAGTTGGGACGTTATATTAAAGTTGTTTAATAAGAGATTGGTGAGGCCAAATTTGGAGTATTATGTGCAGCTTTGGTCACCTAACTACAGGAAAGATATCAATAAGATTGAAAGAGTTGCAGAGAAGATTTACTAGGATGTTGGCCAGACTTCAGGAAATGAGATACAGGAATGTAGAAGAATGAGGGTAGATTTGATAGAGGTATTTAAAATTAAGAAGGGTATAGACTTAGTAAATGCAGGTATGCTTTATCCACTGAGGGTAGGTGAGATACAAACCAGAGGACATGGGTTAAGGGGAAAAGTTTTTAGGGGGAACTTCTTCGCACAGAGTGGTGGGAGTTACCAGCTGACGTGGTGAATGCAGGCTTAATTTTAACATTTAAGAATTTGGACAGATACATGGATGGGAGGGATTTGGAGGGCTATGGACTGGGTGCAGGTTAGTGGGACTAGACAGAAAATTAGTTCAGCACAGACTAGAAGGGCCAAAGGGCCTGTTTCTTTGCTGTAATGTTCTATGGTTCTATGATCAGTGGCATAATAATTAAATTACTGGAACAGTAATCATCGACCTAGACCAATTATCAATACAAATAAACTGAAATTCCACCATGTGACATTCAGAAAGTAAAAATTCAAATTGTTCAAAAATTTGTAATATTTTACAGCTTCTCTCAGTAATGGTGACTATGAAACTATTGCACTGTCATGAAAACAAATGAAAAATACTTTGGATACTGAAGATATAACATTAAAAACAAACATAACTGGAGATATCCTGCAGGTCAGATAGTACCAGGGAGAGAGAAGCAGAGATAAGATTTCAGGTTGGCAATCTTCCATCTTTGGCTCACTGAGTCCTTCAAGGAACACTGCTGTGTCATGCCATTGCAGCATTCTCTCTTTGGCATATGGTGGCTCTATAACAAAATTAGATTGATTGAAGTAAATGCATAAATGTATTTACTGTAAATGCTATTCTGCATGATTGCAGAAATTGCATTTTAAATATTTTTCCATGAAAATATCGCCAGTCCAATAAAGTATGATTGTGCTTAGTAGTGTTTCTTTTGTGTAAATGTTCTTGAGGTGCTTATTCCAGTTTTATTTAAAACTGAATCATAATGCTATAAGAGAGGGACCCTTGATTAGCTTTATGAAAATGTAATTCTAAATTTTGCTTTTGTTTGAGGCACACTGCTTGTTTGCTTTAATATAATTAGTTAAGAGTGTGGCTGTGGGATCCTCAAAGCAGAGCAGCTGGGGTAAGAAAAGCTATCGGGAGGGAGGTGCCACAGTGACACAGCTGGTAGGGCTAGAAGTAAATCACATAGTTCAGTAGACACCGTGGTTGAAGTAAGAAAACACAAAATGCTGGAGAAGCTCAGCAGGTCACATGGTATCCTTTATATAACAACGGTAAAGGTACATAACCGACGATTTGGGGTTGAGCTCTTCGTCAGAGTATGAGAAAATGTCGGGAGGCGTCCAAACAAAAGAGTGGTGAAGGCAGGAGATGCTAGGTGGAGAAAGGAGAGAGGGGACATCAGCATTGAGGGGGTGGAGGGATGGCTGGGTGGGTAGAAGAATGAGAAAGAGAGAAAAGAGGGTAGGGTTGCTGCCTCACAGCTTCTGCAACCTGGATTCAATTCTGACCTCCGTCAGATAATGTCTGTGCGGAGTTTGCACATTCTCTGTCTGCCTGTATGGGTTTCTTCAGGGAGCTCTACTTTTCTCCCACATCTAAAAGATGTCTTCAACACTTCACTGCAGCATTCCATTGCGTTCCCGCAGGTTTAAAAACAACAACCATCCTCCTTGTATCCAAGAGGGTGACAATACCAGGCCTCAATGACTCTGATCTGTGGCACTGATCTTCACCATTATGAAATGTTTTGAGCGTCTGGTGATGGAACACGTCAAAGCACATCTCCCAGAAATGCTGGACCCACTTTATCTATAGAAGAAACCGTTCCACAGATGATGCTATAGCTTTATTATTTCACTCCATCTAATCCCACTTGGAGAATGACTCCTCATATGTTAAGCTGCTCTTTATCAACTTTATTTTGGTGTTTAATACAATCATTCCCCAGAGGCTGGTGAAGAAGTCCCTTGCTGGGATTTGTTACATCATAGACCAGCAGCAATATAAATTCACCAAGACATTGGTATCTTTAGACAATAATTTTTATTAATAATTATTAATAATATAACATCTTACTTAAATCTAAACTTAACCCCAACTCTGTGCAAATGCATGCGTGTGTGTGGATTACCCAAACCATTCCAGCTTAGGCAAAATTCTGAAAAGCATTTCAAAGTTCAGTCTTAGAAATCTTGTGTTGAAACTCAGAACCTTTAAACTGATGTTCAGAAATAATTATGAAGTAGGTGAGATACCGAGTCATCAGACTTCTCAAAAGTCACAAATTCTTGTCAAGTTGCTTTCAGAGAAATGTTCCTTCATACAAATGATTTGCCACAACTCCCCTCTTCCTTGCATAGGGGTCATGAAATTTGTGACCTCCACGATGCTTTCATGAACTCAGGCAAGGGTTAAACGAAATGACCATTAGAATGGTCACAATCCAAATACAGGACTGATCCTGTTTCCTTTACCCAGACATAGTCAATCAAAAATCACCATTACAATGGCCACAGTAGATCATTGCTCTCCTCTGATGAGGAGAAACAGCAGAAGTGACCATCTCACCTGAAGTCACTTTGATTCTATCTTTCCAGATGACTTTCTGATGAACTAAATGTTGCTTTTTCAAGTGTCTCAATCACATGACTTGCTTGATCAATATTGGTTTTCAGTTTCAATTTCCCAAAAGCATAAGTCATAAGCAGATGGCCTTCTCTTTGAACAGTTGTCTTCTTGAGTAAGCATCTATTGTTATAGTCTTTCAATTGAGAACAATAGCACTGTTTACAGTTTTGAATTAGGCGCTAGGCTGTCTGTTCAAAATACTGGTATCTGCGAGTGTCTTTATTTGTTCTAACCTCCCAAAAAAACATAAAATAAAGATTTAAAAAATAAAAGAAGCCTGCAACAGACTTAACATCCTTTTTTATAAGTGGATTTTGAACTTTTGAACAGAAAGACCACAGTCTGTCTGAGAAAACAGCAGAATGTTGAGCACTATTGTGGTGAGTACTGGCACACCTCAGGGCTGTTTAGTCAACCCACTCCTATTTACAAAAGTGACCCACAACTGCATCACTAGATCCAATTCCAATAGAGTCATCTAGTTTGCAGATGACACAACAGAATTTGGCTTCATGAGCAACAATGATGAGTCATACTGCAGAGAAGAGGTGGAAAATATTGTGAAATGGTGCAAAAGTAACAACCTAACGTGGACAAGATGAAGGAAATGGTCATGGACTTCTGGAGGACCAGGAAACACCATTACACACAACTCTGTGGTGCAGAGAGTGGAGATCATCAAGTTCCTTGGAGTTCACCTAACTAGTGATCTATCGTGGGCACACAACATCTCTTCACTTGTCAGAAAAGCACAACCCAGTAAATTGGCTGTGCAGTGTCCTGGGATAGAAAGCCCTTTGTGCATATCCTGAGAAGACTGAATCGGGCAAGGCTATTAGTCACCATCATGTCAACCTTCTACAGGAGCTCTATCACGAGCATGCTGGTCGACGGCATCACAGTGTTTTACAGTTGCTGCAGAGAAATGAAAGTCAATCCACAGGACCAGCAGTGATGATTACTGGAGTCTCCCTCCTCCCCATCGACGTGGTCTACTGGGATTGTTGTCTGAAAAGAGCACGCTGCTCTTATCATTGGGATACAGGAGATTCAGGAATATCAGAGCCAGCACCAACAGGCTGAGGAACAGCTCCTTTCCATGAGGAGTGAAAATGCTGAACGGTCAAAGGAACTGCTCAGATTAACCATCCGAGACTCTCATAATCAGGAAACAGTATTTATTTCTTTATTTGTATATAACTTGTCTTGCATGTGTATTGTTTGTCTGTCTACGTGTTTTCCACCAAGGATTGAAGAATGCTGTTTTGTTGGCTTACATTGTACAATCAGATGACAGAAAACTTGACTTGATATGCTGGTTGGTAGTCTGATTGTGCATTATGAGTAGCACAATCTGAATTGAGGTAGGGTGGGAAAGATGAGGGAATACAGGGAGAATAAAAAGAGATTAGTGGGTGTTTGATGGTGTGAACTCCATGCACTGAATAGTCTGTTCCAGTGTATGACTGTGAGATATTAACTTTACATGATTTGATCAACACCAGCCTGGTTTACATTTCACCCGATGACCGAGCCTCCAGTGTGAAGTACTTAGAGATCTTATTAATGAGCCAATGTTAATTATGTAATGCAAGTCAGTGTGAGCATCTATAAGAAAGGAAGGAGGCATGAAAAAAATAAATAAAAATCTGGGAAAATAATAATAAAAATGCTGCTACAGTTCCTGTAACATTGCAGCAGACCCTGCAATTGTTTTTAATCTCCTTCAACCATTCCCTTCCTTTCCAATTTGTCTGCAGTGCAGGAAACACATCATCACCTGCCTGATAAAGAAATGTTGCTTGTCTTCAGTCTTTCTTAATCACATGTTTGCAACTGATTTGCAGTGGTCTGTGATTAATGATGGTCACAGCTGGCACGAGGATAATGAAGGTCACAAAAGCCTACATTTCCAGAGAATCAAGAAAAGACAAATGGGCATATTTCAGAATCAGAATCAGAATTTATTGTCATGAGCAAGTCATGAAATGTGGTGTTTTGCAGGAGCATCGTAGAGCAAACATTCATATTATAACCATCCTACAATATTACTCTAAATTTAAAAAAGTGCACGAAAAGTGAAGAGGGCATGGCCTAGTGGTGGGGGTCTTTGAGGATAGAGGATGCTTTTTTAAGACACGGCCTCATGTGGATGTCCTCGTTGGAGTGAAGTCTAGCGCCTGTGATGTCGCAGGCCGAGATAACAACCCTCTGGAATGCCAGAATGCTCTCCACGGTACACCTGTAGAAGTTTACGAGAGTCTTTGGTGATATATCGAATCTCCTCAGACACCTCACAAAGTATAGCTGCTGGTGAACCTTCTTTGTGATTGCATCAACGTGGAGGCTCCAGGACAGATCCTTGGAGATGCTGACACCCAGGAATTCGAAGATTTTGACCCTCTCCACTACTGAGCCCTCGATGAGGACTGGGTCTTGTTCCCCTAACTTTCTCTTCACAATCATCTCCTTGGTTTTGCTGACAATGAGTGCAAAGTTGTTGTTGTTACACCATTCAACAAGCTGATCTATCTCCCTCCTGTATGTTTCCTTTGTGATTCTGCTGACAACTGTGGTGTCGTCAGCAAACCAGTAGATAACATTGGAAATATGCCTGGCCACACAGTCATGGGTGTATAATGAGTAGAGCAGTGGACATTCTTGGGGTGCACCTGTGTTGATGATCAGAGAGGAGGAGACGTTGTTACCAATTCATACTGACTGTGGTCTTCTGATGAGAAAGCTAAGGATCCAGTTGCGGGGTTGGGGGGTGGTTGTGGGTTGGTTCAGAGGCCTAGTTCATGGTCGATGACATTGATCCTGTCGAGCCTATGCTGCAGCAGAAGAAAGTCTGGAGAGGCAGCTCTTACAATCGTCCGTAATTCCAGCTCATAGTTAATGCTGACACTGTGTCCAGTGGCAGACAGACTTGCTTGCCCATTCACTGTTTTCTGTATTCATATTTGTTTGTAGTCTACTGTGAACATTGAGGAGCTGAGGGACTCAGCTGGTTAGGCAGCATCTATTAATAGAAATGGTCAGTCAATGTTTCATGTTGGCACTCTTTATCAGGACTAAATTGAGGAGGTGAGGAAGGCTCCTCAGGAATGAGTCCCCACATCAGGGTACTGAACTTTAACTGCAACATAAACTCTTCATAAGACAAGATACAATGGGGAAAGCTTTAAAGAAGCAGTCCAACAGACCTCAGTTCACACTCCTGTCAATAACTGCATGTCAGTCAAGGACTTGAGCTGCAGATGATAAATGGCACCAGAGGAACATTTCTAAAGAAGGGTTGAGAATCAGATCAGCCGAAGAAGATTACTGACATGGTTAGTGTAGCGGTTAGTGTAATATTATTACAGCACCAGTGATCCAGGTTTGAATCTGGTGCTGTTGGTAAGGAGTTTATACATTCTCCCCATGTCTGCACAGATTTTCTCCATACACTCCAGTTTCCTCCCACTCTTTAAAAAATGTACGGTTATTGTAGGTTAATTGGTATCTTTGTTGGGGGGCGGGGGCATGGACTCATGGGCTGGAAAGGCCTGTTACCATGCTATATGCCTAAATTTAAAAGATTAAGAAAAGCTTTACTCGGTTCAAGAGGGTTAAACTCAGGTAAGAAACAACTGAGTGCTGCACATAAAAAGGGTTCCCTGTATTTCCTGCTCCCTTGTGGTGGTCACGGCTAATGGCCTAGTTGAAGGTAGAATGCAACATACATTCATGATGGAAGCTAAGCTCAGACTCATATCCTTGCCCAAATTGGAAAGCAAAATCAACTAAAGCACAGTAGTAATCTGAAAGAAAGAGAAAATGCTGGAAATTCTCAGAATGTTAGACTCTAACCTGAAGCATTAACACCATTTCTCTCTCCACAGATACAGCCTTTAGAGTATTTCCAGCATTTTCTGTTTTTATTTTAATCTTGCACATTCTTTGGTGCTTTTTACACAGCCTCTTTGATCCGGGATATTTGCAGATTTTTTTCTGCTACACCTTCTGTATAAAAGACACCGACATGTGATGGGGAGTGGGGGTGTGGGGGTCATTCCAGTCCCGGCTTTTTTCTGGCAGCAGAATCTGTCTAAAAGGGCGATCTGGCATTCCAGGACCAACTCAGGTAAGGAATATGACATTGTGATGACGCGTAATGTGTTAGACCTATCAGCGGAAATTGTGAAAGCAGCAGGCAGGAGTCAACATCTAATGGTTATGATGTCTGCAAGTTCGGGTGATAAAGAGATCCATGAGCTTCTTACTCTCCGAGCTGAGGACAAAATCAGGCAACATATTACGGGAATGGTAAAAGATGGCTCAATATTGGAAAGGCTTGCATAAAAACTTAGAGACCGTGGCTTTGCTCGGGACAAGGTGCAGGTGACCAGCAAGTTGAAAAGCCTGCAAAAAAAAATACCATCAGGTGATCAATCACACTGGCAGGAGTGGAAGAGGGTGTTTGGACTGGCCGTATTTTGATCTGTGCTGTTCCATTTGGGGAAAAAGTCATTCTGCAAACCTTGTTGCTCTTCTGAGCAACATGGAGGATCCATCTTCTCCTGAGACAGTTCCAGCAGTCCTGATACCAGAGTCCCTAGTGGCATGGACACAAAGGCCAGCAATAAAGAATCTGCGCTTCATGATCGACCAGGTAAAAACTTAGTTTTTTCATGATTAACATTTTTTTCATGTGTTTTTGTAAGTGTGTTTGCCCATAAAGAGTGTTCTCACTAATGTCATGTGTTCTATTAGTCTCTTGGATGCCAGACACCTCAGAAAAAGCAGAGATCAACCATAGGCCAGATGGTGACAGAGATGAAGAACACGTTGCTGGCTATGGACCACGAGGATGTGGAGAGGGAATGCCTTTGATTAGAAATACAGAGGGCCCATGAGGAGCAGTTAAGGAGAAAGGTGCAGGAGGCAGAGTTGGCAGCACGGGAGGTCAATGGATGTGGACGGGCAGAAGAAGTGAATGGGTTTGGCAACATGTTTAAAGACTTTCAGCATGAGATGCAGAACCGGGCCTCACTTATGCGGGAAATGATGCACTCATGGCATCTTCTGCATGACTGCATCTTATTTTAACTCTACTGCAACAAATTCCCACACGACAGTACTGCACTCCTGCATGGTATTATTCTCCGCCACCACAGCAGAATGACAAAATGCAACACAGAGATGAGGGATTTGAGTTATTTCAACCACCTTCTTCCTCCTCCTTCCTCCAGCTGCTGGAGTGATGTGACAGTTGTACCCACTGTGTTGCGCCTTTCTAATTTTGCACATGATTATTGGCGTTTTGTTTATTTGCACAGTTGTAAATAGTTGTATGCCATTGAATTAAACCTTTTTATTGTGGTTTACATGTTTCCTGTTCACTACAATTTTCTGACATGAACAGTATACATTTACTAAAAGTTGTTATTTTCTTGCTTAACTTGCCTACAGAAGGGACATAATTGCCTGTGTCTGTGTGCTCATGCACCTTGATAAGCAACTCCATCAGGCTCCTCAGGGAGCTTGGGTAGCTCATTGTTCCACTCTGGCAAGAAGTGTTTATTTTTGATTTCACATAAATGGTGTAGAACACAACAGACAACAACAACATCTGATACAAAAGTGGTACAAATATCAAATCGCTTGGCCAGGCACGTCCAGCGACCTTTGAAGCATCTGAATGCATTTTCAACCACCATCCTTGCTGAGGTCAAACAGTAGTTAAAACTTCACAGATGTTGATCGAGTGCATGGTGGTTGGTGAATCCCTTCATCAGCCACTTCCTGAGGGGGTAAGCTGGGTCTCCAATTAAATGCACAGGGATTTCCACTCCGTTAATAGTTTTGGATTTCTGTGGCAGACCAATGTAGGTGTATAAGTACTTTATGCAACCTCTGAGATCACAAACAATTAGTTCACTAATGTTTTCTATAGGTTGTTTTACAATAACAGAATAGAATCTGGCCCTTAGACTTGTAATAAGTTTCATTTGAAGTGGACTCAGTCGGTCACTCCTTCAGTTTAATTTCATGGTCATTGTATCCTATATGGCCACATATGACAAAGAAACACATACATCACTGTACAGAGGGGTATATAAACTTACTTCACAAGGGAAGAGGTACCCACTTTGATCTTCAGCCTTTCTGTAGATGGGCGAGTTGGCTAAAACTCACGCATCATGCATGCAACAACATACATGTCTGTGAAGCTGGAATAACAAAAAGTCTGTGTTTAGATCGACTTATGAAACACATTAATTGATAAGACAAAAAGAAATGTACCTCAGGCTGTGTGTGATATTTACCAGGAGCCAATCATTTTCTCAAGCTTAATTAAAAATACTGCATGATTTAAAACAGTATAAGTGGTTGACTTTATCTACTACTTGGATACTTTGTGCTTTATGTCAGAACTTCCTATAAAAGGAACAGAAGGGCTAAAAATGCCTATTGTTGATCATGTGCAAATTAACCAAGCAACAGCCACCAAGCAGAGATCTTACTAAATATGAGAATTCAGAACTTGTTGTCCAAAATGTGCCAATTCTTATAAGTTTTGTGAAATCAGCATTTTGCTGTATGACTTAGTTCAAATACAGTGAATCATGATTTTCGAGAGTACATGATGCAGAACGAAGCCATTCAGCCATTCAACCTAATCCTACCTTCCGGCATAAGCTCCATGCCACTGCTCTACAAGAACACTTTGAACTATGACAAGCGATCTTCATGGAGTGAGTTCCAGGCAATTTCTATTCTCTGGGGGAAGGAATCTTTCCTTACCTCTTCTATGATCATACTATCAACTACTTTAAACCTGTGATCATCTGCTTGGGGAAATAGATCCTTCCTATTTTCTATAATTAGATGCCTCATAACTTTATACACCACAATTATATAACTCCTCCACCATCAGCATTTGAAAATTGAAAAAAAAAACAAGTTTATCCCATCTTTTCTCATGGTTAACGTTTTCCATTTTTTGGCAACATCTAGCAAAATCTCTGCACTCTCCATTTAGTACTCGAGCTGTGATTTTAAGAGGTTCTATATGAGCACACCCTCTCTGCCCTTAAATTTTATTCCATGGACAAGAAAGGAAATCATCATGACTATCTTATTAACCAACATATTCATCTGTCCTGATTTCATTAGGGATACGTGGACATACACTATTCACTTCTCTTCACTATCCACCTATACTCCCACACATCTGGATCTTCCCATTTACTGTGTATGTTCTTGCCCTGTTTCATGACAAAAATTGTTGGAAACGTTCAGCAGGTCAGGTAGCATTGACGGATCGAGGAGCAGAGTTTCTAGTCAAAAACTCTGTAGTCTCAGGTTTCCAGCAGTCGTGTGTTTTTACATTTTCTGGATTAAATTTTATTTGCTACTTTTCAGCTCAATTGACCAGGGCCTCCTTACCTTTCTTTAGATTACAGCTTTCTGATTAATTGATAAATCCAGGGGTAAGTTTTGTATCATCACCAAACCTCTTTATCATTCCCTAAATTGAAGTGTCAGACATACATATGCGAAAGTCAAGGGATTGCATACTGAGCACATTGGGAGTCCCACAGGCAAAAGCTTTCCTGAAACAAAAAGCAGCTGTCAATCATTCCCTTTACTTTCAACCACTGAGCTAACTTTGCCGTCATCCAAGGGACAGAAAGGCTTTTACCTTTGTGAACAGCCTGCCATATGGAGCTTCTGCAAAGCTTTCCTGAAATCCACATTGAGTTATCTAATGGCATGTCCTCAAATATCTTACTCGCACCTCCTTAAACAATAAAGTGAAATTGGTTGGGTCTAACAACCCTTAGCACATTCATGCTTATTTCTAAATTAATATTTATGCAACATGGAGTTTATGCATTTCACTGAAATCTATCTTTCATATAGTGTTACCCACTGACAAACAATGTTTTTGGATTTGTAAATTCAGTTTCAAAAGATCTAAACTCATTTAGTTTGAATTACTGCAAATTATTTCCTTTTTCCTTTGGCTTGGCTTCGCGGACGAAGATTTATGGAGGGGTAATGTCCACATCAGCTGCAGGCTCGTTTGTGGCTGACAAGTCCGATGCGGGACAGGCAGACACGGTTGCAGTGGCTGCAGGGGAAAATTGGTTGGTTGGAGTTGGGTGTTAGGTTTTTCCTCCTTTGTCTTTTGTCAGTGAGGTCGGCTCTGCGGTCTTCTTCAAAGTAGGTTGCTGCCCGCTGAACTGTGAGGCGCCAAGATGCACGGTTTGAGGCGATATCAGCCCACTGGTGGTGGTCAATGTGGCAGGCACCAAGAGATTTCTTTAGGCAGTCCTTGTATCTCTTCTTTGGTGTACCTCTGTCTCGGTGGCCAGTGGAGAGCTCGCCATATAACACGATCTTGGGAAGGCGATGGTCCTCCATTCTGGAGATGTGACCTACCCAGCGCAGTTGGATCTTCAGCAGCGTGGATTCGATGCTGTCGGCCTCTGCCATCTCGAGTACTTCGATGTTAGGGATGAAGTCGCTCCAATGAATGTTGAGGATGGAGCGGAGACAACGCTGGTGGAAGCGTTCTAGGAGCCGTAGGTGATGCCGGTAGAGGACCCATGATTCGGAGCCGAACAGGAGTGTGGGTATGACAACGGCTCTGTATACGCTAATCTTTGTGAGGTTTTTCAGTTGGTTGTTTTTCCAGACTCTTTTGTGTAGTCTTGCAAAGGTGCTATTTGCCTTGGCGAGTCTGTTGTCTATCTCGTTGTCGATCCTTGCATCCGATGAAATGGTGCAGCCGAGATAGGTAAACTGGTTGACCATTTTGAGTTTTGTGTGCCCGATGGAGACGTGGGGGGGCTGGTAGTCATGGTGGGGAGCTGGCTGATGGAGGACCTCAGTTTTCTTCAGGCTGACTTCCAGGCCAAACATTTTGGCAGTTTCCGCAAAACAAGACGTCAAGCGCTGAAGTGCTGGCTTAGAATGGGCAACTAAAGCGGCATCGTCTGAAAAAAGTAGTTCACGGACGAGTTGCTCTTGTGTCTTGGTGTGAGCTTGCAGGTGCCTCAGATTGAAGAGACTGCCATCCATGCGGTACTGGATGTAAACAGCGTCTTCATTGTTGAGGTCTTTCATGGCTTGTTTCAGCATCATGCTGAAGAAGATTGAAAAGAGGGTTAGTGTGAGAATGCAGTCTTGCTTCACGCCATTGTTAATGGAGAAGGGTTCAGAGAGCTCATTGCTGTATCTGACCCAACCTTGTTGGTTTTTGTGCAGTTGGATAACCATGTTGAGGATCTTTGGGGGGCAACCGAGGCTCTCTAGTATTTGCCAAAGCCCTTTCCTACTCACGGGGTCTAAGGCTTTGGTGAGGTCAACAAAGGTGATGTAGAGTCCTTTGTTTTGTTCTCTGCACTTTTCTTGGAGCTGTCTGAGGGCAAAGACCATGTCAGTAGTTCCTCTGTTTGCGCGAAAGCCGCACTGTGATTCTGGGAGAACATTTTCGGCGACACAAGGTATTATTCTATTTAGGAGAATCCTAGCAAAGATTTTGCCTGCAATGGAGAGCAGCGTGATTCCCCTGTAGTTTGAGTAGTCTGATTTCTCGCCTTTGCTTTTGTACAGGGTGATGATGATGGCATCACGAAGGTCCTGAGGCAGCTTTCCTTGGTCCCAGCAGAGCTTGAAAAACTCATGCAGTTTGGCATGCAGAGTTTTGCCGCCAGCCTTCCAGACCTCTGGGGGGATTCCATCCATACCTGCTGCTTTGCCACGTTTCAGTTGTTCAATTGCCTTATATGTCTCTTCCTGGGTGAGGACCTCATCCAGCTCTAGCCTTAAGGGCTGTTGAGGGAGCTGGAGCAGGGCGGATTCTTGGACTGAGCGGTTGGCACTGAAAAGAGATTGGAAGTGTTCTGACCATCGGTTGAGGATGGAGATCTTGTCGCTGAGGAGGACTTTGCCATCTGAGCTGCGCAGCGGGCTTTGGACTTGGGGTGAGGGGCCGTACACAGCCTTTAGAGCCTCGTAAAAACCCCCTGAAGTCGCCAATGTCCGCGCTGAGCTGGGTTAGTTTGGCGAGGCAAGTCCACCACTCATTTTGGATCTCCCAGAGTTTGCGCTGAAGATGGCTGCATGCGCGACAGAAGGCTCGTTACTTCTCTGGCCAGGACGGCTTTGCAAGGTGAGCTTGGTGGGCAGCTCACTTCTTTGCCAGCAGCTCCTGGATTTCCTGGTTGTTTTCGTCGAACCAGTCCTTGTTTTTCCTGGAGGAGAAGCCCAGTATCTCTTCAGTGGATTGCAGTATGGCAATCTTCAGCTGATCCCTGAGGGTTTCAGGGGACGAGTCCATGAGGCGAATTGCATCCTCGAGCTTTGCTTTGAGGTTTGCCTGGAAGTTTCCTCTCACTTCGTCTGACTGCAAGTTTCCAACATTGAACCTCTTTCTGGGGGGCTTTACTGTTCCTGGACTTTGGCTTGAAGTGAAGGTTGAGCTTGCAGCGAACAAGCCGGTGGTCAGTGTGGCATTCCACGCTGGTCATGACCCTGGTGTGGAACACATCTCATTTGTCTCTTTCTCGCACCAGGACGTAGTCCAGGAGGTGCCAGTGTTTGGATCGGGGATGCATCCAGGTAGTCTTCAGGCTGTCCCTCTGCTGAAAAAGGGTGTTTGTAATGACAAGCCGCTGTTCTGCGCAGAGCTCCAACAGGAGGCGCCCATTGTCGTTGCTTGCCCAGGATTCTTGGCCAGGTTTCTGAGTCTTTCCCGACGCGAGCGTTCAAGTCGCCAAGGATGACAACCTCGTCGGCTGCAGGGGTGCGTTGAATGAGGTTGCGCAGATCAGTGTAGAACTTGTCCTTTTCTGCTGGTTCTGCCTGGAGGGTTGGAGCATAGACACTGATGAGGGTGATGCGACGCTTGCAAATTATTTATTAATATATAAAGTACCTTTTCTCTCTGTTTTAGCTCTCTTAATCAATTCTTTCTTTTCCCTCCGCTCTTTGTTCTGATTTGAACATGAATTTAACATTCTCAATGACACTTCCTGCTTTAGACTCTTAGGTACTCCCTAACAACATTTCAATCTACTTGATTAAGGAGATGGAGTGTACTGTTAGCAAAGGTCCAAGATAGCCTTCAGTTGACAATGTGCCGTGATGAATTCTAAACTAATTTCCAATGCAAAAGATCTTTGAAATTAAACAGGCAAAAAAATTGAATAAAAGACAAGTAGATTTGTTCAGTGGCTATGGTAAATTCTATTTCTTTGATTCTAAATTGATTGTGATTGGTGATAGGAATATCAATGATAAATTCATATATTTTTAGCTGTGACTAATCAGCGCTTATTCTCTCTGTTTTCCTATTCCTTCTGGGTTTAAGAAATTAATTCAACCTGCAAGCTTCCTGTGATATATGTGGTATGGGTGACTCAAAGATCAATGTCAAGGTTCAAAAGACCTACATTCGAACATCAATGATTTAGGGCACCGCAGGGTACATATATTTAATAGCACTGTTATTAAAGGCAGCTCAAACTGTGGTAGCAGTAATGGAATGATGTGCACTTGCAATCTCCAAGATAACCAAGCCCAGCCACAGAAAGAGTGTTTGGTGATACATTTAGAGCCAACAAAGACTACACTGCAAAATAAAGAGGCAATCTGTCAAAATATCTGATTACAGGTGGGTTAAGTGTGGTCTGTGTTGTCCTGTTTTGGCCCAATGATGTTCACTGTAGGGAAATGTGATTTAAATTTCCTTGAAAATAGAGGATTGCCTGGAGCACATGCATCTAATGCAGGAATTACATCAACTATGCAATCGCAATTCTCAAAAAGCAGATGCGTGCTAAATTACTGAAGTTGCAAAAAATTCAGTCCCCTGTCATTGAAGTGAACAGTGCTATGTGATATAATTTTTTCAGTGAAACAGGCAAGGTAATTGTTAATTTACAGCCACAACTTCATCTACTGTCTTTTCATCATTTTCTTGTATTACAGGCTTCCCCAAATTTCACCTATTCATAGGCTGCCTCTGCCCTTCTTGTGGTTTCCAGCTAGGAGGGTGGGGCGGTGAAATTGGAGAGCCTCTGTAGCCTCCCCTACTCCACAATATGCCTCCTTTGGGAATGTTTACATCAGGCTGTCAAGTTTTGCCAAACTCCCTAAGAACATATTTCTTTAATTTTTTTTAAATTTTTCACACTATGAACCATATTAATCAAAATACACAAAAACATTTCCCTCTTGAATATACACGGTGCCGTTTTCTCCCCCTTTTCCCCCCTCCCTTCCCTCCCTCCTTCCCATCCCCCTCCCAACCCATTAAATTTTCAACATATACAATACAATAAACCCATTAAACAATGTCATCACACAATGAAAATAAACAAGAAAATTGTGTCATCTACTTTTACACACTGGGTCAGTTCATTTCGTCTTCTTCTCATTCTATCATTTTAGGGGGTGGAAGTCCATGGTAGGCCCTCTCTGTTGTGTTCCATGTACGGTTCCCAAATTTGTTCGAATAATGTGACTTTATTTTTTAAATTATATGTTATTTTTTCTAATGGAATACATTTATTCATTTCCATGTACCATTGCTGTTCTCTCAGGCTCTCTTCTGATTTCCAAGTTGACATTATACATTTTTTTGCTACAGCTAAGGCTATCATAATAAATCTTTTTTGCACTTCATCCAGTTTGCGGCCTAATTCTTTACTTCTTATATTACTTAGAAGAAAGATCTCTGGATTTTTTGTTGTTCCCATTTCCTTCTTACAGCAAAAACATCTATCTGATACTGTTGGATCCCATTTATTTAACTTTTGGGGCGTGATATATAGCCTGTGTAACCAATTATATTGTATCATGTGTAACCTCATGTTTATTATATTTCTCATAGTTCCGGAGCATAGCTTTTCCCATATTTCATTTTTTAACTTTATGTTTAGATCTTGTTCCCACTTTTGTTTGGGTTTATAGCTTATTTCATCATTTTCTTTCTCTTGCAGTTTGATGTACATGTTTGTTATAAATCTTTTAATTATCATTGTGTCTGTAATCACATATTCAAAGCTGCTTCCTTCTGGTAATCTCAGTCTGCTTCCCAATTTGTCCTTTAAGTAGGTTTTCAATTGGTGGTATGCAAACATTGTACCGTGAGTTATTCCGTATTTGTACTTCATTTGTTCAAATGATAATATTATTTCCCAAAAAACAATTTTCTATTCTTTTAATCCCTTTTCTCTCTCATTCTCTAAAGGAAACGTTTTCTATTGTGAAAGGGATTATCTGATTTTGCGTCAATAATAATTTTGGTAGTTGGCAATTTGTTTTTTTCCTTTCTACGTGAATCTTCTTTCAAATGTTGAGCAGATGGTGGAGTACTGGTGAACTTCTATATTGCACCAGTTTTTCATCCCAGTTATAAAGTATATGTTCTGGTACCTTCTACTCTATTTTATCTAGCTCTATCCTGGTCCAATCTGGTTTTTCCCTTGTTTGATAAAAATCTGATAGATATCTTAATTGTGCTGCTCTATAATAATTCTTAAAGTTTGTTAGTTGCAAACCACCTTGTTTGTACCATTCTTTTAATTTGTCTAGCGTTATCCTCGGTTTCCCCCCTTTCCATAAGAATTTCATCATTTTCTTTAACTCATTGAAGAATTTCTCTGTTAAGGGAATTGGTAACGATTGAAATAGGTATTGTATCCTTGGGAAGATATTCATTTTAATGCAATTTACCCTTCCTATCTGTGTTAGTGGTAAATCTTTCCAATGTTCTAAGTCATATTGTAATTTCTTCATTAATGGCTGATTATTTAATTTGGATAGATGGCCTAGATTATTATCTAGTCTAATACCTAGGTATCGGATTGCTTGTATTTGCCATTTAAATGGTGATTCTTTTTTAAACTTTGTGAAATCCGCATTATTCATTGGCATCGCTTCACTTTTATTTGCGTTGATCTTGTACCCCAATATTTCTCCATATTCTTTCAATTTCTTATGTAATTCTTTTATTGATAATTCTGGTTCTGTTAAGTATACTATGATGTCATCTGTAAATAGACTGATTTTATATTCCTTCTCTTTTATTTTTATCCCTTTTATTTTATTTTTTGTTCTTATCAGTTCTGCCAGTGGTTCTATTGCTAAAGCGAACAGTGAGGGAAATAGTGGACATCCCTGCCTAGTTGACCTGTTTAATTTAAATTGGTTCAACATATATCCATTTACTGTCACCTTCGCCATTGGACCCTATTTAATGCTTTAATCCATTTAATATATTTCTCTAGTAGGTTGAACCTCTGTAATACTTTGAATAAATAATTGGATTCTACCCTGTCAAAGGCTTTCTCTGCGTCTAAAGCAATAGCCACTGTTGGCATCTTATTTCCTTGTACTGCATGGATTAAATTAATGAACTTACAAACATTGTCCGTTGTTCGTCTTTTCTTAATAAATCCAGTTTGATCTAGTTTTACTATTTTTGGTACACAGTCGGCCAATCTGTTTGCTAATAGTCTTCCTATTATCGTATAGTTAAGTAGAGATATTGGTCTATACGATGCTGGTGTTAGTGAATCTTTCCCCATCTTTGGTATTACTTTAATTATTGCTGTTTTACATGAATCTGGCAAGTTTTGTGTTTCTTCTATCTGGTTCATTACTTCCAGGAGTGGAGGAATTAGTAAGTCTTTAAATGTTTTATAGAATTCTATTGGGAGTCCGACCTCCTCAGGCGTTTTATTGTTCAGTAGTTTTTTTAACATATCTGGTATTTCCTCTATTTCAAATGGTTTTATCAATTTCTTTTGCTCCTCTTCTTGCAATTTTGGCAGTTCAATTTTAGCTAGAAACTCATCTATTTTGTCTTCTTTCCCTTCGTTCTCAGTTCGGTATAATTGCTCGTAAAATTCCTTAAAGTTTTCATTGATCTCTGTTGGGTTATATGTAATTTGTTTGTCCTTTTTCCTTGATCCCAATACCGTTCTTTTAGCTTGTTCTGTTTTAAGCTGCCAAGCTAGTATTTTGTGCGTTTTTTTCTCCCTAAGAACATTCACTGCTCCCCACCCCACCCCTCAACCCCAATATTATTACACCCACTCACTCATTGGTAACACTCCCCTGAAACTAGAACTGGTTTCTTGTTTGGTGGATACCCTGAAAAATTTCTCTGTGTTTTCTGATGTAACAAATGTTAGAATTTCCAACACATCAACAGAGTGTTGAAACTGTCAATAGTTTCAATGCAGTATTACACAGATAATCCTGACAGCACTATTCAGCCTGAAAATTGAATTTTTGCTGATTTTGTGACTTACTTATGCAGAGGTAGAGTGATCCATAATGCTGTTTTAGCACCAGTAAAAAAGAACACATGCTGCAATTTTCAGTCCACAAATATTCAGCTAGCAGTGCATCTAATAACCTTCAGAAGGATAGGGATATGAGACCCAGTTCACAGATTGAATATGCATAATTTCAGATGGCCTGCCAAACATTTCCTGTTTTTAAGAATTATATGTTTTTAGTCAATGCAGAGGTGAGAACTTTACAGACATATAGTCCACAAAGAGATTGCAGGATGGTACACATGGGTAAGAATTTCCCCTCTTAAGGTCATCATATCATCAATCCAACAAAGTTCAGAGAGGTTTAGAAGACAGATTGGATGACCATTTCATTGAACACCCAATTTCCATTTGTGGCTGTAAGCTTCTAATTCACCTATCCATTCCTACAGTGACGGGTCTTTTCTTGGCCTCATCCATTGTCAGGATGAGGCCAGTCATAAATGAGGAACAACATGTCATATTCCTCTTGGACAGCCTTAAATCTAATCATTTTGAACTTTCTCATTTAGGTAATGCTTAATTCCACCATTTCCATCTCTTCTTTCACCCCCTTCCCTCTAGTTTTGATAAAGGGTCCAGACCTGAAGTATGGGCTGGATATTTCTATCTATTGATGGTGTCTGATCTGCTGTGTTCCTCCAACAATTGTTTTGTCTAATTTCTTTTGGATCAACTCACCACTACATTATCAATGACCAGAGATTAAGCAGGACATGGATCAGAGCTTTGTCCTTCTTGATCTGTGTGCTTCACCAGGGCACAGGACACTTTCAAGGAAACCTAAAAGAAATTCCTGCTCTTTTAAAAAAATGGAAGTTTTCATCCATCTGTCATTTAGCATCTCTGTGAATTCAGATTAGAAATTTTATTGGAAACTTATATAATGACCTTAAGAATAACATCAGACTGCTTGAAACAGATTCAGTGTAGACCACAAGCAGCAGATGGGTCCCTAAAAATACTTATGTCCATAAAACACAAATGGCATTGCCTTGCTCTTCTGCAAATAATTAAAATGTTAACCTTCAAATAGCACCAAGAAATCTGTTCAGGACAGTGTAAGCAGACACGGGAAAACCTGGGTAAATTACACTGCAGCAACCTAAAAACTGAATTGATTCCTTACTCCAGCTCTATTTCCTTGGTTATTCTGCATTATTTCCCAATTCGATTGTTATGCTGCACGTGTATATTTTAAGACACCTTGACAAAACAATCACAGTGGAATTGACCTTGAGTGTGACAAAAAAAGCAGATGGGAGCTGGTCAACAGCCCATTTTACATTTCTCTCCTCATTTCTATCCACACTGGAGATATAAAATGAGCTGCTGACTGACTACCAGCCATTTAACACAACCAAATGTAACAATTTTTCCCACAATCATAATATCACTGATTCTTAAAAGGCAAAAAAAAAGCTGAAAGAAACACATCAGCAGGGGTGGAAGCTGTTCAGGATGTACTTTAATGCTATAGGTTAGGTCGAATGGAAGAAGCATTTTGAAGAGGAATGCTGTATCATCACATTTAAAATAGTAATATAATTGAAAAATTAATTGAATCAAATGATTCTTAATCACATAGAGAGGTAGAAAGGATTCACGCCATCAAATACCAGGACCAGATGGCTTGAGTTATGAGTTTTCCTTCCAGACTGAGGGGTTATGTTATAGAGGGTCAGTAAAAGTCCAAAAATCTAGATGGCAGTAATCTGGCTTTTGTGTGCATGCGTGCGTAAGTGCCACAGACGCACAGAAATGAACAAATAAATATTTATTTTTTTGTACTTTGTATTTTATTTGAAAAAGTGTTTCATTAATCTTTGGCTTGGCTTCGCGGACGAAGATTTATGGAGGGGGTAAATGTCCACGTCAGCTGCAGGCTCGTTTGTGGCTGACAAGTCCGATGCGGGACAGGCAGACACGGTTGCAGCGGTTGCAGGGGAAAATTGGTGGGTTAGGGTTGGGTGTTGGGTTTTTCTTCCTTTGCCTTTTGTCAGTGAGATGGGCTCTGCGGTCTTCTTCAAAGGAGGTTGCTGCCCGCTGAACTGTGAGGTGCCAAGATGCACGGTTTGAGGCGATATCAGCCCACTGGTGGTGGTCAATGTGGCAGGCACCAAGAGATTTCTTTAGGCAGTCCTTGTACCTTTTCTTTGGTGCACCTCTGTCACGGTGGCCAGTGGAGAGCTCGCCATATAACACGATCTTGGGAAGGCGATGGTCCTCTATTCTGGAGACGTGACCCACCCAGCGCAGCTGGATCTTCAGCAGCGTGGACTCGATGCTGTCGACCTATCAAAATGCTATCAAAATTTACCTGTTCATCCCATCTTTATTCCTCCTTAAATTTTAAAAGTACTGTGCAAGCATTTGGAAAATCTGAAAATCTGGATCGATCCAATCCTTGAACAGTCCGGATTTTAGGACTTTTAATGTATAAAAATCATGAGATAAAGTGAATGATCAAGTATTTATCCCAGTATAAATTAGAGGGCATGGATTTAAGATGATAGGGGAAAGATTTAAAAGAGACCCGAAGGACCATTTTTTTTCACTCAGAGCTTGAAGGATATGTGCAATGAGATACTGGGGAAGCTGAAGAGGTGGGTACATTACAGTGTTTATAAACCATTTTGACAGGTACAAGGATAGGAACAATGAAGTAGAGGAAAATGGTCCAAATGCTTGGCATGGAGAAGCTGGGCCAAAAGGCTGTTTCTATGCTGTAGACTTCTATGACTCCAATGTATCCTCCTTGAGAGTCAACAGTATTTCCATCATTGGATCTTTCTACCTGATTAATTAGTTTTGGCTTCATTGTTCTCCTCAAACAATTATTCCAGCTATTACAAATAGTTTGTGAAATGTTTCCTCACATCAGTATAGAAATTAACTTTTACTCATTTGTATTTTTCTCTCCAGGGTTTGACAGTAAATGTTGAACTTGAATCTTGCCCTGAAGGAAAAATAACTCGCTCTATTCCATTTGATATCATGATGTACTATGACCTTTTTTCAATGTTGACAAGTCCAGATTTATCGAACTTTTCCTTGTAACTTTTGACATCTAACGCCAGGGATCACACTTATGACCTTTCTCTGCACAGCTTCCAAGACTTAATTATTCATCATTTGCCTTGAGTTCATAACTGAAAGCAGTAATTCAAAGTTCAGCCTTCACCAGAACACTTTACAGTGGGGTATAACTACAGTGAGACACAAAAGAAGATACAAAACAGTCTCCTTTGTAACTGACAAGCAATTATTTTAAGAAATCAGAATAGTTATGTCTCATCGCATTAAAGAAACATGTCCTCTCTTTAACAAGAGACAAATATCGCCTGTATTACTCTGCTCTTATAATGAACGGGGACTTCCAACTTAACATGAATGGCATTCACAAGCCACTTGTAATGTCAAAAGCTGCACGTGGAAGAAACCCATATTGAACTCTAGTTATAGATACAGGCTGGTTTACAGTGCTGCATGCTTTTGACTGGTCTACTCTGACAGAAAGTATCAATCTGCAAATTATTTTGAGCTATCATTAATGACTTAACAACTACTAATTTGTCAACTATTAGTCTTCAAACAGACACTGATCTATCTGGGCAGATTAATCATCATTCAATGTGTGACTTAGTTATTGTAAACAGTATTTGTGGCCTTGCACAAGATTGCAATGGTAACACCATTTCAACACTTGTTGAAATCCAGATTCCTGAAGATGGAGTAAAAGAGAGACAGTATTGATTATGTTGATCTCCTATGTCTTGAAACTTTTGCATTTTTAAGTTGCTATTTGAACACTGTTTACTTCAACAGCAGTTGATAGCTACTGCGCCATCTTACAATAAATACACTTTGTCTTCACTTTCACAAATCTGTCCTATATAAGCCAAAAACAAATAACTGGTGTTATACTATGACCCTCATTATTAACCAGCAAGGTAGAAATTCGTCCTCAGTCATTTGCACCAAATATGCATGTACATTGGCAGCTGCACATTGTAATCCACTATTGAAATTTGGTTTGTATTCAATTAAGTCAAATTTTAGAAGTAGTGCAACATTCTGTCACTATTACATTTCTGCAATTAACATCAACAACTAATTTCTTCCCCAGTGTTTTGCTAGACTTACAATGAGCAATTCCACAAATGGCCAGTTGAGCATTAAATTAATGATATTTGTGACACACAGTAGACTGCCATACAGCAATGATGACAAGGCCTTTTGGTCCATGAGCCCGTGATGCCCAGATACACCCAATTGACCTACAGCCCTGGTACATTTTAAATAATGGAAGGAAACCGGAGCCCCTGGGGAAAATCCATGCCCTATAATGAAATGAGATGGAGGATGGAATTATGGAGGAAAGACTGAGTCAATACAGTAGAGGAAGTGTGCGAGTAAAGCCTTGTAGATAACTTGTTGCAAAGTTATTTCTAGTAGTTAGGTGGGTGGTAGAGAAAACAAGACACTAAATTGAGAAGCAAGAGGAGTGGAACAAAGTGGCATGATCAGAGGAGGAGAAAATGTCAAGGAGGAGGCTAATGAGCAATTTGGAGATATTCACAGGCACACCACTGCCTTGTTCTGTCCTGGATGGTGTAATCATGTGGGAGACTTCATTCTAGTCTAGGGGAAAGTATGATCAACCTCAACCTAGCTTCCACACTGAGGCTGTAATACTGATGCATTCATTTATAATAAGGTCAGAGACCGGAGGTTGTAAGGAGAATCAGAGTTATACATTGTCAGTTCACCCCATTTCTGTGAACTATATTTTTCAGGCAAGTTGGTGGGAGAATCAGACAGTAAATAGTAGAACACTGAGGAATGTTGATAAGCAGAGAGATCTAGTGGCTTAAAACTATAGTTCCTCAAAAGTGGTGAGGAAAGCATACTACCTTCAGAGGTCAGTATGAGAGTTTGGAAGTTATATTGCAACTTTACAAAACACAGATTAGGCTAACCAGAGTATAATGTGTAGTTCTGGTCACCATACTGGAGAGAGTACACAGGAGATTCACCAGGATGTTGCCTGAGTTGGAAGACTTTAGTTGGAGGGAGAGATTAGATAGACTGAACTTGTTTAACCTGGAGCTAAAGAGGTGAGAATGGCCTGACAGAAGCATATGAGAGGCAAAGGTAGGGTAGATAATCAAAAATCTGTTTTATCCATGGAACAGCATCAAAAACAAGAAGGCATAAGTTTAAGGTATGAGGTAAAAGTTTCAACGGGAATTTGAGGGGAAAGATTATTATTACACAGAAAATGAGGCTGATATCTGGAATCATGTGTAATCACTATTTAAGATGAATTTAAACACTAAAATATACAAGGTACGGAAGGGTACAGTCCCAATGCAAGTAAATTAGAAAATGGACAAAACGCTTGGCTTGGACTGCTGGGGAAATGTGCTATACAACTCTATGATCATGAGAATCAGAAAATGTTCGTCAGGTCATGCAACACTTGTGAGGAAACTGTTTAATTTTTGAGCTCAATGACAAGTAGGAAATGTCAGAAATCAAACATGTTTTAAAGTGCAGGGAAGGGGTCAGTTGTGCATGTCATGGTATCTCACTCCTATAAACTCATCTTTTGCTGACCCTATTTTCCATGAAATCTACTTATTTAAAGGAACTATTGTCAAATTGTTTCTTTGCACTGAGGCAGATCTCCTGCTTCCTGAGACCCCAACTGCAACCTTCACTCTTTGGACTTGAGGTCAGCATTATGGTCACTCTATGCTTCCTAGCCTTAAGAACATTCCAGACTTTAGCTGTTGATCTCTGTAACATTTAATTCTCTGCTACTCACCAATGGTTTCGGAAGATTGCCAGAACCCTATTTTCACTGAGAGGAGAATTCATCTACTTTAGTTCACAGGAGAATATTGAGTGGGTAAAGGCTCCCATACCCTGCACTTACATCCTTGCAATGGCCTCTTGGTAGCTATGGAGGGTCTTCATGATCCCTTAACTCTAAGAACTCTTGTCTGAACTGTTCCTTGTATTGTCCAAGGTCTTTTAGTCAGGTGAAAGAATCTTCCCACACCTATCTCATTACACTATCTGCTTATTGTAAAACACTCCCCAATAGCTAAAAGTGCTACTTGTATTATGTATCCTTTAAGGGCTGCAGGAAACCACTTACTTGGTTAAATGATCACAATTGTAAGAATCTACATGACAATATATCTGGGCTAAGAATATAATAAAAAATTATATTTTTGGAGGTTATGGAAGTGGTATTTAAAGTGAATGTTCATTACTGTTCTGAGGCAAAAAAATCTTAATTCCCAACCTCCCACAAAACCACTGTTCAATGTTTGTAATTTTTTTTACACCTTGAATGTCTGTCCAC
Source organism: Narcine bancroftii (assembly GCF_036971445.1). NCBI lineage: Eukaryota > Metazoa > Chordata > Chondrichthyes > Torpediniformes > Narcinidae > Narcine > Narcine bancroftii. The sequence goes on from NC_091477.1 coordinate 39,737,268, forward strand.
AGAATAATGACCCTCATCATTAAGAGTTTCCACACCAGGCCCCTGACAAGACTGAACTTACAAAAGTTCTCTTCAGGAGAGAATTCGGTACAATATTGGGTATTGGTATCAATCACGTGTGTAGAGTTTCTGAACTTCACTAAAAGATATGTTGATCAAGCGTTCAGATTATTGTTCCTTATTTCACTTTAATATATACATATTACATTTACTAAGCTTAAATATTTTTAATTATTTCACATTTTAAAAATTATTTTGTTCAGTTTCAAAAAAGTTTTAATTTCTCTGATTACTGGAGATATTTAAAGGCAGTGAAATAGGCTTTCAGGCATTAAGTGGGAAGAGGCCATAAGAGTAGTCAGAGCTGGGGTGAAGTCTCAGGATGCAGTGCCTCTAGACCTACTCGTCACTTGCTGCTCACTCCTGTCATGAGATAGCCATGTAGTCATTTGGAGTCATGAACCCATGATGGGCCACAGTTGCAGCACAAGAAGTGAGTGCGGGTCGTGGGTCAAGCCAAGCACCAATGTCACTGTAGCTTGGTGGTGACCTTGGTTACTTTCTCCTTTAGGGGGAGCTGAATGCACTTGCAACCCCATTCGACACACCGAGTAACATAAATGGAAAACCCGAGTAGACAATATAAAGCAAAGGGTTCTCAAGCAAATCTTATTTCCCCCTTCTTCCTTATTTGTGCCATCTGCTTTTCACAATGTTTTCCAGTTTCTTTGTCAAAACTACATTACTAATTATTTAAGATTTTCTATGCGAATAACTAGTATGAAGTGAAAAGTAGGTGTAAATTTAATTGGAAAAAGTCACCATTAGCTTATACAAATTGTCATAATTTCATAGAAAGGAGATGTTTAAAATGTGTCTGAAACCATATATAAATCTGTCCTTTGCAAGCTCCCATTGGCTCCCACGTGGTTGGAATGAACTTTACAATCAAAGTAGATCCCAGTTTCAATGCATTCTTAGCCAATACATGATTTTTAAAATTAATATAAGCACAAAAGAAAATAGGAGCAAGAGTGTCCATCAGGCCCTGCAAGGCCACCATGTCAATGAATATGATAATTGCTGAGCAGATCGTAGCCTCATCTCTGCTTCTGTGCCATTTCTCCTAAAGTCTCAAAAAATGTGTCCACCTTCTTTTTAAATTCTTCTATTGATCCTGTGCTCTAGTAACTTCCAGAGGCTCAGCACTTATTGCAAGAAGAAATTTCTACATTTCTGTGTTAAATTCATAGAATATAGAACACTACAGCATAGTACAAGCCCTTCAGCCCTCGATGTTGTGCCGATCCATATATTATTTTTTAAAAGTACTTAATCCTCCCTACCTCGTAAGCCTCTATTTTTCTTCCATCCATGTGCCTGTCTAAGAGTCTCTTAAATGCCCCTCATGTTTCAGCCTCCACCACCATCCCTGACAAGGCATTCCAAGTACCTACAATTCTGTGTAAAAAAACACCTCCTGATGTCTACATCCCACACCTTCACTTTTTACACATGTCCTTTGGTGTACCCATTCCCTTATTTTCAACAATGCCATTTGTTTGAGATCTCAACACCTCTCCTGTCATGCCGTCTTAGGATTGTACAGTATATATTTCAATAAGAACCACTTTTTATTCATTTAAACTCTCAAAGAATATTAGCTTGTGATAGGAAAGCCATCTCATCCCAGGAATTAGTCTAATGAATCACATTTGTACCAGTTCCAAATACACTACAGTACAACCTTCCATAAACATGGGGTGCATGGTACTCTAAGTGTAACAACACTGGTCTACATCTAAACTTCAACCCTCCTGCAATAGAGACCAAAATACCAAGGCAAACTGCAGAGGGAAAATCATCCATAGTTTTTCCAGTTCTGCACTAATAACTGCTGACATTTGGGAAAAGGAGATAAAAGTTGACAGGAGTATATTACTGTGAAATTGCCTGCCCCTCCAAATGAACGTATAACATGGTGATATTTATCCACATGGTCATCCATTAAAATACCTATCTAGTTGAAGAACTGGATAAATCCAACTGTCTCTGGGACAGGACATGGAATACTGAGCAGAAAGAGCTGGGAGAAAAGCATCACATCAGCAAATGCTCTGCATATGATGTAATAATATTGAGAAACAAAGTAATGCTTTGCTCAATAGTTCTTTGAGAGAGTGGTATGTTTTAATTTTGAGCAAAAAATGAATGGAAATCAATTGAAAAAGGATTGTGAGTTCACGATGTCTTAGACTCTAGAAAGTGAGAATAAAAGTGAGTACGAAAAAGTAGGCAGGAGTTGGTTTGGATTGGACAGTCAAGCTTCACGAACAAGCAATCCAGTAATGTTTAAAATGTAAACCACCCAGCAAAAGTACAGTTCTGAAAACAGAAATATTTGGTTTATTTATTTTCATACTTGTCCAGATTATTATTGAAATTTTGTTCATAATAAAAAAAAATCTGAATTGAAGAACTGAACTTCTGCATCAGAGACACCTTGACACACTGATGCAAAGGCAGTGCACAAAGAGCAATGAGTTCTCAGGCAATCAGGACACCTGCCTTCCCACTAAGCATTTAGTATCACACTTAGCAGCAGGTGATAAGTTTGCCCTGAGTGGACTATCATCCATCACTGAAATAAATAGTTTAACTGTCACAGAATGTGAACAGTGTATGGGTCACTCACATATTTGGTGACATCATTTACCCTCAGATTTAATTTTAGGCGTTAATAGCTCCCCTTAAAAAAATACACATTTCATGTTGCAATCTGACATTACCATAGGAGCCAGCCAACAAGGTTTTCCGCAGAGAATATCAGAGCTGTTTCAGGAACTGACAGTCCTGGAAGATTTCCCACTGCAATGACTGCGCCCTTTAAATACCCTCACGCTGATTTTCAGACATGTTTCGCATCTTAAATAAAAAGGGAATAGGCTAGAAATATCCAGCGCGTTGTCTTTGTCTGAAAATAAAAGACTGGTTCACATTGCAGGCAGGATGTTTTAACCCAAATCCTTTTCTGACTCATCTAAATTGTTAACTAAACATTATACATTTCCAAATTATTTGGTATAGTTATTGCAATATTTTTATTATTTTTCATAATTCCAAGATCTCTACAACTTATTGTGACTGACATCAAACCTTGTGATTGGAAATACTTGCTGATCTACCCACGGCGTATTCTCCAAATGGAACCTGTGAAAATAATTAGCCAGCCAGCATCCTCTTTCAGGGCATAAGTAAATAAAAAACAAACTTGTTCTGTCACTACAAAATGTTAAAACAAAATGCTTCCTGTGGCAGCATTAAAGTCCTTTAATCAGAGTGGCTGCTCACCACTAATAAGCACTAGAGTCTCCAACACTGCGTAGTCATTCCTGTTTCACTGTTGAGAGGAAATGAGTAGTTCCTGGAGACAAAGAATGGTAGCATTTGCCACTGCGTCTTCATCTGGCATTTATCACATTTTAGCTGCACCCCAATGACTGTAGTAAAGAGAGGGAATGGGGAAAGAGGTGATTATTGGTAGAACTGATGCAATAAGTACTTGTATTCAGGAGTCAGCTGTGGTGCATTTGAGAGCAAAACATTTAAAACTGGATAGACAATTAGTATTAACCCAGCCACTCAATTCAGATACAGTAAAAATCATTCCTAGCCCTGCCAAGCTTGAAAAGTTCTCCTCACAAACAATCTGGAGACTAGTGAAATACTGCAGGGCAAACCAATTTCTTGCCATCATTTCTTCTACAAATCTTTCTTTTTAAAAAAAATCCTTGTTTATTTGCATAAAAACCATACACTGCTTTGAGCTCAGAGCTGCAAATGTGGAGTGATAAGTTCATTGTCAATTGCTTTATGAGCAACACCATTTTTCATGGGAACAACTTCAGGCTCAGACTGACCATTGTGTGGAAAAATGTCAACACGAAAGTCTGCACATACTGGCATCGAGTGTAACGCACAAATGTACATTTGTTTATTGCAATGTGTGGAAAAAGTGAAGCAGTGGATTAACAATGTTTGATTTTGAATGTATTAATCATTGAAATAATTTAGATTTTGGTTAAATGCTTTCAGGAAATTTGATCAAATGGATTCTTGCCTCCACTGCTCTCTGGGAAAAAAAAACATCCATCTCAATCTCCAGGACTTTTATAGCAGTACACAAAAGGATTGAAAGAAAATGAACACTGCACTGAATTTTGTAAACATCTCAATGATTTTTCTTCTAGCAGATAATTCTTCTATTTCTAGAAACTCCAAGGCCAAGGTGCAGGATTGGAATATTGATTTTAGGTCCCAGAATTCAAATTCAAGTTTTCCTATCATCCATTTGTCCCAGTTTTTTTTATTGGCAGTCCTTCGTTTCGAAGAAGACACGTACTGTGCAGATCATCTGTGGACATGAAGGTGACTTTGAAGTCCCAGTCTGGAAGTGCAGAGTCTAGCACAATGGGGGCACTGGAAGTCCATTTTTGTAGTAATTGGCTGTTTTGTGATGCCATTCACGGTTTTCCATCAGTTTTTGGCAGTGCCTGTCTTCAAATTGGTGTAGGTTTCATAGCACAAGACTTGCCAACAGGATCTAGTTCTCTTGGCTGGATGTTACAGTAGTGTAGGGTTTCCTTCACAGTGTCTTTATAGTGCTTGTGTGGACGACCTTGAGGTCTTCTTCTGGTCTTCAGTTCATTATAGAGCAGCTAACGAGGCATACGGTGGTCATCCATTCTGATGACGTATTGCACCCACCGCATCTGTGCTCTGATGATCAGGGACTTCACGTGAACCAAGGTCTCCAGGTTGGAGACACTGTCTTGCTAACGAATGTTGTCCCAGTACAACCTGATGAAACAGTATTCTTTGATCTTCATTGCAAAAGAATGCAAACACACATGCAAGCATAACAGGCAAGTTCAGTACATATGTTTAAAAGAAATATTATTGATAAATAATAAATAAATTATTAATAAATAGTCTCAGTGCCTGTGGGAAGATGCTGTTCCCCAGCCTGGTGATTCTGGCTCTGATACTTCTGCATCTCTTTCCTGGGAGGAGTGGCTGGAAGATGCTGTGCATGGCATGGTAAGGGACTTCACTGATTTTATGAGCCATCTTTAAGCAAAATAATGGTAAATCATATTGATTGGTGGGGGGTGGAAGACCCGAGTGATCTTCACTGCTTCTTTTATGATCCTGTGGATTGGCCTTCGATCCAATGCTCCACAGCAACCATACCATACTATGATGCCTCGGGCCAGGACGCTCTTGATAGAGCTCCTGTAGAAAGCTGATAGAAAGATACCGATATCCTTGCCCATCTCTAAGGAATTACAGTCACTGTTGCGCCTTCCTGACAAATGAGGAGTTGTTATGTGTCCAGGAAAGGTCACTTCTTAAATGGTCTTCGAGGAACTTGGCACCCTGTACTCTACTATTGAGCTATTAATGTGTAGTTGAGAGAATCATCTCCTTTGTTTTGTCCACGTCAAGTCTTAGGTTGTTATTCGTGTACCATTTCATGAAATTTTCCACCTCTTCTCTGTCATGTGAATCGTTGCTGACGAGGCCAACTACTGTTGTGTCATCTGCAAACTTTTTTTTGAATATTTGATTTCTGATTTTCAAAGACATATGAATTTAGGCAACAATTCACTTTCTCACAATACTTATGTATAACACACTGAGTCTGTTTTCCCCCTCCCCTCCTCCCATGCCCCAATACAACCGAGAATAAAGTTACATAAATTATACAAATGCAAAGAAAACAAAAAAAAACAGTGAGGTCAACAACTCTTGAAAATACTGGAGAAACTGAAAAAGCCCCAGGTAGTTAAATAAAAAGGGGTAAGGGACAAATAAAACAAGAGCCCGTTGTCTGTACCGCATCCCACTTTTTTGATCCCAATCATTTCTCTGCTGGGACGGGTTACTTCATTTCCTTTATTCCGAAGGGGTGAAAATTATGTCCCTATACCTATGAGTTTTAAATAGGGTTACCACACTCCAACGAATGTGTCATATTTCTTCCTTAAATTGTACGTGATTTTCTCCAGGGGAATGCCACTCTGTATTTCCCTATTCCATCGTGTAATAGTTGGGAGTTGGATTTCCACGTGACTGCTATACACTTTCTGGCTACCATCAAGGCGACCTTCACAATCTGAATTTTGTACTTGGATAGTTTCCCAGAAGGTACAATTCTGGATCTTGTGGAAAATCCACCTTTGTAATCTTTTTCAGAATGTCCCCCAAGTCCTCCCAGAAAGATCTCACCTTTGTACACTGCCAAGTAATGAATAAAGGTTCCAATCTCCATATCATACCTAAAATACATTTCTGACATTTCTGATTTAGATTTATGTAGTTTTTGTGGTGTGAGGTACAGATGATGCACCTGGCATTAATAACAGCAGTCATACTGTCCAGACACAGATCTGACCAGCTCCGCTCGTGGATTGTTGTTCCCAACTCCAACTCCTGCCTTTCCCTTGACCTGTGTAAGCTCAGACCCTTGGTTTGGAATGTGAAATACATCAGAGAAATAAACATATGCACCTTCCCCTTTCGAATTAGAATCTCCATGTCACTACACACAGGCAGGGTCATAGATGGTCCCAATTTGTCCCTTAAAAATACTTTAGCTGCAGGTAGCAGAAAAAATGTTTTCATATTATCATCTGCAAACTTGATGACACTGTTGGAGCTGGATCTGGCATGGCAGTCGTGGATGAACAGCGTGAACAGGAGCGCACTGAGCACACAGCCCTGAGGTGTGCCAATGCTCAGCGTTACAATGCTCAGTATTCTGCTGCCAACCCAGACAGACTGTGGCCTTTCTGTTAGGAAGTTCAGAATCCAGTTACAGAGTGGCGTGTTGAGTCCCAGTGAGAACAACTTCTCCACCAGCCTCTGGGATATGATTGTATTAAACGCCGAACTGAAGTCAATGAATATGAGAATTGAGAATAGGCTCAGAGACAACAGATATATATGTATTTGAATTAGATATGCAATTATTTGGCATCTTCTGCATTTGAACACCTGGAATTATCTTCTGGAAGGGTGAAGACATTCTGTGTTTTAGTTCAATATGGAGATCCTCAGATTCCAGTTAATTAGGGGTCATTAAGTGGACCGCAGATTGCGAGAGAAAACACAATTCCAAAGGAGCTATTATCACTAACTCCAAATTTGTTCTACTTAAACACAACTATTGGGTGATCGTAGCAATTTAAATTTGTGGAAAGAAACTAAAATCTCTTAGATTCGTGATTAAACTTTTCTCTGTCCTATTGATTTTTTTAAAAAAATGATCTTTGATTAAAGCAGGAAGAACTAATGGCATCATCAGGGAAATTGGTGTGAGAAGTTAGTCACTCTGATCATGTCAGTATTAGAGACCAGTAAGAAGCAGAGATTACTGAAGCACATAACAATTACATCAAATGAACATAACTCCCTCAAACTGCTCAGTTCATTAACCATTTGAGAACCATTTGTCTTAGGTGAAATAAAATCCATAGAAGCAACTGAAAAATTAAATCTTTCTGTAATCCCAATAGAATTACTCAAAAGGTCTTTTTGACCCATTTTGGTTGTGCTGGCTTCCCGGATGAGCTGTCCAATTACTCTCACAGTCTTATATAGGTCTACATATCTACTTGGCACTTTATTTTCAGAGATAATAGATTCTGACTTAAATCTGAAAGAGGTTACGGTAAATTGTGATACACCCTTCAAATATTCACATCTCCAGTATTGACTGTACTGCATAATGCTCAGCAAAATAAACCCTGCTCTTTACTATTAGTGTAATTTCTAATGTTTTCCTTTTGTAAATGGTAACGATTGCTGAGTCTCTAAAGTCTGTGGGTACATCTTCATTTATCCAGATCTTGATAAGAAGTTGATGCAGTTGGTAGTGAAGCAGTGTACCTCCAATTTTGTAGACCTTGGCTGGTATTTCATTGAGTCCAGTGGCCTTATTGTTTTTCAAATAAATCATTCATCAATTGTTACCATTTACAAAAGGAAAGGTGATCGATCCGAAGACAGAAACTCTCATGGAATTTCCCTGTTAACAACACCAGGAAAGATACTTACCCATATTATGAATAACCAACTCAAGCCTTTAGCCGAGAAGATCCTTCCAGAGACACAAGCCAGTTTTAGACCATCACACAGAGCAATTAACATGATCTTCACAATTCGACAACTACAAGAAAAATGTGAACAATTTCAACCTTTGTATATGGTATTCATCAGCCTCACTAAAGCCTTTGACTTAGTATCAATGGAACTCTTTGGGATGTCCCTTCCGCCTGTGGATGTCCTGAAAAGTACATATGAATCCTGAGACTCTTCCACGATGGCACGTTTGCCCCAGTTATGGTCAGCAACAGTAACTGTGAGCCTTGTTGGATCAAATCAGGAGCAAAAAAGGGATGTACGAGTGCTCCAACCTTGTTTATCATCTTCATTTCAACAATCATCCACATCATCAAGGACAATCTAGCCCCCAGGAGTCGAAATTGCCTGCAGAACAGATCGCAGACTTTTCAATCTTCCCGGTCTCAAGTCCAAAAGCAAGACATCCATGAGTTCCCTCATCAAGTTCCAATACGCACATGACAATAGTGTTGAATCTCTCTCAGAATACCTACAACAGATTCTGAATGCCTTTAACCACGCATGCATGTAACTTCAACTTACCATCACTTCCAAGAAGACTGAGATCTGTCACCAACTGAGACAAATTAGATAGAACTGTCAATTCAACTTAGCAAAACAAGCCTGAAAACGTGGATCACTTTCCATATCTTGGAAGTCACCTCTCATCCAATGTCAATCTTAATGACAAGATACAACATCATCTTAAATGCACTGGAACTGCTTTTTGACGGCTCCAAACAAGAGTCTTTCATGATCGTGACATCCGAACAGGCACCAAAATGTTAATCTACAAAACAGTAGTGATCCCAACACTTCTGTATGCATCAGAAACCTCGACAACATACCGACGACATCTGAAGGCATTTGAAAAGTTCCATCAACGCTACCTTGGAAACATCTTAAATATCAGCTGGGATCATAGAAGAACCAATGTCAGCATGCTAAATGAAGCAAAAACAACAAGCATTGAAGCCTACGTTATCAAGAACCCAGCTAAGATGGAGTGGTCATGTTGTTCAGATGAAAAACAAACGTCTGCAGAAACAAATCTTCTACTTCCACCTTAAAGAAGGCAAATGTAAAAGAGACGGACAACAGAAAAGATGTAAAGAGGTCATAAAGCCAATATGATGAAATGTAACAGCAATGGATGTGCAAAACTAGAAGAAAAGAGAAAAAATTGGAAAGAGATGCAGCAACAACCAAAACCCGATCTTCCATCTGGAATGACCTGTCCTGAATGTGGAAGAACTCTCAAAGCCAAAATTGGACTCAGAAGCCACCTGAGAATCCATAAATAGATCAAATGAATGAAGGGCATCATCCTCGACTTTGAGGGATAGCCACAATGACGGTGAATTTCTATTCTCTGACTGCTAAAGACAATGGCATTTGTATGATATGAGATATATTGATGGTTTTACAGTCTGCAGCCTTGGTAGATCACTTGGAAAACCTTTTATAATCAAAGTGCAACCTGTAAATGAAAGTGGAAATGTGGAGAATACCATATTCTCCAGGGACTTACAAAATTAAAAGTATATATTATATATTTCATCATAATTAAGTTCCTATAAAAGCAACAGTTGGATATAATTAAAATTGTAATTATTGTGCAGCTTTTTTGTAAGACAGGATCCTAACAGAATACCATTATGTAGCAATTTACATATCATAACACAGTACTCCTCATCATCTCCAACTAAAAAAAAAGTGCTGCAAAAATCTAATATTTATTATGTATTTTTGTAATTTAAATTGATTACAAGTTGCTAACTTATTTATCAGAGCACTACATTCATACCTTTGATTTATAATTAGGGCCTGGATGCTTTGAAATTCAAAGTGCCTTCTGGAGATGGATCAAATGCAACATATTTGGCATATCATTCTTCTGTTCATCAATATATTTGGAACTGCGTCTTTGAGTTTTATTCATGAAACTTAGCTTTTATTTATATTCCATAATCAAGATACACTTAAAGATAATGCAATATCTAATCTCATTCACACAAACCCTTCTGATTGTGAAATGATTGCACCATTTGAATCTAGTCCATTTTTACTGATGTTAATATTTAAATATACCTTATATTCACTATAAATTAGTTGCATTAGAAACTTGACCCAAGGGGTTTGCAGAGGACACATAAAGCATGTTTGACAATATTATTTTCTGAGAAATTATGGAGATGTAATTTGATGTCTGGTGCGAGCTTGTGAATAATTTTTCAAACAGTAATTAGCCAGAGAATTTTATAATCTCCGATGAAACTAAAACTCATATGAGTAGTATAGTAATGCCTATCCAGCAAATAAAATGTCAACAGCATTCCTTTATTAAGTTCCAAGATACATTATCAATTATTAAACAACTCCAATACCAAACAAATAAGTTGGTCCAAACAAAATTACAAGCCATTGCTTTGGTTTGTCATGCTGTAATGAAAATGTAAAATGATTCCTTGAAGTACTTTTCATCATTCCAAAATGTAACAACAATGTGAAAATAATTTCAAATGTTTAAGGTTGTGTTCCATAATGTGTGAACATTGACTGATATGCAATGGTTTCAGGAACTTCAGACAAATTATAATCAGTATCCCATATTCTTGCACTTGCTGTTAAATCTCTATCGCACTAACCCTCTTTTCAATCTTCTTCAGCATGATGCTGAAACAAGCCATGAAAGACCTCAACAATGAAGACGCTGTTTACATCCGGTACCGCACGGATGGCAGTCTCGGCCTGCAAGCTCACACCAAGACACAAGAGCAACTTGTCCATGAACTACTCTTTGCAGACGATGCCGCTTTAGTTGCCCATTCTGAGCCAGCTCTTCAGCGCATGACGTCCTATTTTGCGGAAACTGCCAAAATGTTTGGCCTGGAAGTCACCCTGAAGAAAACTGAGGTCCTCCATCACCAGCTCCCCACCATGACTACCAGCCTCCCCACATCTCCATCAGGCACACAAAACTCAAAACGGTCAACCAGTTTACCTATCCTGGCTGCACCATTTCATCGGATGCAAGGATCGACAACGAGATAGACAACAGACTCGCCAAGGCAAATAGCGCCTTTGGAAGACTACACAAAAGAGTCTGGAAAAACAACCAACTGAAAAACCTCACAAAGATTAGCGTATACAGAGCCGTTGTCATACCCACACTCCTGTTCGGCTCCGAATCATGGGTCCTCTACCGGCATCACCTACAGCTCCTAGAACGCTTCCATCAGCGTTGTCTCCGCTCCATCCTCAACATTCATTGGAGCGACTTCATCCCTAACATCGAAGTACTCGAGATGGCAGAGGCCGACAGCATCGAATCCACGCTGTTGAAGATCCAACTGTGCTGGGTAGGTCACGTCTCCAGAATGGAGGACCATCGCCTTCCCAAGATCGTGTTATATGGCGAGCTCTCCACTGGCCACCATGACAGAGGTGCACCAAAGAAGAGGTACAAGGACTGCCTAAGGAAATCTCTTGGTGCCTGCCACATTGACCACTGCCAGTGGGCTGATATTGCCTCAAACCGTGCATCTTGGCGCCTCACAGTTCGGCGGGCAGCAACCTTCTTTGAAGAAGACCGCAGAGCCCACCTCACTGACAAAAGACAAAGGAGGAAAAACCCAACACCCAACCCCAACCAACCAATTTTCCCTTGCAACCGCTGCAACCATGTCTGCCTGTCCCGTATCGGACTTGTCAGCCACAAACGAGCCTGCCGCTGACGTGGACATTACCCCTCCATAAATCTTCGTCCGCGAAGCCAAGCCAAAGAAAAAAAGAAAGTGCAAAGAATCAACCTCTGGCTGTGGCTTAGGAAATAGATGCAATCAATGGCTAAGGTGCAGTGATTGGTAGCAATGGCAGAAGATTAGCAGCTTCATATATCATATTTGAGCAGCATATTGCACAGTACATGGCTCCAGTGACCTGAGCGTGATGCTGACGCCCAGTGATGTCTCTGTGTACTTTTCTCATTCTCCTGACACAGCATGTTTTCTAGTTTTCTCCTAAATCCCAAGATGTGCAGGCTGGTTGGCAATTGTAAACCACAGGTAGTAGGACCTTGATGGAGCAAATAAATTACTGGGAATAGTAGTTATGAAATTGATGGAATTGTTTTGAGAGAAAACATAGACTCTGCGGGTCAAATAGCTTCTTTCTATACTTTCAAAGAAAATTAATGAATTATGTCCCTGGAATCCCCAGCAACTTGGGGGGGAGGGGTGGGGGGGGAGGAATGGATCAAGGAAAATGGCATCTGCATTTTTTGAGCCAACAAATGAAAAAAAGTTTAGTAAAGCAAAAATAATTGCAGATGCCATAAATATGAAATCATACTTCTAGGTACATCATGTCCTGAACTATTTTCTCATCACAGAAGCTGCTTGGGCCTTCTTTAGGATATCCTAGTTTTAATTGCATTAGATTTATTGGTCACGAGGAGAATTTTCCATCAAGAATAACCATACATCTTTCACCGATTATGGTTTCAGCCAATATCGAATAAGCATGCAAACAAATTGTACATGTAAATATCAGAATTTAAATAAGTTAGAATAATCTTAAAGTACAACATTTCATATATTTACTTAGATTTCAAGCATTTCAAAAATATTCACAAGGTGAACACTGCACATTCAAATCAGGAATCCCCTTTTTTTAAAGTTCTAGCAATAGCAGGAGGATTACATCTGCAACCTTGCCCATCATGCATAGTAAAGAGAAATATAACATTTGCTCACTTGTCCAAATTATCTGTGACTCAGATACAGGGGTTGCATCAGAAACCTTGAAAATATACAGTCACTCAAATCAATAGCACACTTTGTAAGAAAATCGATTTATTTCAAATGAAACAAGCTTATAGTGTGCCATGACAACTTTGTATATGGCTTACAGACCAACAAACAATTTTATCAATGACTATGTGATCATATATTACCTTTTGCCTGAAGCCTGAAGTACAAAATAAACATTACTACTCTTATTTCTATTTCACAGTAAGATGCATTACTGTAAATGCACTATTTATCAGACTGTTCCAGTTTGCAACGATGAACCCATTATGATTCTGATAAAGTGGCAATGACCTGAAACACTAACTTCACAGAATGCTGCTGGTCTTGCTAGTGTTTCCAATTCTTTCTGTTTTTACTTCAGATTTGCAACAGACACCATTGTTTTTTCCATTTACAAGCCATTATGATTGTCCTGTTTTGGTAACGAGCAGTATTTCAATCATATAATTACGTATATTTCAGACCCATTCCTCACGAGTGAGAAATCCTCACGTTTCCCATTGCTGATCTCAACCCTGAGGAGCTCACTAACAAATATTTCAAGAATGGTCAATCACAGATCTCAGGGTGCTTATAAATTCCACATAAAGAGGAAAATGAGGTCAATTCAAATGACAAAAAAAGCAAGCTGAGCATTTTCCAAATTGGTATCCATATTGTTTTCAAATCTGAGTATCTGCCCTAATTTAGACACGGCTCATTGTGAGCGAATAAGGGGCGTGGGAGAAGAAAATAAGAAAGGATGCATGTACGCCTACATATATTATTGCAGAATTTGTGGTTCTGTTTTTCAAATCTGTCATTTTAAAAATTGTGAATCATATCGATTTTCATTAGTAACCGAAGTGGTTCTTATAACTAAAAGAATTTTCAATCCTAGCCCTGTTTCTTGTCATTCTTACTATTTCTGATGAAGGGGTTTGGCCTGAAATGTTGTCTCTCTATTGCTTTCCATGGATGTTGCCTGATCCACTGAGTTTTTCCACCATTTTGTGTATTGCAACAGTTTTCTAGCATCTGCATTCTTCTTGTTTACCCATGTACAGTAAATGCTGTCCCCATGATATTGTAACATGCTTTCAGTTATGTGTTAACACATCCATGAGATTGTCCTGCTTTTTGTTTCTTGCGACTTCAGATTCTGCTTGCCTCTGCATCCCCTTCTGTGATTCAGTTACTTCTCTTAATCCAAATGCTCCTGTAATCATTATTTAGAACTGTTTGCTCTTTGCCTGTGATTTCTGTTTCTCTTAAATCCACAGATCCCACACATATCCTTTCAATGTTATCTCTTTCCTTATCCCTTCATCCTTATCACTTTCCCCAGTTATCTCCATCTCTCCCCTTGGTTCCTATTCACACTATTGATTTTTAAAAATTGAATTGTTTATGTCATGTGTACTGAGGCAATGAGAAAGTTTTGTTTTGCATGCTATCCAAGCAAGTCAACCTTTAGAGAATAAGAGTAAATTATAATGTTGAAACAAAACCACAGGGCATTGTGCCACTAAAAAAAGTGGGGTACAATCCACCCTCAGCTCTTTTATCTTTGGCAGTATCTTTAGGCCCTTTTACCGTGAAAATTAGCGATTTGTAAAGATGGGTTTCCTCTGCCTTTAACTTGCTCCACATAGCTCCATAAAAAGTCCAAAGGAGGACTGGCTGGTCCAACTTTCTCCACATTCCCTCTGCCTCGGGGGCTAGTATCAGAGGTGGAGCTCCACCTCCTGCGTAAAAGGATTGCCACTGAACGTGGTTCAAAAGGGGAGGGCTGATAACGTCACAATGGTGTCATCAGCCTGTGACTTGAGCACAAATTTTAAAGAATCTATATGGTGATTACGTGGCACAGAAGATCTGCCTGAGTCCTAAGACTGCTTGGAGAGATCCCTACTAGCGCTCATACCTGCTCTTCAGTTGCCATTTTGAGCATAGGCGCTTTCCCTTCCCAGCATGTAAGTTTCATGACACAATGGCAGGTAGCACTACTGCACCACTTGCCCCGCCTCCCTCAGCTTCAGAAGCCGGCTCGCAAATCATCCCTGCATAAAACCACCACGTGATCCACATTTTCGGTTGTCAGCGTTAAAGGTAAATTTGCCTTTTATTAAAAACATGAGCAGCTGGTTACGTGGGTTTCGAGCATAAAAACCATCTTTGTTTCACTTCATCACTTTAAAATTAGACCTAAATACAGGTGCTTTCCACCATAAAATTCAATTAGCCTATTACATTTTTTTGGCTTTCTATTCCCTTCCAATACACAAATTCCACATTAGAGTGAGAATTGTAATTGGCTAAATTTCTGACTAAATTTCAAGAATTGAGTTTAATGTATGCACATTTTGGCAAAATTTATAATGTATGACAGTTTTAACCTGCTGTTATGAGACTTAGTCAAATTAATCTGAGCTGAAGCAGCCTTACAGAAAATAGGTAATAGTTTGGAATTGTTGAAAGTTCAATTTGAATGCTTCTTGTGTGTGATTATAATGGATATCCATGAATGTTTTGATTATATCACATTGCTCTGGCACACTCTAACAATTGGCTTTAGTCAGCCACTTTTAACAATGCTCTAAGGATCTGCGCTGTTATTTAAAATAAGCAGCAATGTTATTCAGAAAATACTGCATATAGTTTAAGTGGCATAAATGGTTATTGTATTTGTAAAGCATTCATTTTATACCAGCTGCAGTTAATACAGATCAAAGCATCCCAAAGTGCTGTTTACATTTTAGGACACAAATTAACAACAGTACAATGTAATTTTTTTTCGCATCACTAATGCTTTCACACAACATAAAATGTAGAGGTTTTTACTTTTCACTGTATATCAGATGCATTCTTCTTTTACTGCGGTATATTTTCCAAGGATTACTAATTTCAGAGGAAATATTAACACAAGTAGACTTCGTTGGTCTATTTGTTTTTATATTATTTTAGCTAAGTACACTCATGTGACTTAACATTGGCTTCAGGATAATTTTGCATTGACAGCTGGTTAGAAATAAACAGTAAACTGAACAGAAACATCCAAATGCCCATTTTTAGGCTTTCTGGTTTTGACAATATTTAGAAGTTAATTAAATCACATTTATAAGCTAATTACACCAGAAATAACTTCTTGTCCTTGAAATGTTAATGTATGCAAGGCTGCCAGCTGGGATGGAAGACCAAACTCATTATCTTTGATTGATGAACCATCGAAGAAAGTTCACACCAGTCAAATTTACCTCATGCACGTTTTAGGCCATGGCCAGGTGTCACAAATGACTATGGTTACACCTGAGTTACTTCGGTCATACAACCGATGAATATTCAGATTTGTTGACCACTGAGAAATAAACTATTTGTGTTCAGAGCACCCATTTCGTTCAGAGTGCTAAAGGAACATTTCAAACAGTTTTCCTATGGGTTTTAATACTTGCATTTCTCATCTCTGCTTCCAGCAGTGATGGCTTGGATATACTTCATAGGCAATATATGCCATTTGCTAACTCATGAAATATTCAGTTTATATATTCTGTTACTATCTGCAAAGATTTTAAATATTTTATTGGATTTGAAATAGCTTAAATATTACATAAATCATGCCATTGTTCACCTGTCAATTTTATATATGATTAACTTGTTTATAAATAAATAAAACTATTAATTTAACCAACTTTTTAAAGTTGCTTCATAAATTAGATCAATGCAACTTAAATATTGGCTATTTTCTATTTTGTGAAATCTTTGGACTGCTAGTCTGCAGGAAATGCAAATGATTGGTAATGTGACATTTCATCCCATTTACGCCATGTGTAAGACTGTTCACAGAAGTCCCTGAATTTATCCATCTGCTGAGAATATAAGTACCATGTATTGAGAGGTGCCATGGATTTAAACAGCGAGCATAACTCTGAGAGGCCCATTTTATAATCATCGTTTTTTGTTAAACACACAAGACAGAAAAGAATCTGGCACATTATTATAAGATCTGGACCTACTGCAATTCGCCTATTGTCACAATCGCTCCACAGCAGATGCAATATCGCTGGCTCTCCACTCAGCTCTGGGTCACCTCGAAAACAGCAATTCATACACACAGCTGCTCTTATTGACTACAGCTCAGCCTTCAATACCATTATTCCCTCAGTGCTGGTCAAGAAGCTACAAACCCTAGGCCTCTGTACGCCCCTCACCAACTGGATCCATGACTTTCTCATTGGAAGATCACAGTCAGTATGAATTGGAAACAATGTCTCCTTCTCACTGATCATCAACTCAGGCTTACCCCAAGGATGGTGTGCTTAGCCCACTGCTCTACTCATTATACACCCACGACTATGTGACAAGGCACAATTCCGATGCCATCCCTGAGTTTGGTGATGACATCACAGTTGTTGACAGAATCAAAATTGGCAATGAGGAAACATAGGGGAGGGAGATAGATCAGCTCACTGAATGGTGTAATGACAACAACCTTGCACTCAACATCAGCAAAACCAAGGAGATGATTGAGGACTTCAGGTGGAAGCAGGGGAACATGACCCAGTCCTCCTCAAGGGCTCAGCAGCAGAGAGGGTCAAGAACTCAAAATCCTGGGTGTCAACATCTCCAAGGATCTGTCCTGGAGCTTCCACGTTGATGCAATGACAAAGAAGGCTCACTAGCAGCTATACTTTGTGAGGTGTCTGAGGAGGTTTGGTGTATCACCGAAGACTCTCATAAACTTCTTCAGGAGAGCATTCTGGCTGGTTGCATCACTGCCTGGTATGGAGGTGCCAACTCTCAGGACAAGAATAAACTCCAGAGGTTTGTTAACTCGGCCTGTGACATCACAGGCACCAGACTTCACTCCATCAAAGACCTCTACATGTGATGGTGCTTTAAAAAAACAGCCTCTATCCTCAAAGACCCCCACCACCCAGGCTATGCCCTCTTCACTCTGCTACCATAGGGGAAAAGGTACAAGAGCCGAAAGATGAGCACTCAATGGCACAAGAACAGCTTCTTCCCCACTGCCATCAGATTCCTGAATAATCAATGAACCAACATTGCCTTACTTTTTGTGCTCTATTATTGCCATAATTATTTTATTTAATTTTTATAGTAATGTTATAAGATGGTTATAATATGTATGTTTGCACTAAGATGCTACCGCAAAACACCGAATGTCATGACTAGTTCATGACAATAAATCCTGATTCTAATTCTGATTCTGACATCGTGCGATGATATTATTTTTGCTGGCAACTTTTGCAAATAACTCAACAAATTTGAAATTCCTGATTTGTACTCATGCTAATATTTTCAATAAGATGTTACCCCTTGGCGTGTAACATCACCACTGAATCTTGCCTTACACTTGAGTTGAAAATAATGTATTTTATTCAGCTTGAAGCATAAGGACTTGCGAATAAGCAACCCTTAATCTTCTTCACTTCTATGCCAGTGTGTGTGTTGCCTGATATCTAAGTGAATACAGGACACATTGAAACTGAGGAAGATTCTATGCTTTTGACAATTATCTTAATTGAGGAAAGAAATGCAGTTGAAGTATAATAACATCATGGTAAACAGATTGGAAGAGGTAATCCAGCCTAATGGTAACATTGTTGAAAGTCCTTGAATTGGTTCTTGCCTGTCAGGTATCTGTTATTCTGTATGTATCCAGCTGGATGACTGTAATGTGCTGTGCAGTTTTCCTCAGGGAAAACAATGACTAAGGATTCAAGCCAAATGATTAATACAATCACAAAGCTTCACACAACAAATTTAATCCAGCCCTATCTTTAAAATGACAAATTGAACGTAATATCCATCATTATTTGGACTGCACATCCCACTCTCACATTTCCATCTTCTTTAGATCCTCTGTTTGAAGGTCACGAATAATAGTTACAATTTTCAACAGCCTACTCAAGATAATGAGTTGTTAAAATGTCACACAGTATGGAAATGGACAATTTTGGTTGAGACCAAATCAAGTTATCCTGATTAGTTAAAGAAGAAACTTCCTGTATTGTAGATTTGAATGAAATAAGTTCTCAGGTTTTCAACTGTGCAGTATTCAATATGAATCATTTTCCTAGTGCCCAGAATTATGAAGCACCTCAATGAAATGAGTCACAAAATCCTTTGAGAATGAAGGTCTTGCAAACATCTGAAATCACCTCACTGAACCCCGACAACTGGAAATAGAACTCAAAATGTATTTGACTCTTTCAGCACTCTGGGTTGTTCTTTTCTGTTTCCATGGTACCTGAAGCATTTCCCCTCACAGATAATCAAGTGTCTGAAGGCTCTATGTTTGAAGTAAAGACAGAAATTCCTAATGACCCAATCATATCAATCTCGATACAGAAAGTGATAAAAAGTTAATGTTTTCACTGCTACTCCATTTAGTTGAAGGCATTTATCAATCTTTTTAATTCCTTTGTGAGATGTAATAATGCTTGGATTTTTATTTATCCCTGATTGGACTTGAAGTTAATAGTTCAATGGGCTATTGCAGTGGATCTTGAACCACACATGGTCCACAGTGGGTAAGGGCAATAGTTTTCCCTTTAAAAGGCATGGGTGAGGCCAAATTTAGAGTACTGTGTGCAGTTCTGGTCACTGATTTATAGGAAGGATATTAACAAGATAGAGAGAGTGCAGAGAAGATTTACAAAAATGTTGCCTTGGTTTCAGCATCTGGAATACAAGGAAAGATTGAGCAAATTAGGTCTTTATTCCTTGGAACGTAGAAGGCTGAGACAGGATTTGATAGACGTGTTTAAGAAAATAAGAGAGATAGATAGAGTTGATGTAGAAAGGCTTTTCCCATTGAGAGTAGAAGAGATGGATACAAGAGGGTTGAGAGTTGACAGGCAAAGGTGTAGGAGTAACATGAGGGGGAACTTCTTTACTCAGAGAGTGGTTACTGTGTGGAATGGGCTTCCGGGAAAGATGGTGGAGGCAGGGTCAATTGTCATTTAAGTATATGGATGGGAGAGGGATGGAGGGATATGGGCAGAGTGCTTGTATGTGGGATTAGAGGAGGGTACTTGGATCAGTGCAGACTAGAAGGGCCAAATTGGCCTGTTTCGATGGTGTAATTGTTATATATGGTTATATGAGACAGAGGACATTTTATGATAATCATACCCACCATTACTGACATCAGTTTTGTATTCAGTTTATTTATATTTACTGATTTTAATGTTCTCATCTGGTATTGCAGCATCTGAACTCATGTCTGGAATATTGGTCCCATTTTCTGGGTTGCAGTAGAATAATGTCACCTCTGTGCTACTGAATTTTAGAGAATTTCTTTCTCTCTCTCATGTAACATGTATCCTGCTAATGACAGAGTTTAATCAGAGAATGAAACCTGAATTGCAGCGCTGTAGTTTTGATATTACTGACAAAGAATGCAAGAGTCTTTACCTCTTTCATTCTGGTGTCCACAGCTTCACTTTAAGGATTTTAATTTGTATGGAATGACATTATACAATGACATGGGAAAAAACAATTGAGAATGGTACAATTTTAGAAAGTTTAAAGGATTTTGGATTGTAAACTGGCTGCAAAACAGAAATAATTAACAAAAATACTCAGAATTTCAAAGGTGGGAAGTATATTAATCAGTGAGGTAAATAAGAAGTTTGCAGATACTGAGAAACAGAAGCAACACACAAGGAAAGTGGTGAAGGATCTAAGCTGGTCAGTACGCATCCATGGAAAGCAATATTCCTGATGAAGGGGCCTTAGCTCAAAACCTTGACTGACTGCTGCTTCCCATGGAAGGTGCCTGACACACTGAGTTGCTTGATATTCCATAGTGATTTGTACTGCAACCATTGTTGATAGCAAGTTCCAGAAGTGATTTAAATGAGAATAGGAAACGCAATATCAAAAACTGCAGATTATACCAAAACGTTTGAGGAGGATGGTTAGTTGGTACAAAGAAAGAATGCAACAAAATACAAGACTTTAATGAAGATATAGAATGGTCATGTTGTTAGCAATGGAATGGTAACAATAAACCCCAGAACCTCATAGCATGAGGTCACAGTCTCAGAAACCACCTCCAAATCACCACCTATCATTTTCCCACTGATGACAAATTAGTGCCCTTTCTGAACAATGCCTAGAGGAAACTGAATGATTACAGACTGTAATCTGGGTGGGAACATTACAGTCCATTGCCAAGAATGGATCAGTTACTCTACCATTGACCAAGTTGGCCAAATCCTAAAGGATATAACTTGGGTCTGAAGTTGATAATGAATGCACTGCATTTAAGGGATAAACTTTGGCCTTGTCCTCACTAATCCACATGTTGTAGATACAAGCATATGTGACAGCATGAGTGGATGTGATTATCACACAGTCTATGTAGAGCCGAAATCCCATCTTCACAAGGACACCATGCATCACATTGTGCAGCGATATTGTTGCACTGAATGGGAAAAACTCAGCACAGGTCTGGAAAATTAAAACTGGGCATCCATGAGGCATCATGGACTATCAGAAGTAGCAGAAATTCCTACCATCATAATTTAAAACCTGATGGTCCGACATACCATTGCAATCAATGCTTGGTTCAACAAGTGAGCAAAAGGGCATGCTGAAAACTTCCACATATTCTTAAAATCGAGGAGTCAACTTGATGAAGCTGCAGCACATGTGATCGAAACAGCAAAAATTTAATAAGCAGAGTTAAGTGATTCCACAACTAACAAATCAGATTAACGTTCTGCAGTCTTGCCATATTTAGTTTAAATGGTGATGAGTAACTTAACAGCTACCAGGAGAGAGTGGCTTTATGGGACTGTCTTTTCTTTCTTTGGCTTGGCTTCGCGGACGAAGATTTATGGAGGGGTAAAGTCCACGTCAGCTGCAGGCTCGTTTATGGCTGACAAGTCCGATGCGGGACAGGCAGACACGGTTGCAGCGGTTGCAAGGGAAAATTGGATGGTTGGGGTTGGGTGTTGGGTTTTTCCTCCTTTGTCTTTTGTCAGTGAGGTGGGCTCTGTGGTCTTCTTCAAAGGAGGTTGCTGCCCGCTGAACTGTGAGGCGTCAAGATGCATGGTTTGAGGCGATATCAGCCCACTGGCGGTGGTCAATGTGGCAGGCACCAAGAGCTTTCTTTAGGCAGTCCTTGTACCTCTTCTTTGGTGCATCCGGTGGCCAGTGGCGAGCTCGCCATATAACACAATCTTGGGAAGGCGATGGTCCTCCATTCTGGAGACGTGACCTACCCAGCGCAGTTTGATCTTCAGCAGCGTGGATTCGATGCTGTCGGCCTCTGCCATCTCGAGTACTTCGAACATCGAATGGGACTGTAAACAGCAGGTAATAGACCAAGAACATCTACATTCTTAACAATGACAGGGCCTAGTATACAAGTGCCAAAGGCAAAGCCAAAGCAGTTGCAACCATGTTCAGGCATGTACTGAAGATAATCACCATCATTTTCTCCTGGCATCTCTACTGTCAGAGAAGTCAGAAGTCAATACATTTGAATAAGAACATAAGAAATAGGAGCAGGAATAGACCATCTGGCCTGTTGAGCCTGCTCCGTCATTTAACAAGATCATGGCTTATCTGATGATAGATTCATCGCCACCAACCTGTCTTTTCTCCATATCCCTTCATTTCCCTACTATGTAAACATCTATCCAACCTTGTCTTAAATATGTTTACTGAGGTATCCTCCACTCCTTCAATGGGCAATGAATTCCATAGATTGAACACCATCTGGGAAAAGCAGTTCCTCCTCATCTGTGTCCTTAATTTACTATCTTGAATCATAAGGCCATGTCCCCTAGTTCTAGTCTCCCCCTCCAATTGAAACTACTTTCCTATCTCTATTTAATATATACATTTCATAAATTTATATGTTTCTATAAGATCCCCTCTCATTCTTTTAAATTCCAATGAGTACAGTCCCAGATGACTCAATCTCTCCTCATAGGCTAACTCCCTCATCTCTGGAATCAACCTGGTGATTCTCCACCCCACCTCTAAACCTCAAGTAAGGAGACCAGAACTGCATGCAGTACTCCAGATGTGGCCTCTCCAGTTCCTTATACAGTTGGAGCATTACCTTCCTGCTCCTAAATTCAATTCCTCTCGCAATGAAGGCCCACATTCCATTTGCCTTTTTGATAGCCTACTGCACTTGCAAACCAACCTTTTAAGATACATGCGCAATCACTCCCAAATCCTTTTGCATGGCAGTATGCTGCATTTGCTTGCCATTTAATTAATAATTTCATCTTCTATTTTCCCTTCCAAAGTGAATAATCTCACATTTGCCAACACTGTTCTCCATCTGCTAGACCCTTGTCCCCTTTCTTAACCTTTCTATGTCTCTCTGCAGACTCTCCATGTCCTCTACCAAATCATTAATGTATATTGTGAACAATTGTGTGCCCAGCACCAACCCCTGTGGCATCCCGCTCACTACTGATTACCAACCAGAAAAACACCCCTGCTTTCTATTGGTTAATCAATCCTCTATCTGTCCTAATACATCACCCTCAACTCTATGTATTCTTATGTCTTTTATGCAACATCTTATCAACCGCCTTCTGGAAATCCAGGTAAACAACTTCTATCTGCTCCCCTCTATCTACTGCACTCATTATATCCTCAAAGAACTTTGAGGATTGTCAAACTGGACCTGCCCTTTGCTGAATCCAAGCTGCGTCTGGCGAAAGGATCCATTCTTCTCCATATGCCTCACTATTTCTTCTTTAATGATATCTTCAAGCATTTTCCTAACTACAAAGGTTAAAGCAGGGGTGTCAAACTCAAATTCACGGAGGGCCAAAATTAAAAACCTGGACTAAGTCGAGGGCCGAACTAAATATTTATTGAAAATTTTCAACAACATCTGCATGTTTTCTCTTCTTTCAACATATTTAATGTTAAACTTTTTCTTATTAAAATAAATGTTTAATAATAGTTTTGGATAAACTCTTTCCAGAAGCATTAACAAATGAGAAATAAAATATTCAATAAATAATATTTCTCTATAGAGGATTTGTCAAATGTTGCTAGTGTGCTGTCGAATAGTAAAATCTGAGGGCTATTGAGAATGTGGGAGAATAACATGATTCCTGAAACAATCAAATGGGTGACTGATTGTGGGCATGAACGCTAGCAGGGTTATTTGCCATGCCCTTTTTCCATTGGTACAGATATCCTTTGATTTACACACTTTTCAAGTTTTATGCCTAATGAGCTTGTATCCAGGTGCAGGACCATTTTTAACCAGGAATATATTTATCACTGTGACATGAAACTATTGGAAGATCATTTTATCCTGAGATTAAAGTTCATAATCCTTACTCAGGCCTGTGTGCGGGAGGGCGGGGTTTGCGGGTGATCGGGTTGGACAACGACAGTGCGGGAGCATCGGCTCTCGCTGCAGGGCGGCATCTCGGCGGATCAGCGGTCCCGTCACTGTGAGTCGCGGGTCGGCCTGCGGCAGGGAGGGGGAGTGGGCAATGGTCCTGGCGAGGTCAGGCCCCCCCCCGAGTTTCTGCCGGACCCCCCTTGACCTGCTGAGTTTCTCCCGGACCCCCCTTGACCTGCTGAGTTTCTCCCGGACCCCCCTTGACCTGCTGAGTTTCTCCCGGACCCCCCTTGACCTGCTGAGTTTCTCCCGGACCTCCTTTGACCTGCTGAGTTTCTCCCGGACCCCCTCCCCTTGACCTTCTGAGTTTCTCCCAGACCCCTCCCCCTTGAACTGCTGAGTTTCTCTCGGACCCCCCTTTGACCTGCTGAGTTTCTCCCGGATCCCCCTTTTCTTTCCATGCCGGTGTCCCAGGACCTTTCCAGGGCAGTCTCCGCGCTCAGGACTGCGCTGGGATCCCAGTCAGCGGTGGAGGAGCAGGTGAGCGCGGCTAATCCCGATCCAGCCCACGCCACTCCCGAGATTGGCGGGGGGTTCCACCCTACCTGCCCGACCAGCCTCGCTCTCCACGTGTACTCCGGGCACCCTCCGGTGGGAAGGCGCAGGGCGGCCGGCGGCCGGCACCCCCATCGCCCGGCGGGGAGCCCCAATCTTCCCTCTGGCGTCCCGACTCCATCTGCAGCTCCAAGAAATGCTGTGCCACTGGGGTTCCGGGCACTGGGAAGCGGCCTTGACTTCCCCTGACACCGGCCAGGCCGCGCTGCGGTGGGGGGGGTTGGCGGGGGGACACGACAGCGTGTTTATAAAACCACCCACCACTACTTTTCAAGGACCAGGATTTTTCTCTCTCTCTCTCACCCTGGGACACAGCGGTTACTGTGCATGCGCTATACTGGCGCTGCGGCCAGCGGGCCACCTCTAATACATTTTTGATATGATCTTGCGGGCCAAATATAATTATATTGCAGGCCAAATTTGGCCCGCGGGCCAGAGTTTGACATGTGTGGGTTAAAGTAACTGGCCTTTCATTCCTTGCCTATTGCTTACATCATTTTTTGAATATTGCCAAGACATTCACCATCTTCCAATCTGCTGGGACCTGCGTAGAGTCCAGGGAGTTTTGGTAAATTATCACCAAGTCTTTTACTCTAACTTCTGTCATTTCTCTCAGTACCCTGGGATGAATTCGATCATTCCAGGACCAGGGGACTTAATCTATCTTTAGACCCTCAAGTTTTCTCAATACTACCTCTTTAGTGATAGCTATTACATCCAGCTTCTCACTTCCAATCACGTTGATAACATCTTTCTTTGTCATGCTCAGTGTGTCCTCCATCGTGAAGAGTGACACAAATTTGCCTTCATTGCTCACTTTGTAGTTCTTTATTGCTTTTTAAAGTTTGCTCAATCTTCTAGTTTCTCACTGCTGGCTTTCGTGACTTTGTACACACAAGCTTTTCATTTGATGCCTTCCTTTATCTCCTTAGTTATCCAGTGGCATTCCCTTACTGTCCTTGCTTTTAACTGGAATATATTTTGGTTGAACACGGTGAAAAATCTCTTTGAAAGTCTCTCACTGTTCTTCAATCATCCCGCCATAGAGCCTGCGCTCCCAGTCTACACTGGGCAACTCCTTCCTCGTCCCTTTGTAGTTTCCCTTATTTAGGCATAACACACTGGTTTTAGACCAAACTGTTGCACCCTCCATTTGTATGAGAGACTCAATCATACAATCATATTTCCAAGAGAATTCCTAAAAATAAGATCACACATTTTACCTTTGTCATGGCACAGGGCAAGATCCAAGAAAACATGTTCCCTTGCAGGTTCAGTAACATGCTGTTCAAGAAAGCCATCATGTATGCATTCTATGAAGTCCTCTTTGAGGTTTCCTCAATCAACCTAATTCACCCAGTCTATGTACTTGTTAAAGTCCCCCACGATAACTGCTCTTCCATCCTTACATGGTTCTGAAATTTCTTGGTTTAATGCCTGTGCTACGGTAATATTATTGGGTCGCCTATAGACCACTCCCACCATTTTTTTCCCTTTACTATTCCTAATCGCTAAAAAATATGTGATAATAAAGAATAAAAATCTGTTGATACCAGTACTGAATAAAGTAGAAAAACAAGAGGACTAAATTTCATTCTGGATATGCCACTAAAGAATTGTAGTCCCCAAATAGCCGATGTGTTCCAGGTCTGTTCTAACACTAGTATCCTCCAACAAGTGGAAGATTGTCACAGAAAAATTACAATAAATCTGATCTGCCTCCTTAATGTCCAGCCTACTCTGAATCATGCCTAGAGTGAGAGAGAATGTATCACTGGTAATGATATGATGCACACTTATTCATCATTAACATACTCATTGATGCTCAGCTTGGGGTTTAATCAGAGAGCTTGGCTCCAGATCTGAAAACCAAAAAGATGAAGGCTGACTTCCCCCCGTCAACTATGCAGTATTTATCTAAGTGTGGTATTAAAGGATGTGGGGCAATGGACATAAGGGGAAAGTTCTCGAAAGAAGATGGCTGTTTGATGGGAATCAATCATTGCAATTCAGGATACACCACAGGGCAGGACCATACATCCACCTATCTTCGTGGCTTCATCAGTGAGTTGTCTTCCTCCTTCATAACACCAAAAGCAGAGATGCTTCACTACACAGCAGCAAAGCACAACATTCAAACATCGCAGATAAATGACTTGTAACAATCGTGTTCCAAAAGTTCCGGAAAATAATGACCTGGAGGCATTCTGGAGGTCTATAATTACATAAAGGCCAGGCCAGATACACCGGCATATTTCCTTGTCTGAAGGGCATTAATCAATCAAAAGGCATTTCACAACAATCCAGTCATCATCACTAATACCTTCTTTTAATCATGTAATGTACTGATTTTAAATTCTCCAGCTGCCATGCACTTTGAACTCATCACTCTCAGGCATTAGTCCAGACTCCTGGATGATGCATATGAATATATACTCTCTACAATAGCTAATGTAATCTAG
The DNA here is from genome assembly GCF_036971445.1 of Narcine bancroftii. NCBI lineage: Eukaryota > Metazoa > Chordata > Chondrichthyes > Torpediniformes > Narcinidae > Narcine > Narcine bancroftii. The sequence continues at coordinate 39,764,687 of NC_091477.1, forward strand.
AGGTGTGAAATCAGACTTTGCCACAGCAGGTGGGGAACTTAAATTTAATTAATTGGATAAAAAAAAGGCACTTTGCAAAATTGAGCTGAACAAATTAATTCACAAATAAATCTGAAATTAAAAAAGCTGGTATCAGTAATGGCGATCCTGATCATTCTCAAAAGCCAACTGGCTCGCTGAGGTTGTTCAGTAAAGGAGAGTCCTTTGCCAGTTTGGCTCCAATCCAACACCAAAGGACTGCATCTTTAACTACCTTCTGAAATGACCCCTGTAAACCAATCAGGTGTATGCAATCAAAAATCTCTCCATAGGGAATAGGTGGGTTCAAAAAAGCATCTCACCATCATGAGGGCAATTAAATACTTGGCTTTCCAGTTATGCCATTGTGCCTTGAATGAATGACTATGAAAACCGCGATTGATGTGGTGTGGCCAAGTCTGACTAGGTTGAAAGAGCCTTCCAGCAGTGAGAGAGCCAAGTTACAAGGTAGTCCGTCTGCTGGCGTTCAAACTTTTATAATCACTCTTAAGGATAGGAATCCTTAATGCATTGAATTGATTGCGAGTAATGATTCTTTTGGGAGGCCACTGAATAATCCATCACTTCATTCACAGATAGCCTCAAACACATCTAAACTAGTTGACTCCTTAATGCAGAAAATCATTTTCAAGGTTCAAAAGAAATGACGGCTTCACTGGAGCACTTCCACTGTTTGCCAGATGACCATGGAATGGTAAGTCCTTCACTGGATCATGTTGAGCATTTAGTAGACAGCAAGCTGGTCACAGGTTTTATTTTCAGCTTATATCGTAGTTTCAAATGTGAAAGTAAATGAAATCTGCTGTGGAAGAGATGTATAGTCCAGTTCACATCTGCTCTCGCTATTGAAATTAAACCATTAACACTGGACAATAATGTGTTTTAAAAGGTTTGCTTCCTGAAAGAAAATTGGGGATTATGATAGACAACTTCAAGCTGAACCCAACAGATAATTTCAGATTTGCTGTATCACGTAGGTAATTGGAGAAACATTAAATTAACTTTTATTGAATTTAGCATATTTAATTGCATAATGTACCTCTGAGCCAAGCACTCAGGTTGACTGCACATGTTGCACAACAAATGCGAGGAGCCCAGGGTTTGTCTTGGTCACCAATTTTACAACAAAAGTAGAGTTCATCGACCTGAAGTCAACAATCAGCTCCTTGGTTTCAGTGACATTGAATGTGAGGTTGTTGTTGGTGCACCATTTGGCCAAATTTGCAAACCTGTTTTCAAGCCTTTGCGTCATTGACGAGACATTTCTACTGTAATTAATCTTCGTCTGCGAAGCCAAGCCAAAGAAGAATCTTGCTGAGACAGTAAATGCTATTGTTAAGTACACTCACTATGCTATTGCCTGAAGAACATGTGTATCAACATTTCTTCAATCTATAATCAATGCAATACACAACATCTGTGTATGTGAGGTGGCTTTATAGTGAGTCTGCATCCATCATGCCAGGCTTAAGACCACATTTGCATAGTACCTGCACTGAGTGCATGCCCAGGCCTGCTTGAACTGACCAAAGCAGCTTGCTTTGTGGGCAATTTAATTTCAATATGACAGGTGATCACAAAAATAGGTTATTTCAAAAAAATAGAATGTGATAGGAAAGTTTAAGGTGATTTTTGTGATAAGCAGCTCAAAATTCATAAAATACACAGAAGTGTTCAGGAAGGAAAATATTTGTTGTTCAATGTAATTACCAAAGGGTCCTATTGTGGCTCAAATCATGAAGTTGTAGTTAGGGGGTAGATTTAGTCAGCAAGGGAATTTATGGATGATGAAAAGTGGGTTGTCCAGTTTGTGTCTTCCTTTATCGTGATCGCTCTACATCTTCCTCCTACTTTACCACCTCTGCCTGTTCCTCTTCCTCGATCTTACTCTTCATAACACATCATTTCACTCCACACAGGGAGGCAGAGGAACATGAAGCAGACAATGAAGTATCCACTCTTCCTTTGGGAAATACCTGCAGAGCAGTACAGACATTGGAATCCCATTTTGAAAACCCAGTGAGGTTCTCCACTAGACTCCAGGTGTTCCTGTGACTGTCATTGTAAGAGGGCTCAGCTGCATTAGCCAGACCACAGGAGTCCGAAGGAACCAAGGAATGCACAGATGATTCTTGTTCCCAAGTTACACTCCTATTGTAATTCACTGAAACTTGCCTGAGAATTAATGTGAACTCCTGGGAGATGTCGCATTAACCATGAGCAATTTCTTTCTATGGGAGTAGATCAGTTGGATGTCAAAGAAGCAGTAGCCTTGCGATTTATGTGGAGCCATGAGTTCCTTAAGGGATTCTGAAGCATTAACATGTGCCATCTTCTATTCCCTAAATATTGGGATGCCAATAATGGTTGCAAATCCACATTATTAGGCAAGATTCTGACTTAGAGGTATTCATTCATAATCCCATCGATGGTAGCTATGCACCTTTGGCACATCCACCAAGCAAATACACCAAAGATTCCTCTCATACTGAGCAGGATTACTATTGCAACAACACATATCAACTGTAGGGTAAAACTAACCTGTCTCGCAATGGTCTAAACCAGTGGCTTCTCAACCTTTTTCTTTCCACTCGCATCCCACTTTAAGTAATCCCTATGCCATAAGTGCTCTGTAATTAGTAAGGAATTGCTTAAGGTGGATGTGAGTGGGAAGGGAAGGTTGAGAATCACTGCTCTAGACCCAATTGTTACTGAAATATTTTGCTTTAGAAAAATTGTCATTGGCCCAATTCCTTTCGAGTTATGTAGCCACGCACATAACAAGTCAATGAAGTACAATTAAAACAGTGGTTTTCAAACTTTTTATTCCCCCCCCCCCATACCATCTTAAGCAATCCCTTACTAATCATAGAGCACCTATGGCATAGGGAATACTTAAAGTGGTATGTGAGTGGAAACAAAAAGGTGGAGAACCACTGGTCTGAATACAGCTCACATTCCATATTAGTGGCTGAACAATGCAATGGTTTGTGATGTGATTAGTGTGGTAAGGGGAGGTTCAAGAACCTGATAGCCATTGGAAGGAAATTGTTCTTGAACCTAGAGGTGTTGGCCTTCTGTACCTTCTACACAGAGGTAACAGCAAAAGGAGAGTTTGTAACCTGGGCAATAGGGGCCTTTATGATGTTGGCTGAAAGGTAGCTAAACAGTTCTATAATAATGAAATGTTGTAAAGTAGGTGCTGTGAAAAGCAGTGTCCCTATGACTGACCCATAATATTTCCAAAAGCAGCTGTAAGCATTCCCAGCATTTGCATAATGAATGATGTCATTTCCTGAGTGTCCAACCCAGTGGATGTCATATGTGTGCTCATGCATACTGCCAACATGTGGATAAGTAATGTTGCATCTCAAAGGAACCACTTGGAGAGATGATAATTGAAAATATATGAACACAGTTTATAATGATTTCAAGAACTTAACTATTGATGCATCTTGGGTAAATTCAAGTGTATTTCAGGATTTGGTCCTATAACTAAATAATAATATTTCTCGATCAGTCTGAGCAGTTTTATTTCAGCTCCCTCTTAATTGATTGCATAACCATTAAATATACATAGAGTGCTGACTTTTCACTCTCATTATTCTCAATATTCTGTGAGGAAACCACAGCAATGTCAGATCTCTTAATTCAAATGAAATGCACTTGAATCTATTCATGCCCACTGGGTAACAGTGTCCCCATCTGTGTTATATGAAACAGCACTGAACTAACAACAGACGGAGCTTCTCCTACAGATCATCAAATAAAGAATGTGTGGGCTGATAGGACACCAGGAGCTGCAAAAAAGGCTATTAAAGTGGACATGAAAGCACACCTCGCAAAGCATTTGTCAAACTTCAAGCACCAAGAGGTTCAGCCACTCAAATGTCATCTCTGCAACACAGCGGAGACAGAGCAAAAAGGGAACAGCAATACTTTCTGGCCACAGGAATGAACAAAACATGTTCTGTACTTCTGCTGTGTTTAAATGAAGAACATTATTATTTATAGCTAGAAAAGGACTTGGAAAAGAGAATAACTGATATCTTCCCGTGATACTATAGAAAGTAAGTTGATCAGATGTTTCACATCTTGGTATGGGAACTGCCCTGGCCAAGATGGCACAAAATTGCAGAGCTGTGAATACACCTCGGGCCACCTCCAAAGCTAACCTCCTCTCTAAAAACTCCATCTATAACTCCCGATCAAAATCTTAAAAGACCTGTTCCACCCCAGTCACATTCTCTTCTCTTTCCTCCTGTTGGGCAGAAGACAGATTGATTTAAAAATGCACACCACCAGATTCTGGGAGAGTTTCTTCCCCTCTATTATCAGACTATTGAATGTGTAAAATTATACTGGACTTGCACTGTTTTAGCTGCATGTTTTCTCTGTTACACTGTAGTCTGCACTTTTTAATTTGCTCTATCTGTTGTACTCAAGAATAGGTTGATTTCTGCCGCAGCGACACTTGAGATTTTTCTCTTTTGTGCTAAATGTATAATACAGAATAATCTAGCCACATTATCTGCTGACTGTCTCTTTTTAACAAAGCCTGTTTGGTCCATGTTAATTAATTTAGGTAATAATTTATTCACCCTATTTGCCAGTATTTTAGCGAGCATCTTATAATCTGCACTCAGCAATGAGATAGGTCTATATGATAAAGGTTTCAAAGGAACTCTGCCTTTTTTTGGTATCACTGTAATTATTGCTGTTGAAAAAGATTCTGGAAGCATGTGCATTCTTGATGCTTGATCAAGCACTTTCATAAAAATGGGAATCAATAAATCTTTAAATTCTTTATAAAATTTAGGTGGAAACCCATCTTATCCTGGTGCTTTATTAACTTGTAAAGAACTAATTGCTTCTTTCACTTCTCATTGTGTAAACCTAGCACTTAATTCTGTTTGTCCTACCATGTTCAGTCTAGGTAATTGTTTCTGAGATAGGTATCCATCTATTTTATTCTCATCTCATAAAGACTCTGAATTTCTTAAACAATTTATTTATTTCTTGAGGTTTATAACTAATGACATTTAAATATTTTTAATTGTGTTAATTGTTCTTGATACATGTTCTGCTTTCAATAGCTATGCATGTACTTTATGTGATATTTCACCTAACTCATAATATCTCTGTTCAGTTCTTGTGATCAACTTTTCTGTTCTGTAGGTTTATATTGTGTTTTATTATAATTTTTAAATTAATTAATTGCCTACATTTATCCTCAGAACTTCTTTTTTGAAGATCTTTTTCCAAGACTGTTATTTCTTGTTCTATTTAATCTACCTTTTTCATGAATACTTTTTGAATTTTGATGTAAAACATAATTTCACCTCTCAGATATGCTTTCAAAGCATCCCATAATACAAATTTTTCATACATAGAGTTCAGATTTGTATCACAAAAAAATACCTAATATTACTTTATTTTGTTAATCCAACTGAGAGCATTCTAAGGGAAAAATTCGGTTAGAGATCCAGTTACCTATTTGTATCAAGGTGGAAACCCTTATTAGGAGAGGAAACAGTAAGAAATTTACATCAGCTATATATCTTTTACTACAAAAAGGAACTATTAAGCAAGGATTGCATAGATCTAGACAGAAATTGGAGCTGGACTTGAATATCACACTGATAAGCAAAGATGGTCTGATCTCTATCAAGACAGCATGACAAATACTAATATGTAAGATATAGATAGGCTCAATTTAATTTGACACCAATTATATTTAACACCACAAAAATTGAATAGAATGAAATCAGATTTATAAGATCAATGTTTAAGGTGTGGTGAAGAGATATATACATTTTTTACACTTGACTTTGGTCATGTTCTAAAGTAAAACCCTTTTGGGAGGACTTAGGGAATTTTTTAGAACAAGTCACAGGTATAAATTTATTCCCATTAAAACCAAATTTATTCTTATTGGGGAATATAGAAAGAACAAAACCTAAGATGAAATGATCAAATTAAATTTGTTAAAATTGCTTTGGCAGTAGCAAGGAAATGTATTGCAGGGACTTGGAAATTGGATTCACATTTAGGAATGGGAAGATGGAATACAAGTTTTATCCCTTTAGAGAAAATTACATATATTTTGAGAAATAAATCATCTTATATTTTTGGCAAATTTGGACCCCTTTTATGCAAATATTAGATATAAATATGTAGAAATGTTCTTCCAACCTCTTGAGTCCTGTGTTAACCTTCTTCCTTAAAATGAAATGACCATATCTAAGATCAGTTTAATTCTAATGTGCCAGGCAATCCAAGGTACCATACTATTTCTTTCTTCTTTCTTTTTATTACTTCTTTTTTTCTTTTACTATATATAACCTTTTGCATGAATATATTTTTTCTCTAATAAGGGGGGGGGATTGGGATAGGTAGGGAAGGGGAGGGGATATAACTATCATGTAACGAATGAAACTCTTCAATTTAAACACTCACTGTATTGTATAATGATTTACTAATTACATGTATGGAAAAACTTTTAAATAGAAATTCAAAAAAAGAATAGGTTGATTTGCTTGATAGTGTGCATAGCAAAGTATTTCACTATATCTCACTACTTGTTCAATTCAATTGAATTCTTCATCAGCTTTCAGAAAGATGTTAGCTGTGGATTATGTTCTACAGTATTTGATGCCTCAATGATTTTTTTACCAGGGAGTGACAGATATTAAATGTACTGCATCAAACCACATAGAATTGTTCCTGAAGAAATTGTAAATGCTTTTTAAATGTTTTAAAAATTTAGATATACAGCATGGCAACAAGCCATTTTGGTCCAATTTACATCCAATTAACTTACACCCCTGATACTTTTCAAATGGTGGGAGGAAACCGGAGCCCCGGGGAAAACCCATGCAGACACGGGAAGAAAGTACAAACTCCTTACAGTCAGTGTGAGATTCAAACCCCAGTCCTGATCGCTGGTGCTGTAAAGGCATTGTGCTAACCATCTTGCCTTGTTGGTATGTCATAAATAGTTCTGCATTCTTTATAACTATTTATCAATTTAGAAATATTCTTGAAGCACTAAAAAATTTATTCCTTTAAAATTTCTCTGTTACACTGTTACTCTGTTCCAACAGAAAAATTTATCCCCAAATACTGACTTTTAATTCTTCCTTATTTTTCTAAGCCTGTTGGAACATCATCACAAGTTAATAGAGCCACTGCCTTACAGACAGGAGTTCAATTCTGACATTGAGCTGACTGTTAGGAGTTTGTATGTTTTCCCTGAGACCTTGCATATTTCCTTGCGTCTCTCTCAAAGACATGCAGTTTTGTACTTAATTGGCTATTTGAAATTACCTAGTGTGTAGGTGAGTGATAGAGTCTGTGAGAGTTGATGGGAATGTGGGGAAAATAAAATGTATTAATGTAGGATATCACCCAGCGTCAATTGATGACTTGCAGTCAGTGCAGACATGGTAACCACAGGATCTGCTACTATGCAGAGACTCTAAATTATGTAGGATGGGCTTTGACTCCACAAGTACTAATTCCATATTAATATTTTGCTCAAATAAGTTGCCATGCTTCTTCAAATGGGAATAGCAGTTTGATCTTGGAATCTTGGAAGAAATCGCATACCATTGACCTACAAACATATGCATCTCCAGCAAAACTATTGAAAAACAGGAACTGACCCCTAACTGATATGTCCATGTGCTCTTGATAGGTGTTAAATTTTCTTCATTTAAAAGGTCTGCAATGTTACTTCCGCTGAAATCGTCTACATAAAAGGGGCAAGGACTTATACCCAGGGCTCTCCTACTTTGTGAGCATCAAAAGAAACTAATTGTTTTTATTTAAATCAACTATCAAGATAAAACATGGATTAAACTTTGAAAATATTGTAGATCTTATTTTGTCTGAATTTATGTAAGCATGGATTTACTATATTTAATTTCTTTTTCCATGGGTACTTTAATATATTGCAAATAGCTTATTTGCATCATGCACATAATGACAGATAGTTTCTACATAAGATCATCGATGTATCTTCTACTTTTGTAATGCTAAATTCTGAGTTAGTTCATCTGAGCTAGTTTTCAAGTAAGTGTCGTGGCACTGTGACCTATCCTGGACCGCAACATCTCATTAGTCAGGAAGTTGCAGCAATGCCTAAACTTTCTAAGGAGGTTGGGGGGATTGGGCAAGTCTACTGTCCCCCATCTTGACAAACTGTTTACAGGTGCACAATTGATTGTGTCCTGTCTGGCTGCAGCATTGCAGAGTATAGTTACTACAAAGCATTGGACCAGAAGTGAATACAGAGGATCATCAAAATGGCTGAGAAGATCACTGGTGTCCTCCTTTCCTCTATTGATGGCATTTACCAGAAGTACTGTTTAAATTGGGATCAAAGAATTATAGAAAACCCTTTTCATCCAGCACATTGTATCTTTGATCTACCACCATCAAGAAGGAGGTACAGGAGCATCAAAATCAGGACTGTCAGCTTAGGAAATAGCTTCTTTCTGTAGGCTGTGAGATTGATGTGGGATTGGTACAGTATCCTGCAACTGAGTAAATCATTCCAAAATATTTATATATAATTGTTTTAAATTATACCTTTATGCATATATGTGACAATTATGTAGTGTGTGTGTGTCTTGATGCGCGCACAATGATCTGAAGAAACACTGTTGTGTTGGATTGTATATGGATAGTGAAAGATAATAAACTTGAACTTGACATGCTGAAGACTTCAAATTAACTTCTTGTTTTGCACTACCACGCCATTTTTTTTCCTATGGACTAGGAAAGGAGTTCTGAAAATGGTAGGAACCATTCACTGTGGAAATGGTTCATTCCAACTATTGAAAGGCCACCAAAAATTCCAGGGGGTCAAAAATAAAATCTGAGCTTGGCATTCCAATACAGCTATGAGGCTTCAACATGTTGGTGGAATACTTAGACCTTGATTTGTAGAATATTTAAAATACTTACTGTCTTCAAGATTGAAATATTCATATGTGACCCTTCTTCCATTGGAGTGTAGTGCAAAAAAAATTAGATAGTAACAAAAAGTTAAAAGCTTGAAATCTCACTTTGGTCCAAAATTACATTTGTCTAGGAAACTACAAAACTAATGCTAATTCTTGATGAAATTTGTAATATAAGGTCATCATTGAATGGCGTATAGCATGGGTTCCCTCACTGGGAAACTTGGACAGATGCTCATCAGATTTTAATCAAGGCAGAAATTATTTTTGTTGTTTGGGCAGAGAGGAGTAAGGAGAAGATTCAGAAGATGAGCTGGCTTCTGCAGGAGATATATTTTTACACTTTGGCTCACTAAACTAATTTTGGAGTTCAAAGAGTAACCAGGGAGAAAATTGGTCATATTCTCTGTCCTGTTATGCTCATGAACTTCAAAGAAGAATGTAGTCAGTGAAGTTAAGATTCCCTCTCATTTTTCAAGATGAATGATCACCTTTGTCTTGACACTTTCCAGGATGAAACACAAGCATCATAAGATAGGAAGCGAACAATTAAAGAAGGCACACTGCGTGACCCTGTTCCATCACTCATTTGGGAACATCACATCTTAACTTCATTTACTGGTTAGTTTGTATCACACTGAATATTATGGATAACGCAAATTTAGAGTTACATAGAAGATAGAATAGTCTAGCACAGAAACAGGGTTTTCACCCAACTATGTCTGAGCCCGTATAACATCCCATTTGCCAACATGTGGTCTATTCCCTGTCTGTTCAAATGTCTATCTAACTGTCTCTTAAGCATTAGTTTTGTATCTGCTTCCACCACTTTCCCTGGCAGCACTTTCCAGGCACCTACCATGCTATGAAAAAAAAAGTTGCTATGCAAATCTCTTTTAAACTTTTCCCCTCTCATCTTAAATCTACAGTGTGTCCTTCAGTATTTGACATTCTCGCCCTGGTCAGCAGGGGTCATCCCGGTGACCTTGTATATAAAGCAGTCCAGAGCTACAGTCTAGCCTTCCAGATTTGTCTTGCAGAGAGACAAAACCTCTTAGTGTACATATTAGTTTGTTAAAGCTGTCTTATACTGACACTGCTGTTGTGGTTATTGTCAGTACATACACTACCTGTGCCCCTCATTATTTTATTATTTAATCACCTTAAACCCTTCAATTAGATCACACCTTAATCTTCAATGCTTCCATCAGGTTGCCCCACAGCTTTGATGTTCCAAAGAAAACAATCCAGCCTCTCCTTATACTCTCTAATCTAGGCAATATCCTGGTGAATCTCTCCTTCCTGTAATGTTCTGACCAAAACTTCACACAATACTCCAACTGCAGCCTAACCAAAGTTTTTTTTTACAGCTGTGTCAGGATTTCCTGATACATAAGCTTAAAAGGCAAGTATACTTACAAGGATTTCTACTCCCTCCTATCCACTTCTGTTGCCTCTTTTAGGGAATGATGGACTTGCACCCTAGTATCCTTCTGTACATCAATACTTCAAGGGTCCTGAATATATTTTGAAAATTTCAACCCAGCAGGTTTTTGAGAAAAGGAGCACTGAATTTTTACTGCACTTAATGAGAAGGAATGTCCCATTAGTGGTCAAACTGTAAAAGTTCTATCTAATCCATCCAATTATTTCATCATCTTAAATCCTCAATTAGATCACACCTTAATCTTCAATACACAATAGAGTACAAATTTAATCCATTCAGTTTGTCACGATTTAGCCTCCTCCCTCCATGATCCTGCTTAATCTGCACATTCCTCCTCAAAAAGGCAAGTAGACTGTCAATGTCGTCCTTAGACCTGAATCCAAGACTCCAGACAGGAATACCAGCTCTGCACTGTTTTCATATGGCTCCCTCTGCCTTTGTATTTTAGCCTTTATAAGTTAAAGGACATTGTTCCAATAACCTTATGAACTATTCAGAACTTGCTGAACTGGGCAGCACGGTTGCGATAGCGGTTTGCGCAATGCCTTTACAGCACCAGCGATCGGGACTAGACTGGGATTCTAATCCCGTGCTGTCTGTAAGGACATTCTCCCCGTGTCTGTGTGGGTTTTCTCTGAGGGCTCTGGTTTCCTCTCACTGTTCTAAACGCCCTGGAAGTGTAGGTTAAATGGTGGTAAATTGGATGGCGTGGTCCTGTGGGCTGAAATGCCTCTTACTGTGCAGTATGTCTAAAACAATTTGTTGATCCATTCTACTAGTTTTTGGTGCTTTCCACTCATGGTGTTAGAAACCTCTCACTCCATAGTTGCCAATTTCATGCTGTTTAGATACAGTTGGAAATTTTGTTCTTGGTTAAAAGGAACTTCTTATTCAGGGCCTTTTTATCTTTTGTTCAAATTTATCATTCTGAAATACAGAAATTCAGAAACTGCCACTAAAGCACATTTACAACAAGGCAGCAATGTTTAATACTACTTCTTTTAGAACCTAATCCCTTCCCCAGGGTCAAATACAAGGTTCACAATGATGAGTAACTAATCAACATGAGCCTTATAGAGAAAAAAAGCATTATATACCAAACACAGAGACATTTATATTCAGGGGGAAAAAATTATATACCTTTGATTCAGACATAAAAATGAATGAATTTCAAGCCTCAGGCATTGGATTTAATCAATATATTCGCCTCAGAAAATAATGTTGATCCGTACCATTCAGCTTGATTGCTGATGCTACATTGTACTTGCCCTTAATGTCGGTCCTTATGCGCGGAAGCAGAGTGCTGCCATTCACCATGAATAATTCTGATTGAGAAAGCCACGGGAGGGAATCAGCCAACGTTGTAAAATGAAAAGAAAAAAAATACTTACAAAGTAGCATACATATAATGTGCAAAACCTTGACATGTTTCAGTGGGGGAAGATGAAGATTATAAAGATTAATAAAGGCTGTCTGAATCATAGAATCACTGAAACCTATAAAAGAGCAGAATGCCATTTGGACCATTATTTGTATTGTTATGAGCCCAGAGGATCCCAAAACCCAGCAGCAATAGATATTCACCAAGACAAACAAAAGTTGCTTTTAATTATCTTTAAACATGAAAACAGAATCACACTTTAACGTAACTAACCTAACTTAACCCTCTTCTAATTCTAAGCGCACGTGTATGTAACGTGTGTGTAAGTTCAGAAAAGTTCTTTGCTTCAGAGTCCAATATCATTTCTCATTCCTCTAAGTTCACTGGTTGCAGGCAATTCTTATACTGTGCACAGAATTTAACATTTATAAAGTCCACCAGGGTTTGCTGCATGAAAGGTAAATGGTTACTCAGAAGGTTCTTGTCACTTTTCAGAGAGAGATTTGTTGTTCCAGGACCTTCAGGGTTCTCCAGATGATAACCTCTTTCTTTCAGGTCATCACAGAGTTCTTTTTTGTCTCTCTTATTCTAAGTGAAACATTCTTGCATGAACCACAATGGCTTTGACCAGGCTGAAATAAGAACCCGTCTTCCAAATGAGGCTTTGCACAAGCTTGCCCCAGCTTGTCCTGTTCCAGTCCCAGCTTCTGTTACTGGCTGTAACACTGTATAAGTGATCTCTCTCTTTCTCTCTCTGAGAGAAAGCCTGTTTGACCCTCTCTGCTTCCAAAACCACATGACCTTCTTAGAACATCTCCAGATAATCTGCAGCTCCAACAAGATCTTTCATCTGTTGCCTTTTTGTAAACAACAATCTCTTGGGCACTCTCCAAAGCTCTTGCAAAAGCTGTGGAGCCCCCAATATGTCTATCATGGGGCAAAACTCCAGTATTTTAAATAAGATCTGTTTATGAGTGTTTGTATGTGAGCTACTAACAAACCTTTTCCAATTTATCTCCCAAAAACATATCTATATATTCTGTCACAGTATCCTAGTCAATAAAAATGCACCAAGGAGAGTGCTGAGGAAATTTTCCAGAGGTGATTGAAACATATCAGTTATAAGGAGAGATCAGGTGGGTTGGGTTTGTTTTCCTTGAAGCAAAATGGCTGAGGGCTAGATAGTAAGAATTTTTTTTCATGGTGGAATTTTCCAAGACAAGAAGGCACAGGTTTAAGGTGAGAAGTAGGAGGCTTTGAGGGGATAAGAGAGGGAACTTATTTCATCCAGAGAATAGCTGAAATCTGGATTCACCGTCTGATAAGGTGGTGGTTGCAGATACTCGCATAACATTTAACAACCATCTAGGTAGGTATTTAAATTGCCAAGGCGCTGAAGGCAATGAACTTAATGTGGGGAACTGGCATTTGGACATGGATGAAGTGCTTTGTTTCGAACTGATGGGCTGAAGGGCTTGGGAACTGGAATTCGGACATGGGCACAGTGCTTCGTTTAGACCTGGTGGGCTGAAGGGCTTGCTTCTGTGCTGTACCACTCTGTGATTCTATGAACTTATGTGGTATTTAAACTATCTCACTTCGCATCTTAACAGGTCATAGCAATTGAGATGCTAATTCAGATAGCTTTTAAATGAATCAGTATGTCTGGCTTCATCACCTTTTCAGGCAATGAATTCCAGGCTTCGTCGCCTTTTCACCGTTTATATTAAATTTTCTTCTTCCTCCATTTCACTTCAATATTTCCCCTTTAAATCTATGCCCAATGTTCTTGATGTCTTCGCCAGGAGTGGGATCTTCCTATTCCCTCTGTCAAGGCTTCTCATAATTCAGATGAAACCTATTCAGCCACCTTTGTTCCAAATAAAACTACCCCAGCCTAGAAAGCCCAACCTCAGGACTTGTTTCCTGATACATCCCAACATGCCCCTGTGCCCTCCATAGTTCTGACTGAATGGTGAAATCACTTCTAAGGAAACTGTCCTGAATTCAACCAAAAAAAAAGACAGTAAGGTCATAATCACTGATTACGTTTCGCAGATAAAGAAAAGTAATTATTTAGTAAATTTTTGACACATGCTATTCAGTTGCCCACCTTTTACATTCTATCCACTCAGAGTAAGTGCCTAAAGATAATATCGTGAGTGTAAATGTCAGAGATGATAAATGGATTTGACAGATTACTTTCACCCCACAAATACCTTGAAAATTCAATGCTCTTTTTACAAATTGAGTATCAGTGAATGCTGCCTCTCTACAAAGCACTAGAAGCATTTGCCAGCTTCTTCAGAAAGAATGAAGTGGAATCCATAAGGACCAGCTAACCAACAATATGAAATTTCCATCCTCAGTTTTGTTTTCGGAGCTACATTGATTTGTTTTTTCGTAAAACAAAAGATTGCAGTTTGGGTTTGAAAACCATTGGTAAATCCAAGTGGGAGCTTACAGACAGTAGAACCTGGCAGCTGGTTGATAAAGAGGTTGGCCTTTTGATAATATTAAACTGAGAATGAGTGATAGAAGGGTCACTAACCAGAGGATACAAACATGAGGTAATTAGCAATGAACTAAAGACAAAATGATGATGCAGTTTATATTCCAAGCTCCAGCCCTCACATTTCTTGTAGTGAACAGACTCTCAGTACCTGGTGGGCATCTGGTAAGTTAGAGCTAGCTCCATATTTTGATCGAGCCTCAGGTGGTGGATCCCAAGGCCCCAGCTTAGTGCTCCAATAGGCTCTTATAGTTTTTCAGCAGGAGGAATTACTTTCTAATTATTCTGATCATCAGTGTAATTTTTTTTAAAGAAGATAAACCACCCCAGCCTAGAAAAAAAATATGAAGTCAAACACTTGGCCCTTGTTTATCTCTTCCCAAAGGGTCAGCAATCTCATTCAAATGGACTGGATCACAGTTAGATCTCAGCCGGCTCTAATATAAAACACGGAGATGAATGCCATCTGAGCTCCAGCTCATGTCACACCCACATTGAGCCTCCCGTACATGGAAGTCAGTGGGGCACAGCGGTGTGGGCTGCAGAGAGCTGGCTCTTCTCCACATAACTGCTGGCTACTAGTCAGGACCATTGCAAACTGGAATGCATTGCTTTAAAGGGTGATGAAATAGCATCCAATAGTCATACGGAAAGAAATCAGATAAACACTGGAAATGGAAAACAATTACTGGGACACAGGAAAGAGCAGGAGATTTATTCTATTGCTGTATCAGAAATTTGACAGTCACAATGAGCTCAGTGACCTCTTCTTAATCATGTTATTATTCTGATGCTCGTACAGAATCTGGAGTGAGATTAATTAGAAAGAGATTCTGCCTGTTTCTTTCAAAATGTATGCCTAATTTTATGCTCTGCTGAGCTGATTTTTATCATTACTCATTCTATAGCACTCCACCCACTCAGAAAAGTTACATTAGTTTAAGATGTCAAGTTGCAAAATCTACTTGACTGATGGGATATATGCACTAATACATTCTATTTACATTTGATTAGTTTACTCTTTTTTATGCTTATCACATTTTGTATTGTGCTCATCGAGGTCATGGAAAATGTTTTCTACATTTAGTGTTAGACTGAAAAGCTTCCTCTGTCCGTCCAATTTGGCCAGAATTCCACAGCACTGGGAAAAGCATCAGTGTCGGGGTGGGAGAGCATTTTGTGCAAGATACCCAGCAAAAGAATTCTATTGTATACAAGTCCTTTCCCCTTCTTGCTCTGCAGTTGGGAGCAGGTAAGATGTGGACCATGAAGTGTGCTGTCAAGGTAAATGGGTTTAGGATGTATAGTGAGCAGCAGGGTTATTAGCATTGGGTCTCGGGTGTCAAAAATCTGTTACAAACAGGCTCAGGTCTCATCAGAGTTAAACATGGGAATTAGGTGTTGGGTGTAGGGTTTTACTCTGGCAAACAGGCTATCGGAGTGATAAGCAAGTCAGTAGTAATGCCCATTAGTCAATAACTAGCTGTCCACAGTTCAGGTTAAAACTTCACAAGAAGTTCATACAGAGGAGCTTCTTGAGAAGGTTGGAAGCCCTGGGGAATTTTAGTTCCTTTTAAGAATTGGACAGCCTGTAGATGTTTTCTTTAAAACATTGGATCTTGATGAAAGATTTAATGGTACACAATTTTGAAGGGCAAGAGTAGAATACCACAATAAAACCACAAGAATGAAAAAGAAAACCCCATTGTTTGCCGGGGAGGGTGTAACCAAATAATTGATCGAAGGATTGCATTGAAGCTCAGAAAATTATTTTAAATGCAGAAGGTTGTGAAAAGTTTGAAAAATACAAGCATTTTGTGTTTTTTTTTAACTTCAACCACTGTCTACAGAATTTTGTGATTTACTTCTTTTCTTGCTTCATTAGGAAAGCTGGGTGGTGGGAATATAAGTTGACTAACATTGTGAACAAATGGTAATTCCTTCATTCCATTTCTAATATAATCAAGTAGAAAATTATGTCCAAAAATACAAATGATGGCATTATTTACAATCTCGATCAGACAGGAGACTGCAGATTTTGAAATCTGAAGTGAAACACATGCTGCCGGAGGTACAGAACATCATTGGGAGAGAATGATCAACATTTCAAGCCAAAACCCTTCATCAAGACTTTGAAATATAGTAGAGAAGCCAGTGTAAAGAGGCCAGGGTGGGATGGGTGAAATTGGTAAACCAGGTGAAAAATGACAGACAGGGGATGTAGATTGGTAGATTGGTTAATACCCTGCTGCTCTTACACATCCTGATCATGGGGATGTGTCTTTCTAGAAAGACAAAGGCTGCCAGTTCTGGAATCTGATAAGAAGGTGAGAAGAATGGTGTTATAGAGAGACACCAGCCAGATAGAACCAATGGGGCATGGAAGTTGAATGGAAAGAGTGGAAGCAGTGATTGGGGGTGGGGGGGAGTGAATGGAGCCAAAGAGGAGGGGGAGGGGTTCATAATGGGTGGTGTGGTTGAGAGACAAGACCAAGAAAGTGGTTAAAGAGGAAGAGCAGAAGGGGTACAGCACAAGAGAGATTAGAGTCATTGCCTGAAATTAGAAAATGTTATGTTCATAAATTAGTAGGCTAATTTATTGGAACAACGCCTCATGTTCTGACAGTGAAGAAGCCCCAGGACAGACATGTTGGTGTGGGAATAGACAGAAGAGTTAAAATGGCATGCAACTTTGAGTTCAGTATGTCGACTATTCTTTTACTCCCCTGATTCAGCTTGACCTGCTGAGTTCCTCCAGCAGTGTTTAACTTGACCAAACAGAGCATAGTTACTCAAAAGATAGGTCATAAACAACCTTAAGCAAGAATAGATCGTTTTGCTTGCAATACTGCATTCTCTTTCATCTTTGCTCAAACTGCCTCCAATAGTTAATGGAATCAGATCAGGTTTCTTGTCATGAACATGTTAGTTGTTTTACGGCAGAGGTATTTTGCAAAACAAGGTGCTCATGGTGATAGGCAAATTGCAGCATTGATTTCTGTTTGCCAGTAGACCCACCTATAGTAGGTATGAGAAATAACTTGTTGAGTCAAACTAAGTTGGTGTCCATAATAGTGGAAGCAAAAACTTTTCATGGGAACCATTCATCAATCCAGCAATACATTTCCCCTTATTTAAACTCATTTTTGAAGTGGTAACTACACAGAGTGAAAGGGCACTGTAGAGCATTGCAGCTCTGATAGAGCATCCCATAATTGAACACGCAAGATTATACAAAAGTTTCCACACAACAAAGTGTTGGCCCAAGACAATTGATTATCAGGAAATGTAGTAAAGAAGCTAGGCATTTCATCGTAAAGGAGTGAGAACAAAATAAGAATGCATGAGGCCATATTGAAGCCCTGTCTTATCTCTGAGATGGGTGTAAAGATCATCTCTGGTGTTTTGCAAAGCAGGGAAATTAATTTTGTTTTCCTAATCCACATGTATCCCACAAGAAAGCTTACAAAACCCAATGGCTAGAGTTTATCATATTGCTATTGCTGTGCTATTTGGCAGATCTCCTGAGTAATTACACTTCTGTACTGATTGAGATTGTGGAGATGTTCTTACTAATTCATTGTGGCTGGAAGTGAGGAAATCCATGATCCATGGATTTAACGTGTCCTCCACAATCTCCATCAGTACCTGTGCATCGCAGGGTTGCGTTCTTATCCCCCTGCTCTGCTCAGTCACCTGTGAATGGGTGGCTCGATAGGACAATAACACCATCTAAAAATTTGCTGACAATACCATGGTAGTGAGATGTTTACAGAAAGGCAGCACACAGGATGGAGATTGAAAACTTGGCTGAATTGTCCACAAAACATGTACCACCAGGTTCAGGAACAGCTGCTACCCCGCCACCATCTGACTCCTCAACAACAAACTCAGTCACGAATTCACTTAAAGACTCTTACTTGTGCACTTTATTTTTTAATTTTCTCTGTATTGCAGTTAATTTGTTTACATTAGTTATCTCTTTACAGTTCTTTGTTTACATGTGTACATTGTGTACGGTTTTTTTTTTGCACTACCAATATGTGATCATTCCGCTGTACTCTGACAATAAATCTGAAATCTAATCTAATCTAATCTACACTTTAAAAATGATTTTCTTAGCTGGACAGTGATTTTGAACATTATAAATGGAGAAACTGCTCTGTAAAAGGAAGATTGTATTTCACTTTAGGAATGATAATTGCATCATACCAACATGCTAAGGGAGGTAAAAGAACAAGACTAAATAGATAATAAAAAATACATAGGCCCTTAAATTTGACCTTCCGCTCTTCATACAACACAGCTTTTGATTCATGACAACTACAGATTTCATTCAACTCATCCACAACTTCCCTCACCAATGCACTAAGAAAACTTGGAATGAGAAGAGGGCTTTGAAACTATAGATTCCAATGCATAATTCCTCTCAAGCATGCACATTAAACATTGATTTAAGAAATGAGATGAATGAAGGATTTGTATATGTGGATGGTTGGCGGTTAGTGCAAACTCCGTGGATCCAAAGGCCCTGTTTCTAGTGGGACCTCATGATGACTTGAGGACTCTGTGGCCTGTCAGATTGCAATTGTGCTCATACTTTTCCAAAAATGTTATGATTTTGAAAGAGCCCCATCTGACATAGTTCTTGTCTCCACAGCTTCTAAGTTTTTAAGTCTTCCTCATTTCTCCGTATTATGATATGGACACAGGGCCTTGGGATGGAGTTTATGCCTTCCATCACACACAATGATTATGAATTCTATCCACCTATTCATAGCAGCTTAACATTTTGTTGGAACTGATCATTTAGACATGTGGAGCTTTGGGTCCGTTAAGATTTAGCTCTTTCAACACAGTCAGTGTGCATGTGTCTTTTTTTCCTTCCTCCTTTGTCCAATGAATGTGCCTGAATCATATGTTATCAACTCACATACATTTTTAGTGACTGATGTCATTTAGCACATTGCAATGGTCCAAATGCTGAGCCCTGAAACAAGTCACTGCACTGGCCCCCTCTTCTCCCCACCCACACATTAGCATGACTTGTGATATCCTGTTCTTTTGTTAATTTTGTAACTATTCCCAAATTTTCTCTGAAATGTGCACAGATGTGAATGAGTCAAAAAAAGTTACAATTTCTGTGGACTGTGGTCCGAGGCTCATATCAAACTGATACAATTTTTAGACTGATTAAATCAGAGGAGATAACAGAATGATAGAAGAAGCCATATGTGGAATGATGGCAAATTAAACTTGTAATGGTCCAACTGAATCTACTGTGGGTAGCAATGTATAAAAGGACTCTCTGGCTGGTGTCAAAATACTTGAAGAGAAACCTGAAAATCTCTTGGTGTTTCAATAGCTCCAGTGTTAAATGTGTCCAATCAGATGAATCTGTTGTAAAACTGTTCTTCCTGATCACACCATCAGCATAATGTCCATCAACACCCACTGTTGACATTCAATCCCTGACACAGTTCTATGAAACACAAAGACTAAAGATAATAGGACAATACACCTACGTATATTTAAAGGAGTATACATCAGGAATTGGATGACAGCTAACGCATCTAATTCATGATCTGGAGCAACTTCCTTCTAAAATTTTTTAAAGGATGGAAACACAATAAGAACTACTAATTATGTGTCCTGATTTCTACATCTGAATTCTAATTCAACTTCCTGATATTGGCTTTTGGTGTGTGAAGATCCAGACCAGGAACACCACTTCATAAAATTTACCCTTGAGCATCCATTGTGGAGATGGAAACTGTGTCAAGTCAAGTCAACTTTATTTATCATTCATACCACTGTAGGATGAGATAGTGTTTCTCCAGGACCATGGAGAATATTTATTTAGATATGGTAGGAAAGCAGTAACGCATTAAAATATTGAGATATTAAGACATATACACTGAAAGACCATGGCACGCTATGCACATCTGTACTGGGAGTTCTGGAGCCTGATGGCTTGGGGATAAAGCTGTTTCCCACTCTAGACATAAGGGCCCAAGTGCTATGGTGCCTCCTGCCAGATGGCAGAGGGAGAACAGTTTACATGCAGGATGTGGAGTCTTTCACAATGTTTATTCCTTTCCATCTGCATTGAATATAGTAGATGTCTTCCACACTAGGAAAAGGTTCCCCAAAGGTCTTTTCTGCCGACTTCACTATCCTCTGCAGGGTCATGCAGTCCGAGGTGATACAAGATCTAAGCCAGGCAATGATTCATATCCACAAAAGCTCACGCCCCATGCTCTCATTACATCCTATGCAACTGTAGTGAAAATGTTGTGAGGATGGAGGGTGGGAGATGGACTTTCCTCAGCTTTCGCAGGAAGTAGAGGTGCTGCTGGGCTTTCTTGCCTAAGGAGCTGGTGTTAAGGGAGCAGGTGAGGTTCTCTGCCAGGTGCACCCTGGGGAACTTGATACTCTTGACGACCTCAACAGTAGAGCCGTCAATGGTCATGGGAATGTGATCCCCCCCAGGCCCTCCTGAAGTCGACAACCATCTCTTTTGATTTTTTAAGATTCAGATACAGGTTGTTTGCTCTGCACCAGTTCATTAGTGTCTGGACCAGTGTGTTCGTGTCTGCACTTTGTCTCTGTATGCTGCCTCCTCGTGCTTACTGATAAGTAGGTATGATAGCAAAGTCGTGTCGTCAGTGAATTTGATGATGTGGTTCGAGCTGTGTTTATACATGTTGAAGCAGTTTTCAGGTGGCGTTGCTAAGAGACAGTCTGCAAAGGAGAAATAGAAAGGATACAAAGGAGGAAACAATGTGCTGGAAGTTATACCATGGCTGAGAGTGGATAGATAACAGTGGAATCAAGCAAGTGTAGGATCACTTGCTTAATGAGGATTGAAAATGATGGTGGAAAATCCGTGAATAAATCTGTCAAAGACTGCAGTCAGGTGGCAAAGGACAGACACAAATTCTGACTTGTCTGCTTCAGCACTGTGTCAGGGTGAAATCCTGATCACAGAGGGCGTGGGTTTGGGAGGTGACAATATGTGAATGAGAGGTTGGTACTCATGAGACAGGTTCACAGGTTCACAACTCCCACCAACGGATTTCATAATGGATTAGATCTCGTGTAAAATATGGCAGAAAATATCAGAGTTCAGTGCTGTTAATCTCACAAACACACTTGTAGAGCTAAAATTGAAATCAAGATCACTGTGAAACATGAAAGTCTGCAGATGCTGTCATAGAAATGTTGGAGGAACTCAGCTGGTCTTGTAGATGGATAGGAGGTAAAGATACATTACCATGTTTTGGCCCGAGCCCTTCTGAATATGACCAAATAATAGGCTAGGGAAAAGGGAAGAATGAGAGGAGGAGGAGTGCAGACCAACAGACAAAAGGTATTAATTGGATATGATAAGAAGAAAGAAAAGAGAAAAGGTGAGAATGGATTGTGGGAGGGGAGTTATTTTTTCACACTGTTATAGGAGATCTTATGGTTATGTCCAAGAGGTTTGAATAATCTTTCCCATGAGGATAACAGAATGGATATTGGCTCTTGATAATTCTTGATATTTGGGTTAGGAAATTAGGTTTCTCATTTTTGAAGGACTGTTTATTGATGAGATAACCACTTCTATCAAACATCTTTTGCCACCTCTTCCTCCGCATTGTGACTGATAACGTACAAGCAAACCCCTCTCTTTAGCAACTCCTGTGAAGATTAAAAGGAATTACATTGTATCATTTCATTATGAACATTCTCCTTTGGCCACTGTTTGTTGATGCAGTGAATTCAAACACCTTGCTATTGGAGCCATTACTTCCTTTCAGAAGAGGGGTGGAGCTCGGTCCCCAAATCACATCCTTGGTGCTGAGTTGCACTTAGTAGACAGCTTTAAGTTCCTGGCTATTATCATCTCCAGTGACTTGTGCTGGACTACCCATGTTGAGCCAATGGCCAACAAAAGGCATCGGCACCTCTACTTCATCTGAAACCTGAGGAAATTTAGGATCTCACTTACATTCTTGCAGGTGCACCATTGAAATAATCGTATCAGAGTGCATCATGGTCTGGTGCAGGAATGACTCTGCCCAAGACCGTGAGAAACTGCAGAGGATTGTGAATGTGGCTTAGGCCATCACATATGCTCCCTTCCACTCCAGCAACTCAATCTATATCTCCCACTGCTGTAGAAAAGCAACCAACATCTTAAAAGACTTATCTCATCCCAGCCATGGTCTCTTCACTCCCTCCCACTTGAAAGACGTTGCACCAGTGTGAGATCACTCGTCACCCAAATCCAAGGATATTTTCTTTATCAGACTCCTGAATGGATTCCAAAATTGTCAAATTATGTTGCCTTTGTTCTCATACTAACTGATCACTCTCTTTGTACTGTGTCTTACTTGTACTCTGTATGAGATAACTAATTGGTTTGCTCGCAAAACAACCTCTATCTCTACATCTTGGTACCATGTGACAATGAATTTGAACTTGAAGTGTGGCTCTGCTTCAAATCACAACAAACCACAAGGCAGATTTTGCAGGGCATCTAATGATACAAAAATAAACAGCAGTAACAAATCAGTAGGGTGTCAAACTGTTAGGAAAACAGCAGCTGTACATGTCAGTGTGCAGATATATTTAGGGATTCATATCCACTAAAGCTCACGCCCCATGTTCTTTTGCTGAACCACCTGTTTAGCTTTCTGCCAAAATTGTTTTTTTATTCATATTGATGGCACACTCAAAAGAACACAATCTCTCCTTAACTTCCTTCACTGATCAGATTGTCTAATCCCTGGAAGTTTGTTGTTCTTGGTAATATGAGTAAATATATGGTTGATGTCTGTGTTCTTTAAACTGCCAGGTCCAAAACATCAAAGCTCTAATATGTGGGACAAGTATAACCTCATTGGAATGATTAGAGGTAAATATTAAACACAAAACCCTGGATAGGAGAGACCAGGGCTACTAAAATATTTCTTTGGAAAATTCACCATAAATACCTGTGTAACTTCACAAACATCAAAGGTAGAAAGAGAAGGACAAAATTACTGCAAAGAATGCCAACCCAACATGCCACTGCTAGAAACCAAGGATAAAGGTGCCTGCAAAAAATAAATGTGTCAGTTTCGGGAAAGGAGGAGTTACACCCACTGTTCCTACTTCTCCTGGTCCCCATTCAAGTTTTACATAACACATCAGACGCAGAACAGTACAGCACAGGACAGGCCATTTGACCTTAATGTTCATGCTGAACATGAGGCCAATTTAAACTAATTTCCTCTGCCTGCACATTGTCTATATCCCTCCACGTCCTGCTTGCTCATGTGCCTGTTTACGTGGCTCTTAAATATTGCTATCAGACCTACTTCCACCACTTCCTCTGGCAGCATATTCCAGGTAAATGTCCTTTAAAGATTCTTTCTCTCATCTTAAACCTAAGCCCTCTAGCATCTGACATTTCCACTCTGGGAAAAAGATGCTGACTATCAAACCTATCTAAATTTTTATGTACTTCTATCTTGTTACTCCTCCGCCTCAATGCTTTTAGAAACAGTTTCAGGTCTTTTCAACATTTACTCTTGCTGGGCTTTTTTCTGTTTAACAGAAGGACAGCTTCATGATACAAGTTTTAAACTTACAGCTTTTATTAGTTTGACACTCATGATCTTTATCGTCTCCTCATTCGGCACAATGCAAAGACTTAGAGTTACAATTGCCTCTAATCATCTTATATTAAGATATAGGATCTTGATTTAAATCAATCTATTTAATGAACAAATC
The DNA here is from genome assembly GCF_036971445.1 of Narcine bancroftii. Taxonomy (NCBI): domain Eukaryota; kingdom Metazoa; phylum Chordata; class Chondrichthyes; order Torpediniformes; family Narcinidae; genus Narcine; species Narcine bancroftii. The sequence continues at coordinate 39,788,800 of NC_091477.1, forward strand.
CATGCTACAGGGCTACACAAGCAAAGCTCCTCAACTCTTCCTCCGCTCATTGACAACTGCTTTGGAGCTGCCTCATGCACCCACGATTAGCTCGTCAACTTTATCCACTCTGCTGTCAATTTCCACCCTCAAATTCACTTGGTTCATCTCTAACAACATTCTCTCCATTCTCAATCTCTCAGTCTTCATCTCGGGAGACAAACCCTCAGCAAATGTCTTCTACAAACCCACTATCTCCTACAGCTACCTTGACTATACATCTTCACACTTTGACCTCTATAAGGATTCCATTCCTTTCTCACAATTCCTCCACCTGTGTTGCATCTAATCTCAGGAGGAGGTCTTCCATGCCAGATCATCTGAATTGCACTCCTTCTTCAAAAAACATGGCTTCCCCTCTACTACCTTCAATTTGGCCCTCATTTGCATATCCTCCAATACCCATACATCTGCACCCCCAAGCACAACAAGGATAGGATTCCCCTCCACTCCACTTGACTCTGCATTTTCTGCTATTTCCTCCACCTACTATGTGATCCCACCACCAGACACATCTTTCCTCTCTCCTTCTGCAAGGACCACTCCCTCGTCCATTCCTCCCTTCTCACCAATCACTCCCTTGGCACCTAATCCTGTGACCGCAGGAAGTGCTACACTTGCACCTACTATTTGGAGCCCCAAGCAGTCCTTCCAGTGAAGCCACACTTTACTTGTGAATCTGTGAGAGTTATCTACTGCCTCCAGTGCTTCAGTTGTGGTCTCCTCAGCAATGGAGAGACAGGACACAAACTGGGAGATCGCTTCTTTGAACACCTTCACTCTGTTTGCCACAATAGAATGGATCTTCCAGTGTCAATCCATTTCAATTCCCAGCCCCATTCCCATGCTAACATGTCTGTCGATGGTTTGATGCACTGCCAGACTGAGACCACCCACAAATTGGAGGAACAACTCCTTATATTCCATCTGGGCACCCTCCAACCAGATAGCATTAATATTCAGTTATTCCCCCCACCCCCTCGCCATCTATTTCTATGTCTCCTTTTCCCTTGCTCTGTTTCTCTCTCTCTCTCTTCCATTTTCCCTCTGTCTCCTTTCCCACAGGTCTCTGCATTCATAGAGCCAATCCCCACCCACCCCCATCATTTCTCACATTCCTTCTCTCTTGTCCTATCCATAACCAACAGATCTTTTGTCTGTTGGTCTGTCATCCACCACCCCCCTTCTCCCCCGTTCTTTCTTTTAATTTAGGTACCTGCCTGTTCTTTTACTCATACTTTGAAGAAGTGTTCAGCCCAAAGTGGCAGTTATACATCTTTACCTCCTTTGGACTCTTCAAGACCTGCTGAGTTCCTCTAACTTTTCAGTTCTTTATCTACAATCACAGCATCTGCAGATTTTCATATTTCACTCAATGGAAATTTGACCTGTGTACAAAAAACTGTAATAATGCACTAACTCAAATGTACCCACAACAGTTCTTCCCACTAACATCCCAGCCAGGGTTGGATTAATACCCTTCCCGCAAGCTCTCACTTTTGTGGCGCTTGCGCCTAGCTCCCCTGAACTGGCTAAAGCTCTGGGCTGTTTACATTTGCCTGGAGGAAGTGGTTTGCAGCAGGTTCCCTGCTGAGCATCTTGATAATCAGGCCAAGCCCTCAAAAGAGTTTTGCCTCCCACTGGTAGGAACAACTGGAGAGTCACTCATTTTCTGTGCTGGAATGAAAATCTATTTGATTTGTAAGGGCACCTTATTTCAAGGCTGACTAGCCAATACTTCCTTTAATCTTTTATCATAGCGCTGACATCTTGCACTGTATGTATCATGAAAAGAGAACTTTTCAAACCTTTTGTCTCTCCTCTACACTTCTTCCCATAGTGAAATTTTCCTTCATGTCCAAATAACCAAATTCAGTCTGAGTGCTCAAGGTGCATTTTACCATTTGTTAAATTGTTCAAATGTCATAGAGCATGGAAACAGACAACTAAGGTTCCTGCCAAAGCTGGCCCCATTTGCCTGTGTTTTGCCCATATCCCTCTAGACCAGGGGTGGCCAACCTTTTAATTTAGATATACAACATGGTAACAGGCCATTTCGACCCACAGGGATATACCAGGGATGTAAGTTAATTGGGTTATGTGGACTCGTGGGCTGAACTGGCCTGTTACTGTGCTGTATGTCTAAATTAAAAATTAAAAAGTTGACCACCCGTGTTAGACCATTCCTATTCATGAATCTGTCCAAATGTCTTTTAAATATTGTAATTGGACCCACCTTTACCACTTTGTCTGGAAGCCCATTTCATTTACCCACTGCCCTCCATGTGAAAAGCTTGTCCATTAGAGTCCTTTCTTACCTTAAACATGTACCTTCTGGTTTTTGACTCCCCTAACCTGGGCAAACTTCCTTCCATTTGTGTTCTGAAATTTGACTTGTGTAGTTCAAAAGTTCATTGGTTTGGCTAATTTAATCAAATTCATCAAGGAGAACTGTTAGGTTCAAACCTATTTATTTAGAAATCATTCATGGAGTATGTGCATCATTAGTTCCTCTCCAGTATATTCACAAAATTGGAGACAAATCAAAATGAAGGAATAGTATTTCTTCAACATGTTTCCTGTGATAGAAAGATGAAATGACTGGAATTCTTGATAGACTAAATCGAATGGGGCGTCTCCATCTAAATTTATCGAGCACAGTTCTCTTTTCATGATGCATATAAAACATTTGATAGGTGTTAAAATAAAATTATTGGAAAATTACTGGAAATGAATGAACATTTAAAGTGTAGGAGATACTGGTGTGTTCTTTTTGATAATGCACAATTGTTTATGTTTCTTCATCCCTCCATTCCCCATTGTTAAAGGATGAATATTTAAATACTTAAAAATTACAACCATCATCTCAGTACTGTAGTTATTCTCAGGCTCAACATTCAGACCTTTTGAACCTCTGCTGGATACATGATATTCCATCCAACCACAAAACAGCTGTAAAAATATTCATTGGGCTTAACTCATCAACTCTTTGGTGTTGATTTTCTTTTACATTGTGTTTTCTTTTACCTGTCCATGGTTGGAAAATTCCATTGTTTCTCACTGAAGCAACATGGAGTATCAAGCAGCTGTTTCCACTCGGTCAGTGATCAGTGTTTCTATTTGTCATTTTGGAGCCCTTTCCAGCTGGCTAATATGCCTTCATTTTTATCCTCCGCTGGTGGAGATTAGACATTTGCAAGGCATGAACTCAATTGACCTCGTCCAAAATGGACTCCACATGGGGTTTGCGTGTATCCATTTGATGGAAATTGCTTCTCATCAAGAAATTGAACAGCATGCGATTTCACATCATGTTGGCTGGTTCAGCATTTTACATAGACCACTTTCTGAGTTCCTCTTCCAAATAGGTTAGTTTCTCTAAATTTCAACTGCCCTCAACCCAGGCTAATTCTTGTAAAGGCTAAACACAGAGTAACTTTACTGCTGCTAAATTGATAAGCATTTTTTATAGATTTTTTTGTCTATGTGCAGTGTACACAGTGGAAATCTTACATTGTTATTTACCACACTCTTTACCTGAGGCAAGCTGCACTATGTTTTATTTGTTAACATATGTGGAAAGAGTTGCTGGGAGCAACGCATCCCTGATGGCCAAACTAGAGGCATATTTACTTCTTTAGTGGTGAAGATTCTCACTGTGAAACAGCAAAGTTAAGGATAAATGCTTTACACTTCAATTACTTTTTTTTAACACATCCTTAAGCCCACACTACACTTACCCTGCCACCATTCCAATAACTCTTGCCCATTTTCTCCCTCCCTCTCCAAAGACGTACATATATGATGTATGGCTCATGTCGTCCATAGTTCTCCAATAGATCATTCTTTTTATTGGAACCTAGACACAGATCATTAATTGTTCAATTGTAAAGAAGATCTATTTCCACGATTTATATGATTAAATCCTGAATTGCAACAATGTGGTTGGATCAGGACGAGTCACTGGAGATGTTTACTCCAAGTTTAATACTGTCCCCACCTCATCAACACTGATGTGAACTGAGTAGTCATCGCTGCTTCCCCTTCCGGAATTCTAAAACCACATCCTTGGTTTTGTTGTTATGGTGGGTGAGATAGTTGACCTGACACCAAGCCACTATCAACTTTTTGCTATCAACCAGATAAAGATGTTACATGTCAGCTTGCTGCCAATGTGCCAATGTGCTGTTACACATTTTGGCACAGAGTAAAAAGAGATAAGGTTGTTAAAAAGCATAGTTCTAAAAGCTGTGCAGGAACAGAAACCTTTGGGTACATGTGTAAATAAGCTATTAAAGATAACAGGACATGCAGATATGGTTCAAATGTGATTCTGACCTTCATAAATATAGGCACAAATTGCCAAGAGGGAGAGGTTATATTCAATTTTATCAAACATTTCCTTCTGATCACCTCACTTTAGGTTTGAAGAAGATACAGAATTCAAATGATTCCAAGGAGGTGAGATTTCTGCTGCAAGATTATACTGGAAGTTCTCCTTAAATCACAGCACGTTGAGAGAGGATTTGATAGAAGTGTACAAGATCGCAACAGATTGCAATAAGGTAAAGGGACAAGCTGTTTCTATGGATGGGCCAGAGATACTGGAAGAACATTAGGAAATATTTTCCTTCAGATTGGAATTATGATCTGAAAATTATTGCCTCTAGAGATAAATTATTTTTAGAGCAATGGGGAAAGAGCAGGGGAATTTACCAAATTGTTTCTTCAGTAAGGAGCCAGATGGTTTCAAGTCACATGATATTTGTCAGAAATATAGTTATGATTCTATGGTTATGTGTGTTTCTTGATTTTTCAATCTTCTTCCTTTTCATTAGTTTTTATTTTAGTGGATAATCTAAATTATATTTGTGCGTGTATATCTGTTTCTTTGTCTGTTTGTCTCTTCTCCATGAAAATCAATATGGAGCACTCTGGAAAATGTCCAAGGAGGTTCAGTAGGGGTAACATTTAATGCTAAATGTCATGACCAGATTGAATTTAACCTTTAAGGTCATATGAAGTTCAAAAGTGTTTTTTGACCAGCTTGCACTGACTTGCATTACTACTTACTGTAATTGTGCTAACATTTAATGTTGAATGTCATGACCACATTGAATTTAACCTTTAAAGTCATATGAAGTTCAAAAGTTAAAAAAAATTGAACTTGCACCAGGGACGCCTCAATTAGTTACAGTGCTGTGCATCAATGTACATTCAGAATAAGAAAAAGTGGCCAAATCCAGTTCAATATGGGCTCAAAAAAGGGAAGCAACATTTTGGCAGAAGCTGTTCACAAGCCCGTAGAGTTAGGCAAATGAGAAAGCAAGAGACAGCAGTGGAACATCAGTCTCACCTCAATGTTGATGCTTCCTGACATGCAAGGAGCAGGCAGCGGGAAACAGAACAGCAACGATATGCCCATCTCAGTGCTTAGGCCTCCAGACAGGCAAGGGGCAGGCAGCAGAAAACAGAACAGCAACACCAGGCCTGCCTCCAGACAAACGAGGAGCAGGCAGCAGGAAACTGAAGAACAACACCAAGCCCGCCTCAGTGCTGATGCCGCCAGGCATTCCACGAGCAGACAACATGAGTCTGCTGAGGAAGAACAAGTAGGACTCCAAGCAATGCAAACAATGTTGTCAACAGCTGAGTGTTTTATTTCCCGGGTGATGGTGGGTATCCTGTTAGTATATAATATTTCTAAATTAATAATAGCCTGTGATGGATTTAGAATACAAAGGTCTTCCCTGATAAATTTCAATAAAAGTATAGTTGAGAAGATCCCTTAGTGTAATCTTACATTTGCAGATTTTTTTCACTGAAAGATCTAGTTATGTTAAAGAACAAGAATCTGGGATAAAATAGGGAACTAAAAAATCATAAATGATCCAACATTGAAACCAATGCATTATATTTTCTGATAATTATTATGTGATGTGTGATATAATTAATTTTTTAATTAAAAAAATTTAGACGTACATCGCGGTAACAGGCCATTTCGGTCCATGAGTCTGTGCCGCCCAATTTACACCAAATTAACCTGCATTACGGCACATTTCGAACAGTGGGAGGAAACCAGAGCCCCCAGGAAAACCCACGCAGACACGGGGAGAACATATAAACTCCTTACAGACAGCATGGGATTCGAACCCTGATCCCAGTCGCTGATGCTGTAAAGGTGTTGCGCTAACCGCTACAGAAACTGTACCGCCCCTGAAGCTAATTTGCAAATAAAAGTTACATTGATTAAACAAAATTTGCTGGAGGAATTCAACAAGCTGAGCTGTATTAGTAAGGGAGAAAGAAATTGTCAATGGTTTGGATTAACACCTTTCCATTATTTGTATTTGGGAGGCCAGTTTTAGAAGTTTAGAGTCATAAAACAATACACACAGAACAAGCCCTTTGACTATATTAATCAACTACATTACACATTAGTCAATTACAGTATACTGTGGCACCTATGAAGAAGGCACATCATTGATTTTATTTTCTAATGTGCCTGAGAAGATTTGGCATGTCATCAAATACTCAATCAAACTGGGGAAAGTATACTGACTGGTCACTGCCCAGTCTGGCTATAGAAGTGGCCAAGAATGCAAAAAGTAGCAAATATAGCCAGGTCCATCACAGGCTCTGACCTCCCATCCATTGCAGACATCTATGAGAGGTATTATCCCAAAAAGGCAGCCAACATCATAAAGAACCCCTATCACCCTGGTCACAACTTCTCACCGTGACCTTTGAGCAGAAGGAACATAAGCTTGAAAACCAACAACTCTAGGTTCAAGAACAGTTTCTTTCCCAAATCTATTAGACACTTGAACCTCTCCTTGGTACATTAATGATGGACTATCTACACTATTGCAAGTTTCTTTTTGCTCTAGGATTACTGTGAATATTTATTATCTATCTTATATATTTATTCTCTCTTGTAATTTAATTTAATTCAATTAATTTGCTACAGTAAAACCCCTGTTATCCAGAATTCAGGCAACCAGTGGCCTCAAACAACTGGCAAAAAAACTCATGGAAAATAAATAGGTAAACAATATGGGTTTAAAATTAGTGTGCCTCACTCTTAGTTCACCAATCAAGCAACATGCAACCTCAAGCCACAGGAAAATTTACTTATCTGGCATCTACCAATCCCCATAAGTGCCAGATACCAGGGGTTTTATGGCATTAGAGTTTTTCAGTATGAATACCTGCTTGGCAGTAGCAAGTAAGAATTTTGGGTATATGCACATTGTACAATATATGACAATAAACTCATTATCAATGTTGTTGTCTAGAGTCATTGGTAGACTACAGACAATTAAGAGAACAGATCTCCTTTTCAAGTTTCTCTTCATTGAATTAGTTAAGTTTTATGATAATTAATTTGCTTCTTCATGACTGATACAATATTTTATTCTAGATGAATTTGATTGTTTATTAATAAGGAATTAGTTATTTTACTTCCAATACAAAAACTTGCAAAGATGAAATCAGAACAGAGGTTAGAAATAAGGAGCATATCTACAAAAAAAAATTGAAGCCTTTTTAGAAGTTTTTGTTGATATCAATGAGCTTTGAGTATCTATTTCACTAAATGTTCCTTGTGTACTAGGCACAAGTAGTCACAGTGCAGTGTAAATGACTAGCTTTAATTTCAATAGAAGCTTTAAATGTGTAGATAGACTGGAAGTCCCAGAGGACCTTTGAATTTGGAGCAGTGTAACTGTGTGAAAAACCACAGGGTCTTCAGTGTTGTCATTTCCTTCCAGTTCAAGTAGAATAACTCTTTTGAAAAACATTTCCTTTATAATCAATCGTCTTACTCGATGCACTGGCAGGACTTCACAAAAGACTAGATTGGAGTCAAGCCCAGTTCTCAGAAGGCCAAAATAAAAGTCTAACAGTTTGATTCATTCAGCACACGATGTTGCAAGTTTTTAAAATTACATTTGGTTCACAATATTATTTTTTACAAAATTGTTTTAACTTCAATTCATTTTGTGACTCAGATTATATTATGACTACTTTTATCTAGATTTAATGTATTTTCCTTGCCTTCTTTGGATTGCATCTTTTCCCAAGGTTGTATATAGTTCTCTGGCCTGATCAATATTTTTGTCATGAATCAATCCAAAAGTAAAACATTTTAACCAGGAGATTTCATTTCCCAGTAACCAGCTGAGATGAACAACATGAGAATGACCTGTAGATTTGAACTTTGATTTTTAAATAGAAGGTCATTTTTCATCAGCAGATAAAGCAACCAATAAAACTCAAGTTACAATTTGTCTTCCCTCTTCCCTCTCTCCATGTTTGGACTTGGCAAGCTGTGACAATGCTAATAATGTAAAGATTGTCGATCAGCCAATTGTGCATAGAGGCCTGCTGCTTCACGTGCCGAATACCTTCAGGGATCATGTTGCACCTGTTGTGGGAATGCCACCAAGTAACCAGTTTTGGAAGTGAAGAATTTAATTTTGCTCATTCCAGTAGTATCTCTTATTGATCAACACAAGTTCAATTTGCATTTGTCCTCAGGATAGAGTCAGGATAATCGATGATGTATGAATGAGGAAATGATTTAAACTTTTGTCTTTGAACAGGACCCTGATATTTCTCTAGTATCATGGGTTCAGTGCTGCTGGAGTTCAGCAGACCGCCGCTCCGGCACCTCAGGGGGCAGCTCGGGCACCTTATGGGGTCACTCCAGGCACCTCATAGGGCAGCTCCGGCACCCTCTTCTCGTCTCGTCATTTTTGGTGAGCTCCGGCATCTAAAAAATTAGCACTGCATCCCTGACTATTATGATTTTTACACAGAAATAAAAGAAAAATTCCGTTAGAAATTTACATACTTACCTCCAGAGTGGACATTTACAGAGAAAGCACTTTTACACTGCCTTCATGTGTTGCGGAGTTTGTCAGAGAGTGAACGTAGGTGGATAGCAATGCGGGCGTGCAATGTACTTCTGACGCACATTGTCACCAAGTGGACATCGTAATTCACGTCACTATCCTGCGGCCAAAAGGTGCAACAATTTCTTCCTCAGCATGGATGCAGAGGAGGTCTTGGACCTCAGATGCAGTCCAGTGCTTCGACATGGCCATCGTGGGTGCCTGCTGCATATGTTGAATGTGTCCTCAGTACGCTGCAGATTTAAAAGTTCCGTGTTGTCGTCGCAACCTGAACATGTCAGAGCGTGTCAGAGCACATCACCGGGAATCCATATTCATTAGCCCAGTTTCTTACAGAGTGCCTGTGGTCAAGTTAGACTGCAGCCGCTTTGTAAAAATGTGTAGGGGTCTTGGTGGAAAAATTATGAGATGAAATATAGCAAATAAATTCCGTCATGACATTTTTACACTGCCAGTGGAGCAGAAAATTCGTGCAAATTTTGTTTCTCAGTAGCTGTGTGAAAGTACCTTATAACAATCATCAGGGATTGTACTGGGATTTCTTCATTTTATCTTCAAACCCTTCATGTTCAAGTAGTTATGTGGTCTGTACTTAGATCAAGAATTGTACATAACAGGTGTAGGCCCTTTGGCCTATAATGTCTAGCCTGAAAGCAATGCCAAATAAAACTAAATCTTTTCTGGTTGCATGTGTTCCACACTCCTACATTGCCTGCATATTCATGTTTCTATTTATCAGGTTCCTAAAAGCTACAGTTGTATCTGTTTCCACCAATACCCCTGAAAGAATATTGCAGTATCTACCATTCGCTGTTAAAATCTTCCACCACATATTTCTTGCATCAATGCAGTCAGAAGAGGTACAATCTGTATTCTACTTTTTGCAGCATTCATAACTAACAATATTCAACATAAGTACATGCTGATGAAACTCAATTTTAAAGCTATTTATGACTTTAATAGTGGAATACATTGGCAGGGTATGACAGGCCCTTCCTTTACATCAGCCCATGCCGTGTTATTGCTGAGCATTATACCTGGACACTTGGTCAGTCCTCATGGTAACAAAATTTCCTGTTAACTGCTTATATTGAAAGTTCATAAATGTGCTGAAGACTTCTGTTTTTGACAGGATATTTCCCAAGATCATCTGCCAAGCTGTGATAAGCAATTGTGTTTTTCATTATGTTATGCAATGAAAGATTACTGGCTTCCTGTGTTCCAAATGTCCTTCTGCATTCCAGTTCTAAATGTTATAGCAGCGAACCTGGAATTTGAACAAGCACTGACTGATGTCAGTGGTCTGTCAATGTGCCACAGTGTGAATTGTAAACACAGACAATTGCTTGAACAATACAAGGGCTCCATCCACACCTCCAGCTGCCCAGCCCAGACACACTTCCATGTATCTCCTCTCATCTGGGAAATGACTTAAGAGTGTGAAAACGTGCACTAACAGGTTTAAAGATAGTTTCTTCCCTGCAGCCATCAGGCTCTGAATGAACCCCATAACATTGTTATCTTCCTGTCCTTGCTCACCAGGATATTCTGCTGGTAGTTACATTGATGGATTCCTGAAAACATCTGGTCTGATTTAGATAAATTGAGAACCAAATTTGTGGTAATTGCCATGTTTTTTTTTGAAGGAAACAGTTCTTCAAGTTCGTTACTAGTGTTCAGATCCATTTTTTTACTTTCTTCCCAGCCTCTAGGTGGAGCAGGGTACACTGTCAAATAATCTTCCCGACGAACCACCATCATTTATTCCATTTCCTGTCATCTGATTCACATGCCATTAAACTGCCGAAAACGGTGAAGGAGTGCATAACATAATTCTCTGTCTTTGACTTAGAAATATTCTTGTCATTTGCCACTATGGAGAAGTCAGATAAAATACATACAAACTACAGGAATTGGTCTTTTAGCATGAAGTTGTCAAAACCAACTAGCCTTATGAAAACAGTTGTGCTTAATTTATTTGAAATCATGTTTCTCTTTTGTGCATGACTAAACAGGGCAAAATAATTTTTATTACTGGAGAGGGAATGAATAAAGTCGTATTATTTAGTAATGGTTTGAATATATTGTGAAGTGGGTTCTTGGAATGAGAGTCAGAGGTCAAATTGAAGTACTGGTCAAAAGTCCAGTGCTTTAATCATCTGAAACTTGCTGATTTGAGAAGGGAACCTTCCCGAATCACACACTCCCGACAGTAACTGATACTCTTGTGGAATGAATATCCAATTCAGCAATTACTAAACAGTTCGTTCCTCAGTTCCTCAACATTTAGCTGATTTGAACATTTGAACAAGCTTCCTTTGTTTAGTTTCTGCTTTTTAGGACTTTGATCTGTACACTGGAATGTAACTTGTGATTTAGTTTTCTTTTTATTTTGTAAGTGCTCTTAAGGATATTCTGCTTTGAGCAAATCAATCTCAGAGCATTAACTCTTTACCTAATTGAGTCAAAAAGACCTTAAATTCTTGACTAAGATTGTAAGCCAAATGTGTCGATGCTAGAAACTTGATACAGAAAAACTGTTTTAGAAATATTCAGCAGATCAGACAGTATCTATGAAGCAAGAAACCAAGTTAATATTTCAGATCAATGTGACTTTATCAGACAGAATGTGGTAGTCAACATGGCTTTGTTAGGGGCAAGTCATAACTTACTCATTTGTTTGAGTATTTTAACAAAAAAGTGGTTGATTAGGGTAGAGTAGTGGATGCTGTCTACTTGGACTTTAGTAAGGCATTTGACAAGTTACCTCCTGGTAGGCTGATCTAGAAGATACCGGTGCAAGAGATCCATGGTAAATTGATAGCTTGGTTACAGAATTGACTTGTCCATAGAAGACAGGGTCATAATGGAAGAGTGTTATTCTGGCTGGAGGTCTGTGATCAGTGGTATTGGGGTCTCTGTTTGTGACATGAATAAGTGACTTGGATGGAAAAGTAGGTACATGGGTTAGGAAGTTTGCAGATGACACAAAGATTGGTAGAGTTGTGGACAGTATAGAGGGCTAACAAAGAATACAACAGGATATAGATCATTTAGAGATATGGCCAGAGAAACGACAGATGCCGTTTAGTCTGGACAAATCTGAGGTGCTGCATTTGGGGGGTCAAATGTAAAAGGGACATATACAGTTACAGTGCCCTCCATAATACTTTGGATAAAGATACTTTTTTCCTTTATTTTCCCCCGTGTTCCACAGTTTTAAATTTGTAATCAAATAATTTGCATGTGATTAAAATCTACATTCCAGCTTTTATTTGTATGTGTTTTGGTTTGCCATGTAGAAATTAGAGCACTTTTTATACATAGATCCCCCATTTCTGGGCACCATAATGCTTGGGACATTAAGCTTCACAGGTGTTTGTGAGTAGTACTCAGGTATGTTTAATTGCTTCATTGGTGCAGGTACAAAAGAGCAAGGTTTGCTTTGAAGCTTTTGATCACCTTTGGAATTTGTAGTGGCCATTTTTCAACATGAGGACCAGAGTTGTGCCAATGAAAGTCAAAGAAGCCATTATGAATTCTGAGGTGTATAGAAACATCTTATCCACTCAAGTTTGAGCTAATGCCTCTAAACTCATTGGATGGTGCTTCATTCCATAGCAAGACAATGATCCCAAACATACTGCTAAAGCAACAAAGGAGTTTTTCAAAGCTAAAAATTAGAAAATTATTGAATGGCCAAGTCAGTCACCCAATCTAAATCTAAGTGAGCATACCTTCCATATGCTGAAGAGAAAACTAAAGCCCCAAAACAGGCAGGAGCTGAAGATGCTGCAGTAGAGGCCTAGAAGTGTATCACCAGAGAAAATGCTCAGCACCTGATGATATCTATGAACCACAGACTTCAAGCAGTCATGGCAAGTAAGGGATATGCAACAAAATTCTAAACTACTTTAATATACATATCATTGCTCTGTCCCAAATATGTTGGTGCCCTGAAATGAGGGGACTATGTATAAAAAGTGCTGTAATTTCTACATGGTCAAATCAAAATGTATACAAATAACCTTGAATAAAATCTGGAATGTGCACTTTAAATCACATGTGAATTGTTTAATTCCAAATTTAAAACTGTGATGCACAGGGGAAAATGAGGGAAAAAAGTGACATTTTGGAGAGAATTGCATTGACAGGATGTGCTTTTAGCATTGATGTGCAGAGGAATCTGGGGGTCCAGGACCATAGCTCATTGAAAGTGGCATTCAAATAGGGTGGTGGAGGAGATGTGTAACATACTTGCCTTCATTGAGTGGGGCACAGAGTGCACATACAACACATTACAGAACGTGTTCCTATCAAGAGGAATAGAATATATGAGCAGAGATGTGATCTTGATGCTTTATAAGGCACTGCTGAGACCACACTTGGAGATTTGTGAGCAATTTTCAGCTTCTCATTTAAGAAAGGATGTGCTGACATTGGAGAGGATTCAAAGGAGGTTCACAAGAATGATCCCTGGAAAGAAAGGGTTTGACCTGTACTCAGAATTTAAAGGAATGTGTGGGGATCTCATTGAAACATTTTGAATGTTGAAAAGCATGGACAGAGTAGATATAGAAAGGTTGTTTTCCATGGTGAGAGAGTCTAGGACAAGAGAGCTCAACTTCAGGATTGAAGGGCATCCCCTTAGAAGAGTGATGCGTACAAATTTCTTCAGCCAGTGTATGGTAAATCTACAGAATTTGTTGCCACGGGCCATTGTGGAGGTCAGGTCATTGGGTGTATTTGAGGCAGAGATCGAGCGGTCTTGATTAGCCAGGGGATAAAAACTAATGGGGAGAAGACTGTGCAGTGGCGTTGAGTGTGAAAATGAATCAGCTCATGATTAATTGGCAGAGCAGACTCCATGGGCTGAATAGCCTATCTCTGCACCTACAGTATGTTTTATGATTTTATGGCCTTAAAATTAAGGAAATAGGCAGGCTGGTGTTAAATCATATCAGCTCACGTCTGACTGGTGTTATGGATACATTCCAGTTCCCCTATCGTAGCAACAGGTCTATGGTGGATGCCATCTCATTGGCTCTACACAAAGCCCTGAACACCTGAACAGTAAATATGCATACATCAGGATGCTCTTTATCGACTACAGTTCAGCATTTAACACCATCATCCCCTCAAATCTGATCAGCAAACTCTAAGACCTGGGACTCAACACCCCACTGTTTAATTGGATCATGAATTTTCTCACCTCCAGACCAGAATCAGCGAGAACTTCTCCTCCACAATCTCCATTAGTATCAGAACACCACAGGGCTGCATTCTTTGCCCCTATTCTACTCACTTGACACCTACGACTGTGTGGCTCGGTATGACAGTACCACCATCTACAAATTTGCCAATGATGCCACGGTAGTGGGTTGTATAAGGGAAGGGGATGAGTCAGCCTACAGGAGGGAGAAAACTGGGCTGAATGGTGCACCAACAACAACCTTGCACTCAATGTCACTAAAACAAAGGAGCTGATTGTTGACTTAAGGAAAGGAAAACAAGAGTTATAAAATCCAGTAATCATTTGGGGATCAGAGTTGGAGACGGTGAGCAAATTAAGTTCTTGGGAGTCACTATCTTGGAGGAACTTTCCTGGATCAAACACACTAATGACATCATGAAAAAAGCACGTCAGCACCTCTACTTCCTCAGGAGTTTGTGGAGCTTTGGTATGACACCTGAAACCCTGTCAAATTTCTACAGATGCCTGATGGAAAGTGTGCTGACCGGTTGCATCCCCATCGGGTATGGGGACACCAAATGCCCCTGAGTGTAAAGCACTCCAAAAGGTAGTACATGCAGGTCACCCATTTGTAGGGCTCATTTAAATCATGATTATCAACAATTAGACATGAAGTTGTTGACTCAAGTAGGTATTTAAACAGGCAAATCTCATTAGCATAGCACACTTCTTTGAGCTTGATTTCATTCTGTCTTGACTCTGGGAGACTGCAATTTGCAGGAACTCACAATGTATCACAAAATATCTGAGAAATTTGGAAGACAAAACATGAAGAATCAAGAGAACATAGAACAGGAACAGGACCTTTGTCTCACAATGTCTGTACTGCATTTGAACTAAAACAAGAAAAAACTCCAGAGGGTTGTTAACTCAGCCTGCGACATCACAGGCATCAGACCACTCCATTGAAGACATCTACATGAGGCAGTGTCTTAAAAAAGCAGCCTCAATCCTCAAAGGCCCCCACCCAGGCCATGCCCTCTTCACTCTGCTGCCATCGGGGAAAAGGAACGAGAGTCTAAAGACAAGCACTCAATGGCACAAGGGCAGCTTCTTCACTGCTGCCATCAGATTTCTGAATAATCAATGAACCTAAGGCATTGCCTTACTTTTAGAATACTATTATTTTTTTAATTTATTATTGTAAGAAGAATATAATATGAATGTTTACATTGCTGCAAAGCACTGAATTTTGTGATATGTTCATAACAACAAGTTTTGGTTCTAAATCTGATTCTGATTCTGAACTTTATGTCTTTCTTGTGCCTGATACATCTCACTCTATTCCTACTATTAGTGAAATATTCTACATTATTACAGTCAACATATTTCCCTTTTTGGGTTACCTTTTGCTAGAATAGCTTCTTGTGTGCTTTTGTTCTTGTTGCTAGGCATTTCTTTCCTACTGTGTAAAATGAGTTTCAAAAAGGGATGTTGGCAAACAAGAAAGCGACTTAAAATGACAAAAAAATTAAGGTCCATCACTTTGTAGGTCAACGATTATCAAAATTCAACCATTTAATTTAAATGTGTACAATTGAATATTATTATGCAGTTAAACCTGATGAGTCAAAGACAGATATTTGGAAAGTGTGTCACAATCATTACACTGCACATTACAGCAGACTTAAATATAATCAACACATCTTCCTAATATTGAAGATATTGTGAGGAATATTTTCTTTGGAGCCCAATTAGGTAAAACTGCGCACAATCATTTTCCTTTAACGTGATGATTTTGTGAATGGTGTCTTTCAACAATTATTTGTAAACATAATCTTCATCCATGCCAATACTACTCTACTTCCATTGTACTCAATTTAAGTTGATCTTCTTTGACATAATGGTCAATAATTGTCCAGCCTCAGATCAATTTCCCAGGACAGTTCAGGCACCTATATTATCAGTCAGCTGTATTACAGTTGACAGCAATCTATTGGGATTGTTAAAGAGGGCATACCTTTATAGGAGAGGACATTTTCTTAGGCATCAATTGATTTGGAGTACATTTAAATAGAAAATAGTAAATGGATCTTTCAAGCATTTTATATCAAGTTTGTCAGTTTATCCTTCTCTAGCATTTGAACAGGTTGCAGATACTTCTCGAATAGACATGAGAACTATTGTGTGCTTGCCATTCTGGTCTGTAATGACTGATGACCTATGCTTATTTTTTGTTCCATAGAACATGCTCAGCAAAGGTAGGTCCAAATTCTATTGCCAAAGCCTGATAAAATGCCAAACCTAGCTTTTGAACATAAAGCTACACGGACTAACAAAATATTGCATTGTTTTTAAAAATTTAGACATACAGCACAGTAACAGGCCATTTCAACCCACAGGTTTGTGCCACTCAATTTACACCCCATTAACCTACACCTCAGGTATGTTTCGAACAGTGGGAGATGTTACAAACCCAGAGGTCCTATGAACCCAGCAGTAACAGATATTCACCAAGACAAATGGTTACTTAAACAAAAGTTGCTTTTAATTATCTTTAAACATGAAAATAGAATCAAACTTTAACTTATCACTATTGACTTACTTCACCTAACTTAACCTCCTTCTAATTCTAAGCACACATGTATGTAATGTGTGTGTGTGTAAGTTCAGAAAAGTTCTTTGGCTCACAGTCCAATCTCACTTCTCCAAGTTCACTGGTTGCAGGCAATTCTTATACTGTGCACAGAATTTAACATTTATAAAGTTCACCAGGCTTTGGTGCTTGAAAGGTAAAAGGTTTCCACTCAGGAAGGTTCTTGTCAGTTTTCAGAGGGAGATTTGTTGTTCCAGGACCTCCACAATTGATTTCTTTTTAATCAGCCATTCCAGTGTCTTGCTGAGGAAACTTGCCCCTTCAGCATTCTCCAGATGATAACCTTTTTTCTTTCAGGTCACCACAGAGTTCCTTTTTGTTTCTCTTATTCCAAGTGAAACATTAGACAGCCAGTCCCCTCCTCTTGCATGAACCACAAGGGCTTTGACCAGGCTGAAATAAGAACCCATCTTCCAAATGGGGCTTTCCACAAGCTTGCCAGCTTGTCCTGTTCCAGTCCCAGCTCCTGTTGCTGGCTGTAACACTGTAGAAGTGATCTCTGTATGCTCACTTTGGCAGCACATATACTAAAATTGGAACAATACAGAGAAGATTAGCATGGCCTCTGCACAAGGATGACATGCAAATTCATGAAGTGTTCCTGTGTGTGTGTGTGTGTGTGTGTTTGTGTGTGTGTGTGTGTGTGTGTGTGTGTGTGTGTGTTTATTTCTCTCTCTCTCTCTCTCTCTGAGAGAAAGCCTGTTTGACTCTCTCTGCTTGCAAAACCACATGACCCTCTTAGAACAGCTCCAGACAATCTGCGGCTCAAACAAGATCTTTCATCTGTTGCCTTTTTGTAAATAACAATCCATTGATAAAGTCTTTTGGGCACTCTCCAAAGCTCTTGCAAAGACTGTTGGCCCCGACATGTCTAGCATGGGGCAGAGCTCCAGTATTTTAAATAAGATCTGTTTTAAAGTGTTTGTATGTGACCTACTCTAACAAACCTTTCCCAGTTTATCTCCCAAAACATTCCTATATACTCTGTCACAGAGGAAACTGGAGTCCTTGGGGAAAACCCTTGAAGACACAGGGAGAATATACAAACTCCTTACAGACAGCGTGGAATTTGAACCTAAGTCCTGATCATTGTGCTAACTGCTACACCAACTGTGTCACCCAAAAGACATCTTAGAGAACAATTGGGTTACTGTGCTCTCTGTATTTGTGTGACTGCAATGGTATTCTTTACCTAATATTCATCAAACCTGTGTTCTATAAATGTATTAAATATAAAAATTATAACAATGTTTGCCAAGAAGGCGAACACAGCAATGTGAGTGATAATGACCAGCTATCTTTCTGAGGCAGCTATTCCCTAAAGAGTCTAGTAAATTTAATATCCTCCCAGAATCAACAAAAAAAGGAAACAATTATAAAACTGTAACTACAGGCAGCTCTTTGAAGCCCATTTGATATCCTTGCATTGTTGACTACTGGTCAATTGAGTCAAATCAATATAAAAAATACAGTACAGCTTTCACACTGCAGAGCTATGAACAATGCAAGAAAAATTCATTGCCATCAATTTCAGAGAACATTTCTGGATGTGGGTGGATATGTGTTTTTCATCTGAACTATATTGGATTAAATCTTAATTTGAGAAGGAAGTAAAAGACCCCTTTAACCTCCATTAAATATATATCCATATTTATGGTGCTGGCATAGGTATGGACCCCTGCAAAAGGACATTAATGACAATAAACAGTACATAAGAAATCTTAGTTGGTATTATTTACATAATTTATACACCAAAAGGAAATTGATCAAAGAGTTGTAGTAAAATAAGAACATTACCAGGTCAAGTTACACAAAAGGTTTGCCTCCTGAAAAAAAATTGGGGATTATGATAGACAACTTCAAGCTAAACACAAAGATAATTTAAAATTTTCTGTAGCATGTAGGAATTTGGAGAATCATTAATTAACTTTTATAAAATTTAGCATGTTTAATTGCAAAATGATGCTGACACATTGTATTAGTTTAACTGACCTAAAAATATTTTGCCGCTGATTTTCGTTTGAGACATTATCTGATTCCTCTCATGTCAGTGGCCAACAATAGTTGACCAGCATTGATGGATTCCAGTTGCCCTGATACCGCTTTTCCATAGTTGCAATCTCCTAGTGAAACCTTTTTGCCATGTTCGTCCCTGACTGCACCAAGATCAGAAGGGAAAAAGGCCAAGTGCGAATGCAGAGAATGAATTTTCAATGAAGTGTTGCCCTTCATGGTTTTGTCTGCTTAAATGATGAGAGGAAATCACAAAAGTATGTTATGTCTAAAAAATGGTACGTGATATAAAAATGTTAAGGTGATTTTCATGATCAGCTGCCCAAAATCCATAAAATACACCCAAAACGGTTCAGGAAGCAAAATCTTTGTTGTCTGGTGTTATTAATGGTAGGAGGGTTATTTATGGCTTTCATAACAACCATGTGATTTGCCTGGATTGTAATAGTGAAGGATGTGCTTCTAAAGTACAGATATCATAAAATAGAATGCACTCGTGTTTAATTGAATCACTGCAATTGTAACATTCCACCATTCTCGGTGAAGACAAGAATTAAGCAGTGTTTTCTGACAGTAGTTGATAAGCGTTCAGCTGCATCATCAAACCTTCCCTTGCATCTGCTACTTCTGTTCATAATCACAATCGCCTTGTTGCCAGGCAGCAGAGCACTGGCTTCAATGCCCAACAGACACCAATTATGCAAATATTGCCAGGGACAAGATTATGCATAATCAGCTGTTGATGCTTCAGTCACATCTGCTCATCAATTTTGCAAATTTATGCTGATTCAGTTATAGCCTTTCCACTCATCAGTACGCCTGAAATCCTATCTGTCTGACATCGTCTCCATTTCCACTCCTGTCCTGTACTTGTATGAAATAAGGGAAGCTTTGACAATTAGAAGAATAACTGCATTCTGTATGACTGGTGCAAAATCCTTCCAAAGCATTTAGGATATTTTTCTTTGACATTCTCTAAGGTTGATTTCATCATGAAGAAAGCATGTACTTCCTCAGGAGTTTGCAGAGGTTTGGTATGACATAGGAAACCCTGGCAAATTGCTACAGAGGAAAGTGTGCTGACCAGCTGCATCATGGTCTGGTATGGGAACACCAATACTCCCGAGTGTAAAGCCCTGCAAAAGGAAGTAGACACAATCCAGGACATCACAGACAAAACCCTCCCCACTACCGAGAACACCTGTAGAGAATGCTGTCAACAGAAAGCAGAAGCAATCATCAAGGATCCACAACACCCAGCATGTGCTCTTTTCTCTCTGCAACCATCAGGTAAGAGCTATAGGTGCCAAAAGACTCACACCACTAGGTTCAGGAACAGCTGCTACCCCTCCACCATCAGACTCCCCAACAACAAACTCAATCAGGGACTCATTCAAGGACTCTTACTTTTGCACCTTATTGATTTTTTTTCCCTCTCTATATTGCACAGTCAGTTTGTTTACATTTCTTTATTTGTTTATGAGTACGTTGTGTCCAGTTTTTTTTTGCACAACCAATAATTAGTAATTCTGCCTCACCCACAGGAAAAAGAATCTCAGGGTTGTATGTATTCTGAAGATAAATCTGAAGTCTGAATCTGTCATAACATAAGGTGATTTAGCTTTGCCAAAATAGAATAGGTGGATGGGGGCTGAGACAAATAATTTTGATCAGCAGGGCCTCTGACTTCCTGTCCAGGGTCTTGTCTGTGTAGCCTTGGCTCCAAGCTTGTAGGAATCCACAGTCAGCCAATAAAAGTCATTGTTGTGGACCAGAGCAATGAAACTCTGCTCTCAAGTACATCACTGTGAATATGTGATGAATTGGTGGACTCAAGACAGATGGCAACTTGCTTGCTGTAGCTTAGATGTACCTTCTTCCTCCATCTGATCCCACCAATCATTGGTCCTGCCTTGTCCATTCACTAGACAGACATGGCACGAAAGTCATACTAATGCAATAAAGATTGAATTGGCTTTATGCCCTAAACAGATCAGGAGAAAACAAAATAAAATCTTGGAACATCACTGATTGCTGGAACATTTTCAACAAATTTTCTCATTTAATTTAAATTTAGACATACATCAAGGAAACAGGCCCTTTCGGCCATGAGCCCGCACCGCACAATTACATCCAATTGACCTACAACCCACATTTTGAACTGTGGGAAGAAACTGGACCACCCAGAGGAAACCCATGCAGATACAAGGAGAACATACAAACTCCTTTCAGACAGCGCTGGATTCGAACTCCAGTTGCTGGTGCTGTAACAGTGGAGCGCTGACCACTACGCTAACCATGCTGCACTTTTAGCCACATTTTTGTCTCTTAGACATTTAGTACAAAGGATATCTTATAAGGAGGATGTATACAATCCCTCTCTGTATTGGTAAAGGTCAAAATATCTCCATCCCGTACTCAAGCCTGAAATAAATTTTAGTTCCTTTGCTTATCAGGGGCCTAATGAAAGTGTGAAGTCTCCACTGCATGACTGGTGAAATCAACGCTTCATTTTTTAAAATATGCTTTCAAAATAAGAGCCATGGGGAACAGCTGCCATCTAAATGACTTCTCTTTAGTTCCAATCTCTAATGTTCTTCTCTGCTGATCTCTGTCACTTTATATCCCAATGGGGGCTAGTCCCCTTCTAATTCTTATCCATTCCTATCCTCCACAGTTGCTGCATCTATCTCCAGATCTCCTCCCCGCTGTTGATTAGTGTTGGTCTTGCCTGGCCTGATTCCACCCTTCTTCCCCCTCCACTACCTCACCCTACCCCACAGGCCACTGCCCACCCTACATTCCACCTTCATATTCATTCACCTGCCTCCTGCAGCCACTAAGTCTTGTTTTCCCCTGTACTTTGAACATTTGAACTGCAGAAAACAACAGAAAGGTTAAGTGACAAAGGAAATGAGACACAAGGTAAGATGATGACGCCTATTTTACATACAATTCTTATCCTCTCTGAGGCCCTCACACATTGTAATCTGGGATGTCAGAATTTCTAGGCCTTATAGACCACACCATTGAGATGTTGCTACATGCCAAAGATACTCCTTTGATAATTTTTGAAAGCATTTTTCTGTTATTCAAAGTGAAACTGGATGCAGACAAAGATAGTAACCTGACTAAAATTACGTAAGATGTACCAACTGCCAGTGTCAGTTATCTGTAAGATCCATCAGTACTTTGGAAAGGCCAGTGTCCCACTCTTTCCCCACAACACCACAGTGGGGACAGCACATGTTGACAAAACAATGGGTGTAATTCAACGCACAGTTGAACAGGAATGAGGGAAACTGTAGGAGCAGAGACTATGTTCAGTAACAGATATGGGAAAATCAAGCGTCATATGTATTTGAAATATACCCAGCTACTAAAAAATAGGGTGGAAATATGAAACAAATATGGCAGAGAATGGACATATTAATAGATCAGCTAAACCAAAGCATTGATCTTGAAACATTCTATCTTGAAGTAATTGAAAACAGAAATTAAACTTTGATCCTTTTTGGTCTCTGTTGCTCAGTTCCTGACTGACTAATCTGTCTGAGTAAACTTGAGTGAAGCCATTCTTTCTGAAATGCATTCACTCCTACCCCCAGTCACTGTCACCCCTATCAAATGAGGTAACAGAATTATCCACACCAACCTTGAACGATGCTGTACTGTAAAACAACATCTGTCTGATTGCTTCTGTGGCTTTCCCTCTAGTTTCCACTATCATCATGTGAGCTGTACTTTTGTGGAATGAAGTGGAACCTGAAAGCTGGTGACAATAGCAATTTAATGTTTTGTTATGAGAAGTGGGGGGTATATTCAAGCCCAAGTCAACAATTTGTTTAAATAGCCCTTGAGAATGCTGTAAGAGGAATGGAGGATGTTTGGTGATGGGGGGTCACATTATGGGTGAATGTGGAAACAAGTGTGATGAAGGATGAGGAGAAGGGAAACTTCATTCCTATTCTGGTCCAACAATGGAGAGGTTGGGAAGGGAGGCACAGATAAAGACAAATGAAGACATTTACTTTTTGCTCATACCTCGAAGAAGGGCTCAAACCCTTCTTTACCTCCTATGGACACTGTGAGACCTGCTGAGTTTCTGCAGCATTTTTGTGTTTTTACTATATTCACAGTGTCTGCAGAATTTTGTGTTTCACTTCTCTCCTACTATTATCAGATTCTTGAATGAATCGCAATGGTAAAATGGTGTTGCCTTTGCTTTGTAACTCTACACTTTTGTTCAGTGTGTTACTTGGTGTACTATGTGGGAGGTGACCAACTGAACTGGTCGCAAAAAAAAACTTTTTCACTGCATCTCGATACATTGAAAATGAACTTGAGCCTGGCTAGTTCAATTATGGAATTCTCCATTGTATCATTGACATAGTTTTTTCCCTCCACATTGTAGGGTATTTCCAATATTTTCTTTTACTTTAGATTTCTACCAATGGTTATGCTCTACATTTTATAGATCTCATGTGTTTTGTTCTCTCTCCACTGCCTTATTTATTTCCTTGTGTTGATACTTCTCTGGATAGATCAGCTATAATTCATAAACACCGTTTTCCCTCTTCTAAATTGTTTCCAAAATCAATTGTGTCTCCTGAATAATTTTTGGTTCCCACCCCAACATAAACTCTCCATCTTGCTCCCTCTGCAACTCCAATGCCCCTTTTTGCTCATATCTCTGGTTCTGATGATCATTGCTTTGAAACATTAATTTTGTTTTTCTCTCCACAGATGGTGGCTGAGCAAATAAAGTGGGGGAAAATGGGTCCAATTTCTATTCTCCAGCAATCATACCTTTTCACCTCATAGTGTCATTTGCAGCCCCGATATCTTCATGACTTATACTGTTGTTGTAAATTTGAAGAGTTTGTTAAATATACATGTGAACCAATATTCCTCACATCCTGCTCATTAATTTGCAGAGAGACAACAAAACTGCTCCCATGTTCCTGAGAGACGACCCATAAACCAGAGGTCTTTGTGTAGCAGGGAATCCTGTGACTCCCCAATTGGCTTGATAGGCATTGACCTCTTCCTAGCTGTTAAAAGCTATTGAATTATTTTTTTAAAATATTTGAACATCAGTAGCATCTAAAAACTACTCCAATATATTTAAATAATTTAAAAGATTAAAACAAAATTTAAAAACACCTTAAAATATTAACAATGCTGAGACAAAGTTAAATAATCCACACATTCCTTTTTGTACAGCACTGGTAACCCCATTCAAGCCAGGCCCGCTAATAAAAAATGGGATGATCTGCAACTTGACTCGATGGTGAGTCCACTAATGGAACGGGAGGCTGGACACTCCTGCAGAACTGCCAGATTCCAGCCTGTGATCCTACAGTTTCTAGCAACAGATTGTGTGATATTCATGTGTATTGACCTGTGAAGAGAGAATTCTTCTTCAAACAGCTAAGATTCCTTTCCTTTTATTAGCCATGTCAAACCCCCATAAATTATGGGGCCAAGTGTCCTCCAATTTCCTCTCCACCTTTTACTTCCCCTCAAACTTCTCATTCTCCAACATCCCTCCTTATTCCATTTTGGCAGTTTCATCAGAAACTGCAAGGATATCTGCACATTTGCATGACATTGGTGTCACATATAGGACCATACTTTACATGTATATCACCAAGGTTTCCTCAGAAATTCCTTCCTGAAGCAGTAACATTGGAACCCTAGAGAAATAACATGATCTTTTACTGGAAATAAATGATTGCCACTCACTAAATGATTCCCCCAGGAATGAGTCACATTCAATAGATTTAGACAATGACATTGATGGGCTTATGTTATGAGCATCTGGCTATATAGATGGAAAGAAACATATGGGAACTAAGTAATGAGAACACGTTCAATGAGGCACATGCAGAGCCACCTATATTATTTCCATCTTCCCTTAGGGTATAGGAATATTTGACTTTAGCCCATTAAGTCTAAGCCAACTCATAGAATGACCCTACTCTCCCACTAACTTTCATGCATCTTATTCTTCCCGCATTCCCATCAACTCCTTACAGATTTTATCACTCACCTACACACTGGTGACACCTGCCAATTGATTTAAGAACCCACAACTCTTTGGGATGTGTGAGGAAACCAGAACACTTGGATGAAACGCACTGTCCAACTCCATAGGTAGCACCAGATGTCAGGACTGAACTGGATCACTGAGACAGCAGCTCTATCATCTGTGGCTATGTGCTACCCAATTCACCAACAAAGAATTGGACTCATTTGCACCTGTTTTATTTGTGTAAAATATAATGTTAACGATACAACACAGTAGAAGGCACTTCCGGCTCATGAAACCCATGCTGCCCAACTGCATCCAATTGCGTACCAACCCCATACTTTTGTTTGTGTTCAAAAAAAACAAAACGCCATTTTGAAAGGTGTGCACCCAATTCAGGTAGAGGCTGCATCCAATGGAATAGGTGAACCCAGTGTTCATGGGTACCCTAATGCAGGTTTCATTTTCCCATTTATTCCAAGCACATAGAGCACAGATTATTCTAGTTATTCAATGATAGAAATTGGACCAGAGGATCATGACCCGCATCCTTTGTAACGAACTCACAATAGAAGATGAGCATCAAGCTAAAAGCAGTGAACAATGATGCTTTTCAGGTTCCTACTGAGTATCGATCGGATGTTCAAAAAGAATCTCCTATTATTTTTTTATTTGAAAAAAAAAGGACAGCAATTTTGTGCAATAATCAAGGCCTGTGGGAATTGAATAATATACTTTACCTCAAGCTCACTAACTAGTTCTCAGAACCCTTGAGCTGTAGGCACATTTACCATTGATGGCTGAGTCTGAAGTTACCAGGGGTGACATTGAGGGAGGAAGAGTTCAATTCCACAGGATATTTCACCCAATACAAAAGCCTATATTTGGATTTGGAGACAGTTTTGAGGCTGTTACAGTCTTGGTCATCTTTTCTTGCAAAGATACTCACAACCATTGCTTTATTTGGACAAGGTCCTTTTCTTTCAAAGGTTGCACCCTGTTTTCTCTGCCTTTAGAGTTAACTAACTTAGCAGTAAGTTACCTAAAACAAGTGTGCACTTTGTTTTTAATTTAAAATGGTAGATATTGTCAGGCAAACCAACAAATCTAAAGCACCAGTGTGTCCTCAGGGGGCCCCTGAAGCTAACGAAATATCCCACAATAGAGAACAATATAACAAGATAGTGGACCAAGGGGAAGGGAGGGATTTTATTGCTGGTGATTTGAGGCATGATCAAAGAAACAGGTTTTTACAATTTTGGAAGAGAGAAGGATATAAAGATGGAGGAGTCTGGAAGACGACTGAAAGATATGTCCCTGAAATTGGAAGGAGGTAGGTGGTATAGGAAGGACAGGGATAAAGTAGACAAAATTATTAATGGATAAAATTTACAAATGTGAAGCATGATAATCAGTAATTATGAGAAGTGTGGAATATATAAGGCTGCATAAGAAAGCCTGCATTGACAACCTACCTTTTGTGGAACTGGGTTCTGATTGCCATCAACATTTGTATCATGGCATTGTGATTGTTCTCAGTCTCTCACCCTCATTCATTTTCAAACAGTCCTCAATTCTCTCAGAACTCACGATTCATGTGACCAGCTTTGAAATGACCCGTTCTTTCAAGCTTTCTATTTTAACCCTTCAGCTGCCAACGCTACCAAGACCTAAACTTATAATTTTGTATGCAGACAAGCTCAACTACATTGCACATGTTTAACTGTTAGCACAGAACTCCTGTAGTTAAGGCATTGGTAAATATTTAGGCTGCTTTCTTAAATTATAAATATATTTAATCTTAGCATCCAACATGCAAGTCATCATTGTATTCAACCTGATTTTTCAGATCAACAGAATGCTTATCACAAAAAAATGCTTTGATCAATTTGATCTTTTCAGCAAAATGAAATTAATCCTTCCAACTTAACCATGACTTCAATTTGAAATCAACTTATCCAAATGCAATGTCTCTGGCTGGTCGCACTATATCACTGTATGGCTCTATAGTGGACAGTGGAAGTTCTCAGCATGGCCAATGAATGTCATACCATAAAAGGAAAAAAATGTATTCAATATTGCAATGAAGTATAATGTTCATTGGTCCATTTACCACAATTTACACAAAGTTTGTTTGATTTTTCTAAGATGACCTGCCTTATTAGTAAAACCTTGCATAAAGAGTTAATAATTGTAATATTTTCTTGTAGGTGTCTCAATCTTAAGATTCCTAAAAAGAAGTTTGGGTTTTCTTTTTCCAAATATCACCAAATTTATTTTCTGGTGACTGAAGACACATGAGGAACATTTGAAAGGGAGATTGAAATTTCATCATCAGTATAAACTATTCTAATTACAGTACAATGAAAAAAGAAACAGCGCAGAAGAAGCATTAGGAAAAGAATGCCTTGTGCTTAACAAATCCTTGATCATAAAACTTGCCATTTTTAATGTATTCTATTTTAACTCAGATGTAAAAATTGGCATGTGATTATTCTAGTTACTGCAGTCATGTATTTTTGACAGATTTCATAACCACATGAGGTAATTCCCAGTCCCATCTTGACAAAGATATAATGGTCCTGATGGGGGAGAGTGTGTGCATGCAGCTTAGCTGCTCCATGCTTAGCTTGTAGGCATCTACTGGCACAACATCTGTCTCCCCTTCTGTTTAACAAATCTACATTCTGTCACTCAGAGCTCTGATTCATTCTCCTTGTGTGTTCAAAGATAATAAAGAAAATTATATGCAATCAATTATTATTTAGTGCTCTTACAAAAGTTTAATTGACATATTTGAACTGCCTTTGAAGGGTAAGCAGTGCAAAGGTGTCTTTGCTGTTTGTTTAAAATAGGGGGGAGGGGTTTTAAAACAGCAATACTCTTTGCTGGGGGAACAAAGCTCAAAATTAAACCTTCTCCAAATAGGCTATACTGCTGAGGTTAACTTTTCCACAGAGAGAGAAAAAAAATAATTGGACCACTTGTTTTGGTTTCCTTCCTCCCAGCTATAGCCAATGCCTGAGAGCATGCTGTCTTGTCTAGTGTGATGGAGAGAACAGCGCAAAGAGCTGAGGGAATGGAAATCCAAAAGAGACAAAAAAAAAGAAGCAAGGTTAAAGAACAAAAGAAACAACTCTAAAGCATGTTAGAAATTCCGAATTTGGGGCAGAAATAGCGGAAAAATTACAAAATAATTCCAGTTACCATTACAAGTGATCTTTTTGCTCTCAACATATTATTGTGAGAAGTTCAGGAATAATAATCTGTTCACCTTCGGTCAACACAGACTTTTATTGAAACCAAGCAGTCCTGTGGTTTGCATTCTGCAGGCAGAATATTCCTTTCCATACTGTAAAAGTCTTGGAGATCTATGGAAACACTTAAATCTCGACCATGAGCCAGAATGGCAAGTGGCTGGCCTACATTGAATTTGTAGCAGATTAATCACAGGTTCTGGACTTCTCTGAGTGAGATATGACCTTCCACTGCTGCAGACATCTTCTTTGATTGATGAATATGAACTGAGTCTCATCAGTGCCAGTGGAATAGTATTATGTTCCTTACTTTGTTCATCGGTATTTGATTAAATACTCCAGTTATAGAGATGTGTATTATCAGTATTATCAGCTCAGTTGTCTGAATAAAAGCAAGTTGTATTCCAGTGAAAGATGTAAGCAGACTCTTGTTAAAATCCTGGATAGATGATATGAGAAGTTCTTTCCTTTTTCTGCTGTGCATGCAATTTTGTGTAATGGCTTGTGGGCAAGTGTAATCTGAAGCAAATATCGCCTACTGTTCTCTGTGTTATGTGTTAATTGACACCAGTGGAAAGGAGTGAGGGCCCCGTGTGATTAATAGCTACAGGCAGGGCCGTTGCCAGACTTTTTTGTGCCCTAGGCAAGGCCAAAAAAAAATGCCAACTTGGATTTTCAAAAATAGATGTTTTGTAGAAAAAAATGAAAAGCAAAACACTTTAAACTGCTAAATTTATTTTAAATTGCAAGAATAAGTAATACATCAATCTTTTATTATTTTTCTCAAATACAAAAGAAAATATCTTGGCACCCAAATCATTTTGATCTAAAGGGCACTCAATAGAATGCATACCTCTGCCAAGGGAAACACAACAGTAAAACCTTTTACTTCACTCACCTTTAAGTCTATGAAGGTGTGTGAAGTAAAAGCTCCCAGCTCTGGTGACCAGAGCACCCAACGCCTGACTCTGAACCCTCCCCTCAGCTTACACTGGAGCACCCAGTACCCAACTCTGAACCCTCCCCTTGGTCTACACCGAAGCTCCCAACACCCGACTCCGAACCCTCCTCTCAGCAGTTGACACTGGAACTCCTGATGCCTGACTCCGAACTCTCCCCTTGGCAGCCTGCCTAAAGGCACAAACCGGAGCTCCCGACGCCGACTATGAACACTCTCTTTGCCCTACTTCAACTGTAGGGCACAATTTCCTCTCTTCAGCAGTGCTTCTCAGAGGTCTGCACCCTAGCTGGCTGCTTAGTTTGCCTAACAGTAGCACCAGCCCTGGCTACAAGTGCCATTCCTTTGTAGTTTTCTCACTTCCAGGTGAACAAAGAAAGAAAAATTGATCTCCATTGCAATATTGCCATTTCAGTGTATAAAGCCACTTGTTACACGAAAATCCTATCTTATTGCCATTGATTATGGCTTTGAATTGACCTCTGTCAAAGGTGCCTGCCTTGACATTGCCTTATTCATATTGTTGATGATTTGCTCATGAACAGATTCAATCTGGCAGAGGCTCACAGTAGCTTTTTGGCAAGTTGACTGACTTTCCTCGGACAACATTTCCACTCTTAATCATCAAGTTTCTGTTTTGCCAATTGTAACCACAGATCTGGAAATCTTCCACCCGAGCATTCAACTTCATTGTACTCTAATCATATCACTTTATCCAACTCTGTTGCAGGGTAAGTAGCTAATTGCTTGTTCTGCGGGTTGCAAAATGCTTTTTAGCATTGTTACAATCTAGAAAGTATCTGAAGAGGTTTCAAATAAGTCACACTTAAGTTGATATGTAATTCTGTTCACTCTAGCCCCATCCACGCTGGCACGTTAACCTAGTAATTAACTGCCAATCTACCAGTTAACATGCCAGTGTGAATGCTCACGAACCAGCACGCAGGAGTCAGATCACCCTGGGGATGAACCACTTAGGGAGGGTGTATCATCGCCAATTTATTTTGCATCAGTGTGAAAGGGACAGGGGGTGTGCAGGATGTCACCACTGGAAGATAGGCGCCCTTTGCTCTGGGCTGTCGGGTGGTAAGTGTGAAAGGGCGCAGAGAACCAGTTAACATTGGTTCAGTGTGAACAGTGAAAATGCTATTTTGAACCGGTTCGTTGAAGTACCAAATTTACTGGTTAGCCAATGTGTGAATGCACCCTTGTTACAAAGTTAGAAATGACCAAACCCATTAAAAGGGGTTGAAGATTGAGAATGACCAAATGCCTGTGCTTGTATAGGGTTTTATACTGTCAGCTGAAGTTCTGAGCATGCAGTGGAGTTGGTGCTCCTCTGTGGATGTCACCCGTGTCAGCATTGCTAATGGGAGGATGTATTTAAATTCAGCCCAATTGTAATATCTTTTTGACTCCAAATTCCTTTTGTGCTTTGTCTCATGAATCGACTGTAATAAGGCTTACTCTTATTTCCACAGGCTGACCTTTTGGGAATGCTGAGCTTCTCCTGTGTTGTTCATGGGGAAACCTCCTGCCGTCTGTTCAAACCGTACATCATTTCCGTCAACCGATAAGAATCAATTGGAAGACAACATATCTGTCTCTTCCCTTTTACATTCAATTGGATCCACATGGGAACATTGTGTTTTGTCTCCAGATACCTTGCATCTTTAACATTTGGCACCAATACAGTGTTAAAGACTGAAACCACTGGAGAAAAACTAATGTGGCCAATAGTAAAACAAGATTTAAATGCAGAGTGATTTTATAGTCAGAATGACCCTGCCTCAACAATGTTGAGAACAATCACTTAGACTGGTTTATGAACTTGTCACATTGCAATCAGGTTATCCACAATGAGGCAGTAAGCATTTTCACAAGGGTGATACGTTAATGCATGTCCTCTATTTATAAATATAATTCCCTGAAACAAAAACATTAATTTACATTATATTTATATACTCAAGCAGAAAAATTCCTGAAATGTCTGGAAATTCAACAATGCTCAGAAATTATTGTTAAATGTTACAGGTACACATGTAAACCAAGCATTCAGGTCAGGTTTTCTCTGACAAGTATGCAGCTGATACACCCTTCACTGGGCCCAATCACCACTTTTAAATTTTAACCTAAAGCAAACCAGTGAATCTTAAAGGGGAAGTGCACCTGGTCTACCGACAAATTTCAGAAAATTTCACGGTTGCAAGAGCTTGAGAGAGGAGCCATTTTCTAAGAAATGGTCCAGGTGTGGGTAGGTAAAGGGACATCTTATTCCCTGAAGGAGCAGGAAATTCTCCCAGACTATAGCCACTGAGGATGCTTGTAAGTATTAATAGAAAAAGGATCATGTTCATTCCCTCATGGTGGATAAACTGATTGTGATGTGACAGACTCATATGCTGACAATACAAATTTGGTTATGGTTTAATTCAATGGTACAGTATGTGGAACATGTAGACGGCATGTGTTGTTTCTAACGTTTCTATACTGTTTTACTATTATAGACACTGCTGTGTTCAGAATAGGTTTGATGGGTTCGAAGAGACAAGATTGGACACATTATCAACAATGATCTTTATTTGCACACAAGGGAATTCACAAAAGGGAACATACTCACAGACTAACCTGGAATAATACAAAGATAACCACATATCAGGTGCAAATAAATCACTGCTAAATATTTTCAACTCCCATCTGGGAATGCAGGGGTTAAATACACAATGCCCATCCGCCTACAGGCACAGCACACTAATGAACAGTAAATTAATTACTGTATAACTAACAAGTATGTCTAATGAACCTGGTTTCCGGCATTGACTGCGGCTCATGGTTTGGGATTAGTCCATTGCAGTTAGCCTCAGGTGCCCGCACGCTGCCAACAGACTGGACTTCGGTGATGGTCTCGAGGCAACAGCAAAAGAGAGATCAAGGCTCCATGTGATACATTTTTTCAATGCTGGGCCCGTCCACGTGACCTGTGAGACCCAATCACGAGTCAGCCTCACCTCTGGGCAGTGAGGTGAAGTGACTTCTGACTAGGGTCCAGCCAGAAAAGTACATGACCCTCCGCAATCCACATTCCCACCGGGTTCTAGATGTTGAGGCCACATGATGCTCCACAATCCATACTCCAACCAGGTTCCAGATGGAGAGATCTCATGACCCTCCACATTCTTCACTACAGCCACATTGTTTAAGACAAGCTTCTCTATCAAGGCTAATCTTCCAGGTGCCCACTCCGGCACATTTTCCCGACCAAAAAGCAAAACATATATGCAATTACATCCTGGAAACGTGAAATTTACAGACGGCAGTAAACAGAGTACATGAGGTTGCATTTGCAACAGATTTGATATCTCCAGTTGATAAACTTTCATCAGTAAAATTATTGGCCTGAAACTTCAACTCTGTTTCTCCTTCTGCAGGTGCTGCCTGACCTGGTGAGAATTTCCAATACTCTCAGTTTTGATGTGTTTTCCTGTCAAGGTTGTCCCTTCCTCTGATGCATCAGACAGCTTAACCTTTTCAGCTGAGATCAATGGCCATTACTGATCGTGAAGCTGATTGCACATCAGAACAATAGACATATCTCTCAAATTTTGACAATAACCACTGATAATTAGAATTATAAAGTGCTTTTGACCAAGTATAACAGCCCAAGGTGCTGAACAAAATGTCATCAAATAAAATAGAACCTTGTGCCTCATTGCCTCATGAGGATATGAAGCTGATTTTCAACAAATAGCCAATATACTTTAAGGAACAATCATAAGAAAGGAAAAAGAACACTGGAGACCAAGTACTTTAGGGACATCACTCTAACTTAGGCCATTGGGAACTGAAAGCAGATCCACCATAGGCCATAAAGTCATTGAGTCAATTGCACAGATACAGGCCCTTTGGCCAATGACCTTACAACAACCCTCTAAACTAAGCCAGTTTACCAGCGCTTGTTCTGCGCCTTGGTGATGTAAATGATTGCGAGGATACTTCTTCAATATTGTGAGAGTCCCTGTCAGGCAGTGTATGTCAGAGTTTTCTTTAATGATCATGAATGTGTTGACATATACACTGTAGGAAGTACATATGCACTAAGATTTTTATTTACTGTTGCTGAACTGGTACCCTGTAAAAAAGAACTACAAAACAACAATAAAAAGACAACATACTATATACTTGATCGAATTTAAAAAGACAATAAATACACTAAAAAATATAGATAATTAACAAAGTTATCCAAATGCAAACCTAGTCATCCTAGTTCAACCATCGTTTAGGTGAAAAAAAATCATCCCCAGATTCATTCTGGACCTCGTACCCCTTATCCTAAACGTATCCCTCTGCTTTTTGACACCTCTCCTTTCATAGTATCAGCACCATCTGTGCACCTCATGATGACAGTACAGCTAAAAGCGTGCACAAGAAGAGGAATAAACAGATCTCAGACATAGGATATTAACAAATGGGTGTAATCGTGAAATGATGATGTCTTTAGAGTCAAGGAGCCAAAATAGGTCAGGAGTGTAGTGACTTTGGAATGAGTTTGCACCTGGGTTGCAGAAATTTGTACATCTTTGATGTTTAGGGAGAGAAGGCAAAGATTACTGACCAAGATCGTGTTGGAATAACCAACCAACCAGTTACAATGGGACAGGAGCCATGCTGCAGGGAATTAGTTATTTAAAAAATATTTCAGGGCCTTCATTTGTAGGACTCGGTACCCTGTTGCAACATAAAAATATATTCAATACACTGCAAAAAAAAATATTTTCTTCAGTTCGTTCTTGTAAAGTAGGTCATCAACATCATTTTTCTTTGAACAATGAAGTAGTACAATGTACATCTCCAGGACCTTTGCAGCACAAAGATTGAATTACATTACCCCTTTCATCCTGATACGGCTTGCCTGATTTATTGCCAATGTAATGCCACAAACACTCCCACATAGAATTGTTTCAATTCTGTTAGTTATGATTATATTCATGACTTTTAAACACATTCGGTTATGGATAGTATAAATTGCTTAAAGCACTTTCATTCTTATTTGCAAAACAAATCTGCTGAGTCATCGGTTCGATAATTGACATCAACATGTCAGTTGAATGTGTGGGATTTAGTTCATGTGAACCTAGGTGGAAATAGACTGTAGAAAGAAATTTTGTTTTTTGAAACAGCAATTCTGCAGTGTGATTCATTTAATATTTAATTTGGAGAGCAGCTCACATATAAAACATTAGATGCAGATTTTCTAATAGCTTCAGCTGAAATATATTTAATGCATCTCCTTTGAGTTGCTTTATAAAATTATATGCAGTCAAACATTTCTACATTTTCATAAATATTACTATGGCACACATGGATATAAAGTTGAAATGTGAGCAATTATGTGGGAAAACAATATCATGAATAATGATCTTGTGACTCTCATTAGAATCAAACTCACTCTTTGCGATGTTTATATAGCTTCTCTTTAAATTAATCTCTCCTATTCATCTCAGTGTGTTTGAATAGTTTAACAGTCATGAATCTACATTTGTATGAAGAAGCAGAGATGAGACACATTTAACTGGTACTAAAATGATGCTTAGACCCTCACCCTAACATTAAATGTCTATTAACTAGAGATTTGGGAAGGGAATCAATTCTTAGCCTGGCCCCTAGTTGGATCATACTGTGCCACAAAAGCATAACGACTTCTGAGTGTTTTAGGTATTGTGATTTAATGAGTGCCACCACACTTTGTGGCAATACATCATGCAAATAAACATGTTAGATGGCGGTGATGCCAGAGCTGCTGCAATGGCAATGCTCCCACTGGTGCAGACCCTCGGGGAGAAGAGAGCGGAGGTGCAGCGCTCCCATAGGGTCCAGTCACCCAGTCGATGGCCGTCAGCTCTGCACGGGCTTTGAACAGCCTGTTGAGAGAGGCGACAGTGGTTTTAGTCAAAATCCCGTGACCGTGGGTCTGCGCCCAAGATGGCGGAGCCTATTAATTAGCAGCAGTCATGAGGGGTTGCAGACTTCGGGGAAGTGGAGGACTGGAGCAGGGCACCAGAGCACAGGAAGATCACGCACCGTCTGAGAGGGAGAAGCAGAAGAGGAGATGACCCGAGGGGGCGGTGACCATGGCGGCGGACCAGTGAGGGCCTCTGCGGCTGAGGGACCGGTGCATGTGGCAGGCTGTTGGTGACTCGAGGTGAGGAACCTGCAGAAGCTGTGGGCTGCCGGAGACTGCTGTCAGGAGACTCGCTGTGGACTGCTAGAGACTGGCTTAAACTGGCTGGAGGGGTACCAGATATTGGAACTGGGATGCAAAGAGGTGCCGAAGGTGCTGAAGACCATGTTGGAGGTTTGAATCTGGAGCACGGGTTGCCAATAGTTTGGACTGGAAACTGTTTGGCTGCAGGGGCTGTGAATGTGCTGGTGGCGAATCTATGGGCACTCAGGGACTCTCTTTTGCTTCTTTCCCTCTAACTTTAAGAGGTGCTTAGGCAATTCCTTCCGGTGGCAAATCTGTCTGCCTTGCAGCAGGCAAAGAGAAATTTCATTTAATAGGATAATGTCTCTCTTAGAAAGTAATTGAAAACAGGATTGTGTATGATTCTGCATTCTTAACCCCACCCCAACACACACACACACACACACACACACATCTTGTTCAACTCCCAGTATGGGTTGGGGCAACTCCCAGTATGGGTTGGGGCATGAGGACTCAGCACTTAGGCAAGGTTGTGCAGGACTTCAGGTCTGTGACTCTGTATCTTGTTGAAAGTGCACTGGGAAAACTCATGTTCACTTAAAAAAACAATGAATTTCAAAAAGAAATTATGAGTGGGACCAGTAGAGCTATAACAGGACATTTATCCCTCACCATTCTTCACTATGGGGAGTGGACACTGAGAACATGCCTTCTTCTGAACAATCATTATATGGAAACAAGTTTTCTGGTTCAATAATGCACACCAATGTTTTATAGTCCCTCCTGTTAATTTTTTTCATTTAACTTTATCACCTCGATTCTCTCTTCCTTTCTTCCTCAAGTGTTTATCTGGCTTCTCTTTAAATGCTTCTCTCCTGCTCTTCTCAGTAAGTCTCTCAGAGGGAGCCAGGTCCACATTTTCACCGTTCATCAAAAACTCTTCTCCAATTCCCTCTTTGATGAGATCTTATTTCAGGTTTGTTGTTCCCACCAAATAGAAACAGTCCCTCATTAGAGTTTTCCCCATAATTTCAGCATAAAACTAAACTAAATTGACTTAAAGCACAGAAATATTGTACTTGTTTCCGGATCTCTAATTGTCTGTCTGAAAGTTCATGTCATGTTTTTTCAAGGTGATTTCAAACATGAGCCTCTCCCCTAATGACATCAATGATATTACAATACAATAAGGTCTCCCCTAGTATGATTTTACACCTCACTTGTCTGGTAGTAGAGCAACCAAGATTTATTAATTCAGTTTCTGTAACATTTAAAGAGTCTATGTTCAACTTGCATGACCTTAGAAACAGCCGTGCATGTGCTTGGATGACTTTGTGGTGTTCTCAGATTCCTAATTTCAGGATTATTTTGGGGTTACTGCTGAATACTTTCACAACCCACACTTTAATGCTCTCTGTTGAATTAGAGAGGTCACCCAAACTCCATACTCAGGAACAAGAAATCTCATCTTTCCCTTCAGCCCACAGGAGCAGACCGAGACACAAATAATTAATTAAATTATCTTTTCCCAGTTTTCTCCACTCATCCCTGGAGATGTTAATATTTACTTGAGTATCTTTCAATAACCAAAAGATATATGATCCAATGATCATTGGGGGATCAGAAATGGAGAGGGTGAACAAATTTAAGTTCTTGGGAGTCACTATCTAAGAAAATCTTTGCTGGACCCAGCACACTAATGGCATTATAAAGAAAGCACATCACGTGCTTCTACTTCCTCAGGAGTTTGCAGGAGTTTGGTATGATATCGGAAACACTGGCAAATTTCTACAGATGGGTCATCATGGACTGGTATGGTGTCACCAATACCCCTAAGTGAAAAGCCATGAAAAAGGTAGTGAGCACAGCCCAAGACATCAGAAACGAAATCCTCCTCACCATCAAGAACATCTACAGGGAATGCTGCTGTTGGAGAGCAGCAGCAATCATCAAGGATCCACACCACCCAGAACACACTCTGTTCTCGCTGCTACCATCGGGAAAGAGGTATAGATGCCACAAGACTCGCATCTCTAGGTTCAGAAACAGCTGCTACCCCTCCAACATCAGACTCTTCAACAACAAACTCAATCAGGGACTTATTTAAGGATCCTTACTTTTGTACTTGATTGATTTTTTTTCTCTGTATTACATAGTCAGTTGTTTATGTTTCATTGAGTATTTTTTTTTGCACTGCCAATAAGTAGTAATTCTGCCTCGCCTGCATGTCATGTCAATTCTCTGACAATAAATCTGAAATCTGAGATTCTTTGGCCATGCCACTTTCAAACTTAAGGGGCCTTTGACCAAACTTATGTTGTTCTAGAGAGAGTAGGCAGCTGGCAAATGGAGAGTGGAGGGAGGTGAGGTGAGATGAGAAATCAAGAGGGAAAGGATCGGGGTGAAAGGAGAGAGCTGAGAGAATTGGGCGAAGGGGCACAGATGTAGGGAGAGAGGGGGAGCTGGAAAGGAATGGTTCAGGCTGAGGGAATTGCAAGTGATGGAACCAAGGAAATAAAATGTAGGTCATTCCTCAGAACTTGAATGTTGCAAGACATCCTTGATTGCAATGGACTGCCTAAGAATAAAAATAATACACCTAGATTAAAACAGGCAAACTGCTAGGGTAAGTATAGCCTAAAACGTAAAGGCTTTTTTTCCCCCCCTTCTTTATCTTTTCTTGTCCTTCTTCTAAGGTCATTTCTTAGGATCAAGGACAACTTTCTTCCACCCATTGTGTATGTTCTGAGAGGATGAATGAGGGTGATGTGGGAACTGCATTCTCTTGCACACATTGTGAAGTGATGCACTCCTGATACTCATGTTGACTTCTATGTGCTTTCATTACATGGCTTAAGGCTTGTGATACCATTCTGATTGTCCCACTCCACTTTGACCATGGACCGGAGTGTTTGAGGTATCAGTAAAGAGGTTATACTTCAACAGAACTTTGGGTACATACTTGATTTTTTTTCTTTGGCTGACTGGTAATTTCATCCCTTTCCCTCCTCTACTATGTTCAAGGCTTTCATGTCTTTATTTAATTTCCTGTCTTGGTGTATGGGAATATATATTACTAGACCATTAAGTGTATGCTACAGGTATGAACTCAGGAGTGTATGTTTCAGCATTTCCAGCACCACATCCTGTAGAAGTTTGCAAGTTCAGGTTTGTTGTCACATTACAGCCAGTTCATTGAGAAGGGTTCCTTTCATGTGAAGACCAGCAAGTCAACTTTAACATACATACAAAAGTACAAAATAGAAGAGCAACAGCACATTGTGCGGTGTTATGGTGAAAAAAATCAATTTGTACATAGCAAGGACAGCATGAGATCACCATTGTGAGGTCAATTCAGGAGATTGATGACTGCAGGATTAAAATAAAACCTGTCTCTCCTCCTGTTTTTTCTGATCCCACACTCTTGGACCTTCTCCCCAATGGGAGGAGGGAGAAGAGATTGTGTCTGGGTGGGCCGGGTCTTTCCAAGTCAGCAGAAGAAGTAGTGGAGGGGAGGGGTGTTCTAAGGTGCATTCCTGACCTTCTGTCATTTCTTCCACTCATGCGACTACTCTGGAAAAACTAAACGCATGACAAGAAGTAGATGTTAACAAGTAACTGAGAGTCACGTTTAATAGTTCTTCCTGCTTCTGAGCTGTGTTTAGCTCTGCATGTTCATGATGGGCCGTTGTTGGAATCTTGAGCTCCAAAATAACAGTATTGCTGTCAAATCTGAATTGCATTCAATCCACCTACTCTTCATCATTCCAGTGGGTGTTTAGTGCATGCCTGCCATTTGACACAACTTGCAAAAAAATCCTTGTACTTGCATTCTGCAGATGTTATTATGGTACAAAGGCAGCACTTGAATTGATCCAAGGATTGTAATGAAAATCTTTAGTGTTAACATCTAATCCCAGCAAACATTATTTTATAGAACATTTACTGTAAAACATTTACTGAAGATGAATCATCACACGAATAATACTGGAGATCTCATTCGTAATTGTATAAGTAATTCAATATAATTCACAATTAGTAAGATTGACAGGATTAGTCATTGAAAATAATTGGATTGAATACAAATAGTTTCACAATAGTTAAATAACTATGCCATGTATTTTAATTACTCTTCATTCATGATGATATTTAGCTGTCAGCAGTTAAAAAAACAGAAACAGGCTGAAACCTTTGATAAGTTGCATACTTTTTGGATAAGAATCACCAAGTTATTTGACTGACACATGTATAGATTTAATAATGAAAAGCATTCTGCATTAGTGAACATTAGCTTTTGTTTGAGTGCAACCACCATGGAGAATTTACCATCAGGTTCCTTTCTAAATAGAAGAGCGAGAATACCAGTTACCAGTTAAGAGGTTGTTCTAGTTCCATTCTCTTCATAGCAAAGAAGCATGGAAACTGCCTTGAAAAGTTATTGTTGTGCAAGTGAGATGCATTTCTTACCAGCTCCTTTGATGAATGAATATTGTGTCATGTAGACTTCCCTAACAATTATATATGGGTGGCTATTGAATGTGATGAACAACTGCTTCAATTTATTATAAAGTGCTTGTAATATTAGCTTTTTATATACTTTTTGGTCTTCTGCAGAAGGTTGCAAGATGGTGCAGAGAGGCTGTGTTTCACCTTTTAGTAACTTGGGTGATTCTGCGCAAATACCATGTGCATCCTCAGCACATCACTGCCAGGAGGGACGGTTAGGAACTTCCTGGCAGAGATAGAGGGAAGATGTTGGCAAGACTCACCTCCGCCTGCGTGTCACCTCCACCTGCTGCTAAGTAACTTGGGACAGCTGTTTTCAGAGTGGCATGTCACCAGCTTCCCTTAGCTGGAAGGAATGTTGCGCATGTGGTCTTTGGTGATGGCAGTGAAGGAAAAGTGATAAACGTTGATAAATATATGCTCATCAGATCTTCAGCAAAAATTGACCATTGCATTCCTGCTGTGCCAATGTCTGATTTTTGCAACAAGATGCAACCACTCACACGTTTCACCTATTGGATCCTCTCCCCCATTTGGTTCCATATACCCACCTGATTACCAGACCATATCTGCGATAATTATGCATCCGTCTCCCCCATTTCCACTTGACTCTTTGCCACAATCATAGACCTTCATTAAGAATGGTCATCAATTCTCCTGCCCTCCTAACCACAGCATAGGCATCAAACTTCATTCCTATATCCCAGTCCAAGATCCTTCTACTCTCCCCACCTGAACCCTCCTGCCCCACCTCAATCTCCAAATCTTCAATCTCCCTCATTTGTTCCCAGCTACAGTAGTCTGGCAAATCTTATGCATTGGCTCTCCATTGTTAAATTAACTTGATGATCGTATATGAGTGCACTAGAATTCCTAGGCCTTCAGGTCATTTGCACAAAGATGTGTCTGATACCAACCATTAGTATGTCTTTTGTTGTTTAAACAATAGACTGCTTTACTATTCTTCTTACTTAATTACACATCAAATCAAAGTGATCAATATTTACTTTTGTACCCTCTTGATCTTTCTTCTTTGGCTTGGCTTTGCGGACGAAGATTTATGGAGGGGTAATGTCCACGTTAGCTGCAGGCTCGTTTGTGGCTGACAAGTCCGATGCGGGACAGGCAGACACGGTTGCAGCGGTTGCAAAGGAAAATTGGTTGGTTGGGGTTGGGTGTTGGGTTTTTCCTCCTTTGTCTTTTGTCAGTGAGGTGGGCTCTGCAGTCTTCTTCCAAGGAGGTTGCTGCCCGCCGAACTGTGAGGCGCCAAGATGCACGGTTGGAGGTGAGATCAGCCCACTGGCGGTGGTCAATGTGGCAGGCAGCAAGAGCTTTCTTTAGGCAGTCCTTGTACCTCTTCTTTGGTGGACCTCTGTCTCGGTGGCCAGTGGAGAGCTCGCCATAGAACACGATCTTGGGAAGGCGATGGTCCTCCATTCTGGAGACGTGACCTACTTAATAATATTTCACTAATTTACTATCTTTTGACATTCCAATTTTTTAGATAATCTTGGCAGTTTCTAAAGCCTTTTCAATCCTCAAGCATGCAATTTAGAAAATTACTTAAGCCTTTACTTTTAATCCAATAAGATTTCCAACATATTTAGCCTGGTATGGAGGGATAATATCTTTATTCTTGAATTATGAAATATCTCTTTAAACAATTGTCTCTGTTTATCTACCATCATATATTTTAATCCAATTTCCAAATCTTCTACTGCCGATGGACTGGTTTCAGTTTAAATGTGAAATTTGATATTTTATGTTCATTTTTCAGGATGGTATCTCTATTTTTGAGATTAATAATTAAAGCTGACTCATTACTAAATATACTACTCTCAGTTCTATTTAAAAGGAATGGACCACAAAGGCAATCTGGCCATTTGACTGTCAAAGGTATTCATCAAAAAGTTCTACTGCAGAGTACAATGATTTTGTGTGCAATGCCACACAAATGACTAAATCAGTCAGAAAACATGATTGGATTCTCCATTGCCTATCAGATTTTGCTCTGAAACCACTATGCATATGACATACATATCAACAGGAGCAGCTAGTAATTAGTGCACTTTAAAGCCCTTTTCCACTGGCATCCCAGTTAATTGGCTGTGCAGTGTCCAGGGATAGGAAGCCCTTTGTAGCATTTCCACTGGGCCACCCGTAACTGGGACAGTGACTGCTTTTCCACTGAACACACTCATCCCCAGGGATCAGAGTGTTCTACCTTCAACTGGAAACAGGTGACTTTCTGCTGTCCCTTTTCCACTAGTTTTATCAGCTCACTGGCATCAGCAAATGCCGGGGTATGAGTAGGGGTAGAGGTGGTTAATCCCTGGTATGAAATGATGTCATTTCATGTCAGCTTTTGCAAAATGTTTCTTTTCTACTGGACCCTGACCCAGTAAATTCCCAGTTAATTACTGGGACAGGGTACTAGTGGAAAAGAGGCTTAAGACACTCCATAATTGGGAGTGGGTGAATGTTGGGTTAAAGCATGCTTTGATTTAGTTGCAGGGGAAGATCTTTCCTTACTCAGGTTGATTTTAGGGACCTTTAGATATCTACTTGCTTCAAGGTAGATTCATAGGGTTCATTCTATTACAATGTTTAAAAGACATTTAAACAGATACAAGCCAAGTCAAGCTTATTATCATCTGATTGTACAAATACAACCCAATGATACAGTATTCTCTGGTCCTCAGTGTAAAAGATGCAGACACACAACTAGGCATAACACACATACAGACAAACAATACACAAGCAGGACAAGTATTCATTTATACAAATAAATAAATAAATATTGCTTTGTGAATATGAGAGTTTCAGATAGTTAATGTGAATAGTTCCCTTGGTTGTTCAGAAGAAGAAGCTGTTCCTCAGCCTGGTGGTATTGGCTCTAATACTCTTGTATCTCTTTTGTGATGGGAGCAGCAGAAAGATGA
Source organism: Narcine bancroftii (assembly GCF_036971445.1). NCBI lineage: Eukaryota > Metazoa > Chordata > Chondrichthyes > Torpediniformes > Narcinidae > Narcine > Narcine bancroftii. Next base: position 39,831,519 of record NC_091477.1, read on the forward strand.
TGTGTGTGGAGTGGAAGAGGTCCTCAATGATTTTGCACTTCAGACAACAATCCCAGTAAATCCCAATAGAAAGGGAAGAGTAAGAAAGATACAAGTTAAACAAGAGCAAATGGGACTAGCTCAGGTAGGGACCTTGGTCTGCATGGACCAAAGAGTCTGTTTCTGTCCTTTACAACTCTATGATTTTATTCCAACCACTCACCCTGGACTGCCTTCTGGGCCTTCTTCCTAATTGATCCTCAAACAAATGCAAACACTCTGTGATCTCTCCTATCCCATGATTATCTCCTTAAATGCATCTGATTCTCTCCTTCCACATTGCCCTACCTGAATCACACTCCCACAATCTACTGCTCAATGATTATTTCCTTTGCATTCTGCACCTGGAATCTTACAGTGAAAGATTTTTGTGAGATTTTTGTGTCCCATCGAATGCAAATATCATCACAGGGAGTGAAACTGGGTGTTGAGTCTACAAGATTCGTTTGGGCTCCTCACACACAAGCAATTTTGATATATAATTTTCTGTATAAATTTAAGTAATTAAAACTAGAGACCTCATTTGAAGTTCAGTCAATGGAAATGCTTCAGTAGATAGTGTAGATGTTTTAGCAAAGTTTTTATGAAGAGTTCTGGCTGAAAACATTGTCATTGTATATCTCCCACTGATGCTGCTTTGATCCTCTGAGATCCTCCATTAGACTGATTTTTTTGCTCCAGGTTCTAGCATCTGCAGTTTATTATGGAGAAAAGTGGCAATATGATTATGAACTTTATCACAGGGTTTTGCATGCCATTAATATCTGTTCAAGCATCTCCTTTAAACAGCAATAACCCATTCAAATATCAATTTGGAAAATTGCATCTTCTGTTTTTTGACCATGGCAAACTATCCAGGCAGAAGGTGCACATGAGGGTTTCACAGAAAGCATGTTTCATTCCTTTCTCAGAAAGAACAGAGCTGTTTAATAATTCTTATTTAAAACCCTCTTGTGTTTGACAATGCTGAGCACTTCTGTAAACAACCCCATTTTAATCAGTGCCTCTGATATGTGTCTTATTTATTGCATCATCTATCACTGGGTAATGCTTCAGTCAAATTGTGACCCAACTGAATGACCCTGATACACAAAGAGGTCACTGGGCTTAGTTTCACAGAATTATGCATTCTGGCTCTGTGATAACACTGAATAGATTCTCCTAAAATTACAGAGCCAATTCTCGTTCATCCCATCTACGCTGCTGACTATACATGATTGCCTGTAAATGTCCCTTACGTCCAAAAAGGAGGTGTTTTTTTTTGTGTGTTTATTTTGTATCCCTTCTTCAAATGTGTTTCATAGATAGTGCACAGTAGAATTAAGTACCTGAAGTCTTCTGTCATTCTGATGTATCTAACCAGTTACAAGGTACAGGTTACAAGTTTCTCATGTAACTCAGAATCATTGTAAAATATTGATGATGTGATGTTTTATATTCTTTGATATTGATACAGTCATACATACATTGATTGTTACCAGTATTTCTTTTTCCATTTTTGATGGATTCTTTGATTGCATTCCTTGCTGTTCTGTAAATTAAACTTGAACACTAGGCGGATTAGGTATCTAAAAGTAACGGAAGGTTGGGACAATCCAAATGCCACGAGTGGTGACATTGTTGTTGGTTAATCACTAAATTCTAATGTAGCCTCGGTGTTTCTTGCATGTAGTATGAAAACAATAAAACTGTTAAAAATATTTTTCTTAAGGGACCAAAATTCATCATGTACAGCAGATTTAACATTGCGATTACTAAACTTCTTTGAGGCGCTTCCTGTGGTATGTTTATGCTATCAATTAGTCCTTAAATGATTTTTTTACCGATTGCGCAGTTCTAAAGGCAGGAAGACTACTGACTGTGCAATTTCTGTGGCATCAACTAACATGTTTGAAAATAGTTTAACATTTTTTTCCATTGATTCTGTTTTTAATGCTGATCTCTGTAAAGTTATCTGGGCCACACAATCACTCAACTTTATTGTGTTTGGAAATGGAGATCTCCGAGTTTGAAAATTAAGTGGTTATCGTTCTTTGTTACCGAATAAGGTAAGAATGTAACACAACTGACAACTTAATAAAAAGCTTTAAAGTTAGATAGTGCTTCCACCAGTGTAGAGTGCGTCGAAAGAACCAAAGACTTGTTGATCCAAACCAAGGCTTTTATTAACTAAAAGACTGGAGCATATCACATGTAGGTCGACCAGTCCAGAATGACCTGGTCTGGCTAGGAGCAATCCTTTAAGACCTGCCAGTAGGTGTGGCTACACTCTCAGCCAATCACAGTCATCCTACACTACCATCTGTACATATACACATTGGTGATAGAATCTGTACTATCACAGCCAGTAAAAGAGCTTCTGGAGCAGTGCAAAGGTCCCAAATTGATTTTTCACTTTAATTCTTTCCATGTTGTTTGAGTTCATGAACCTAAGTAACTGTACTCCAATTAAACCCAAGATTGAAATGAGTCCTCTGCCTCACTTAATTCTGAATATGTCTCAAGTATAATAGTTTGGCCTCAGATCTGTCACATGCAACACCTAATCTAAAAAGTTACACTTTGTACTAATGAATAAAAGAACATAAGAAACAGAAGCATATTGTCATAAACCTTTTTTACACAGAGATCCCGCAATGCTGCCATAAAGAAGACCCGTCATTAAGCCGGCTTTGCTTTTTCACACTGAACCAAATAACACCGGCATAAAGAGATTCGGCACTGGGACTATCTCTGCTGCAGACTTAAAGGCGGGACTAGAATGACAGCCTATTCCGTGTCCGTACCTTTTATACAGAATGGCGTGGCGCAATTTTCCCACCTTGAAGAGGCTGTGTAAAAGAGGCTATAGAGAGATGTAGCACAGAGAGAGACCTTCATCCCACAGTGCCTGAGCTGAAAATCAGCCATTCTCTTAATTCTACATTAATCATATTTCTACTCCGCATCAAGTCTCCCCAGATTGTACCACTTACCTACACAGAAGGAACAATTAACCAATTAAACTCAACGCTCCCTTTACCCCACCTCCCTCCCCGATCTCCTTCACTCTCCTCCCCCAACTCCCTCTCTGACTGCTGTTTGGTCTTTAACATCCCCTCTAACCTATCCTTCTCAGAAAAGGAAAACCCTCAGTTTTCCTTGAACTCTCAGGGAAAAATCTTCAGTAGAGGCCTCACCTCAATGAGTTCTGTGCTTCTTCCATCATCTCTGTCTCCATGCCCACTTCTTCCACCATGATACTCCTCCCCCACTGAAGACCCTTCTACCATCTTAAGCCTTCTTCCTCCTTTGGCCAATTCGTCCTGGCCAGCTGCCCGCTCTTGATCTTTATAGTTCTAATTGCCGTCGAAGTATAATTGTCACAACTTCAGCACTCCCCCTCTCTTATTCTAATCCCACCTCCTCTGATCACTCTGCCCTCCATTCACTCTGCACAATTTCTATCAAACCCATAGACAAGGGTGGTGCGCTGGCCTCTTACCTTGCTGAGGCCAGACGGCAATCCTCAATTTCTGACAGCTACAATATAACCCCACCACTAGGCATATCTTCCCTGGACATCCCCTTTCCACCTTCTAAATGGAGCCACTTATCTCTTGATTTTCAAAAGGTACCCATGAGGTATCATACCAAGTTTAAATGTTGGCGAGAAGCTAAGTTGATTTTATTAGTAGCTTAAATTGATGATTGCATCAAATGTAATCATTAATACCTTGTTTTCTGAATTTCTCACAATAGTTTCATCATTTACAGTCATGAAACACAATATGATGGGATCCAATCATCACTAGAGACATTCAGATATGGCACTGAACTTGACGCCAAATTAAACTAAATTTCTTCTGCCTGCACATGATCCAAATCCTCCTATCCCCTGCATATTTACGTGTCTATCTAGAATCTTTTTGAACGCTACTTTCGTATTTGCTTCCACTACTATATGTAGCAATTCATGGCAGGCTCCTGTCACTTTCTGTGTATTAAAAAAATTCTTGACTAACACAGATCCTTTAAACTTTCCCCCTCTCACCATACAGGCTTTATCATACAAGAGAGGAAGCAGTTTGGACCTGTAACCTTACACTGAGAAGAATGATAGCTATCAAATTGAAATGTCCAACATTTTTATGAAGTTAGATAGGATACAGAGTTAATGCTTCCTCAGGCCAAGCTCTCTGGAACCAGCATTAACAGTCCAAAAATGTAATTTGTGAAATTTCATCCAAGGGGAATCAAGGAGGCAGAAACGTGTCCTCATTAGCTTGCATTAAACATTCATTTAATATAACTCAAGTTCCAAAATTTAGTTCCACTGGTCATTGTCAAAGTGACTGAGATTAAATTTCTACCCCAATTATTTTTAATAGAGAAATTCTTTAAAATAAATAAATGAAGCATGAAAGGTTAAAATTGCATCAAAGTTGACAACATTTATACAACTCATTTCAATTAATCAGCTAAATGGCAAGATTATTCCAAGAGCTAAACTTATGTTAATATCTATTAAAAAAACCTGGAAATGATGACACACCCCCATTAAGAAGAGTATGTTGACAATGTAAAAATATTATTTTATTATTGCATTACATGACATTGCAGGAAATCTAAAACAATAATTGCTGTTTTTTTGTTGATGTGCTTAGATAATTTATGAAAAGACCAAACTGCAATGGTGTTCCTTGCACTGTACATTCATGGGTTTCTTTGGCTTGGCTTCGCGGACGAAGATTTATGGAGGGGGTAAATGTCCACGTCAGCTGCAGGCTCGTTTGTGGCTGACAGGTCCGATGCGGGACAGGCAGACACAGTTGCAGCGGTTGCAGGGGAAAATTGGTTGGTTGGGGTTGGGTGTTGCACTCTGAAATCATGTTAAGCTGTTTTTATAACAAAGTTATCAAGTGAAATAGTTGACAAGGTAAATTAGTCAAACCAAAGATTGTCTGACTTTGGAACACCTTCTTAGACCAAAAGTTGACCCCAATTTGCCACCGCACTGTGTGCAGTGATAAATAGTGTGAGCATAACACCCTAGATGACATCATCACTGGAGCCAGAGGAATACACACCCAGCAGGACTTTGTTTGGCCTCTCAGTTTTCAAAGACTCATCAGCAGAATTTCCCTTGTTATTTTCAGGGAATCCAGTGATTAACCCATTGATTTCCTAAAAGCTGTTTTTACTTTTCCTCACCCTCTTCACCATCTTTTGATTTATTTTGGAAGGACATTTTGTTAAGTTTGCCATGATCTTTTTTTCAAGTGATTGACATTGTAAGGTTACGTCTGTCAAAATTGTTTGTAAAAATCCTAGTCATTTTGGTAGAATATAATATTGATATATGTAATTGTAAGATTAGCCACAGGAAGGAGGTGAGAACTGGCACTCAGACAGTCACTCACTTTCTCAAAAATGCTGTGAATTTTCATCATCAATGGTTAAATATACTTTCACTTTTTCTCCTTCCTTCATATATACCGAATTATGAATGAATCATTTCAAAGTTCTTAACTTTCATGTTGTTTTTAAAATGCTAACTATTGGGTTCGATGTCATGTCGGGTTTAATATTTTATTTAAGTTAATGCTGATAGTCCTAGGTTCATCTTTTGGATCTGCAAATGGAAACTGCTGTACAAAATGTACATGTAGTGAAACTGAAGATGAAAGTCAAAATGCACAAGCAAGGAGTGATAATACACAAGAGGAAATGTAAGTACCCTGGTTCTAAATTTCCATTTAGGAGAGCAAATGTAAATATCTCCATTATAGTGGAAGTTCCCCTTAATATTTGGTTCCCTATACAAGGATCTGTGGGTAAGGCTTGCATGCAAATACATCAGAAGCTATAAGCTCCAGTAATGCTCCCGACTGGGTTATCTGATCCCAGCTGGAGAGGGAATTAGGATTTTCCTCAGCCTTACAGAGCTATTATTATCATTCTTCACCATGGAGAGGAAAATCAGTCAAGTGAATAACAAAAACTGACAAGTGATTGATAGTTCCTAAATGGTGATTTTCCACATTTAGAAAAATATAACCCTCAGCAAAGGAATGAAGACAGGTCCAATATAAACAACTTAAACATGATTGCATAGTTTTTATGTTGCTCGTACCTGTAGAGCAGGGGTGTCAAACTCAAATTCACAGAGGGCCAAAATTAAAAACTTGGACTAAGTCGTGGGCCAAACTAAATATTTATTGAAAATTTTCAACAACATAAGCATGTTTTCTCTTCTTTCAACAATCCTTGCATCAGATGAAATGGTGCAGCCGAGGTAGGTAAACTGGTTGACCGTTTTGCGTTCAGTGTGCCCGATGGAGCTGTGGGGGGGGGGCTGGTGGTCATGGTGGGGAGCTGGCTGAGTTTAGGCTGACTTCCAGGCCAAACATTTTGGCAGTTTCCGCAAAACAGGACGTCATGCGCTGGAGAGCTGGCTCTGAATGGGCAACTAAAGCAGCATCGTCTGCAAAGAGTAGTTCACAGACAAGTTGCTCTTATGTCTTGGTGTGAGCTTGCAGGCGCCTCAGAATGAAGAGACTGCCATCCGTGCGGTACCAGATGTAAACACTGTCTTCATTGTTGAGGTCTTTCATGGCTTGTTTCAGCATCGTGCTGAAGAAGATAGTAAAGAGGGTTGGTGAGAGGACGCAGCCTTGCTTCACGCCTTTGTCAATGGAGAAGGGTTCGGAGAGCTCATTGCTGTATCTGACTCGACCTTGTTGGTTTTCGTGCAGTTGGATAACCACGTTGAGGAACTTGAGGGGGGGGGCATCCGAGGCGCTCTAGTATTTGCCAAAGCCCTTTCCTGCTCACGGTGTCGAAGGCTTTGGTGAGGTCAACAAAGGTGTTGTAGAGTCCTTTGTTTTGTTCTCTGCACTTTTCTTGGAGTTGTCTGAGGGCAAAGACCATGTCAGTAGTTCCTCTGTCTGCGCAAAAGCCACACTTTGATTCTGGGAGGACATTTTCGGTGACACTAGGTATTAGTCTATTAAGGAGAATCCTAGCGAAGATTTTGCCTGCAATGGAGAGCAGCGTGATTCCCCTGTAGTTTGAGCAGTCTGATTTCTCGCCTTTGTTTTTGTACAGGGTGATGATGATGGTTTAGCAAAGGTAAAAATGCATAACCAACGTTTTGGGCTTGATCCCTTCATTAAGGTGTATCCTTGATTAAGGGTTCAAATTATGTATCTTTATCTTTGCAATATAAAGGGCACTGTTTGACCTGCTGAGTTTCTCCAGCATTGTTTTTTTTTACCTTTATGCTGAGTGTCTCATATGCTGAAGAGGAGAAGAAGCAGGAAGTAAGCAGGCATGGGGAGGTAATGAATTGCAAATGATGTTAGATTGAGAATTCCAGCTTCTGCAAGTAGCTACATTTGAAGCCTGTTAATCGCTCTGAAGTTAGTAAAGCAAGAAGTGAAAGTGTGTTTGGACTGAGAATGGGAAATGGTAGAATAGGCCCATGTGATTGATAGTGCAGAATATTATACATGAGAGGGAATAGGTATGAGTAGTAGGGAAAGAGGAAGGATTATTGTCCGGTACCATTGGTGAATTGAAGAACTAGTGTTACTCTTATCACATGATTGATGCATATTTTGTATTGGATCCCTAATTGGTGGTAATGTTGCTGGGAGTTATATCTTCAGCAACCTCTCTTAGGCTCCAGTCTCATGCAATGAAAATAGACCATTCCTCTTTAGAACCTTGCAATTTCCTTCTAATTAAAAGGCAGTAATCTGAGTAAAGTCAATGCCATTTTAATTTAGTCTTAAAAGATTTAGTCTCACATCTCGCAAAATAGAGCTTGAAATAGCTGGGCAGTTTGACTACACTTGAAATGATGGATGGAAAGCCCACCAATAAGGCAAAGTGTTGAACTCCCCAACCATGATACTTAGAGTAGATGCATGTTGTGCTCTCCCCATCCATATTCCAGTCTTGGCTACAGTCCATTTCCAATCTGCACTCATGTAACTGGCACTGGTCAAGCCACCACAGATAAGCTACCTCTGACTTTAATGCTCCTTGTGCAAGAACAAAGGATAGCATTAAGTTGGACCGAATCGACCGAAGTGTCAAACAGCTTGAAAACTTATCCTTACTCAGGAAATGTATACTATAAGCTTACAAATCTGCTAAGGTGCTGCATGGATGGGACACTTAGACCACATTGGAAGTGAATGGCTGATATATGGTTTTAGTAGTGTTGGAATATCTCATCATTTTGTTCTACTTTAGATATGACACAGTTCAGATACAATGGAATATTTCAGTACTCACAGTGCTGCCCATTAAACTCTCATGGAAAGAATCCATCCCATCAAGATGGCAGTCTTCTCCAGTGAATGGCGTCCAGCCTTTTGCCGCAGCCTGTCCATTTGAGATAAGAACTTCGACAGTAGGCTCCAACACTCAAGACATTTGCATTCCACAAAAGATATGGAAGAGAGGAGGAGCCTGTCTTCTGTCACCAGCTGTCACATTTAGCGTGACTCAAGAGACTTTTGGCAATTGTGTGGTTTTTGTTTTCATGGAATGAAAGATTTGGAAGGCAGTTTAAGAAAAAGAAAGAATATTACAGTTTGACTTTTTGCTTATCTTTACAAAATGAAGGGTTTACATGGTGCAAATGGATTAGTGTTAAGTGCGCTGTACCACTATTACACTTTCAAACTCTGGGATGGCCAAGAACATCAGACAAGCACAAAGACAAAGTTGATGCCTGTGCTTGTGCAAGTTTACCAAATGCTCTTTAGATTTTACATAAGGGTGACAAAATGCTGAAGGCTTTCAAAAGGAGAGGAGAATGCAAGGATGGAAGGGTGACATCTTGAAGGGAGGGAATGAAAGAAAATGTCTGGTGATTGACAGTGTGTAGAAGGCGAACACTAGTGATGGTTAAGGTAAGGGAAATTGAATGCAGGCTTGGCTGGGAAGGTTAGTGAGATAGACTGATGGAGCGTCTCCATTTGCTGCTTGTAAGGAAACTGCTTTGTGTATCTTGATGAAGTTTATGACAAATAATGAGAAAAGTTCGATGCAACCTCCTTGATTATTAAAGATGTATTTATGCCTGGAATGGAACCAGGAAAGTAGGAAGGCAGAGAAGAATTGGAGAAGGACTTGAATGCTAACCTGTAACTTCCACCCAACAGGAAGAATGGCAGAACAGCTTAAGAAGGCACAAGAAAGAAGATTGAAAAAATAGGGTTAAAAACCTGAAAGTATTCCCAAGGATCCAAAACTCCACGACAATGCAGAAGTGTCGACCAAAATATTATCTTCATGTTTTCAACTATTGTTTGAAACCACTATTTCCTAATTCTCAATCTAACTAACATGCATTAGGATAATGCCCCATAATTTTTTACACAATTGGTGTCAGGGACCATGTCTTTCTCAAGCAATGGAGTCATGGAGCATTCACATGAAATATAGGCAAGGTGAAAAATAAATTTCACCCTGATTTTTATTTTGTAGTTATTGTATATTAATTAACCTTCCATCCAAAATGTGCCCATAACTTTTGGAACTCAGTGAATGATTACTTACTCCAAGCATTCACAGAGGGAAGAGACGCCTGACAAATATTTTTCAAATAACAATAACCCAAGCAGAATTGAAAAGATTTTGACATAAATGGCACAGTATTCCTAAAGAGGCTAAAGGAATACAAATTATGTGAGACATGAGAGTCTGCAGAATCTGTGATTGTAGTAAAAGCACAGAAATGCTGGAGGAGCTCAGAAGGTCTTGCAGCGTCCATAGGAGGCAAACATACAACTGACGTTTCAGGCTTGAGCCCCTCCTCAAGGTATGAGTAAACCAAGCCCATATTTTCCATTCTGCCAATAATTAATAACAAAGAGATTAACGATAATTAGTTTATTGTTATAAATATGTAAATATGCACCATTACTTCTATTTGCTGCAGCTAGTTAACTTGTAAAAATAACAAGTACAATTCTATATATTAAATTAAATTAAAACAAGATAATAAATATAAAAGATGGACAATAAATATTCATAGTTTCCACAGTGCAAGAAAAAAAAGGTGGCATTACAAAAGTGCAGATAGGCCCGTTTGTGGTGTTCAAGTAGATTATGATTTGTGTCGTAAGGGGAGAGATTCAAGGGCCTGATAGCCATTAGAAAGAAACTGTTCTCGAAATTAGAGTTACTGGTCTTCAGGCTTCTTTTTCCTGAAGATAGCAGCGATAAGAGGTTGTGACCATGGTGATAGGGGTCCGTAATGATGTTGGCTGCCTTCTTGAGGACTTCAGAGCCTGTGATGGTCTTGCCTATGCTTGTTATCTTCTGCAGTCTTCTGGGCACTCAAATTATCAGACCAAGCTGTATGCAACCTGTCAGCAAACTTTCCACATTGCACTTGTAGAAATTTAATAGAGTATTCGATGACATGCCAAATGTCCTCAGACATTTTAGAGAGTAGAAAGATTGGTCTGTCTTCTTCATAGTTTCTTCAGTATGCTTGCTCCAGAGAGGACTTCTGATACAGGTTAAGGACACTCATATTTTAATGATTGCAGTGTGTCTGCAAAATCTTTTATCGTGTTGGTCACCATGAGGAAAAAATATTTTCCTGAGATGTGCCCGTTTATTTATCATTATGAACTACTGTTTCTTTATGTCACCACATTTAAGTTTAAAGCATTTTTCATTTTAACGACTTCAATATTATTTGCAGTCGGTAATCCTACACACATGAAGTGGGACGGCATGGTTAATGTAGCAGTTAGCATAAAGCTGTTAGAATGCAAGCAGCCAGGGTTCAAATCCTGCACTGTCTGTAAGGAGTTTGTACATTCTCCTCTTGTCTGCATGAGTTTCTTCCAGGTGCTCTATTTTCCTCCCATCAATCAAAGGGTACTGGGGTTGTAGGTCGATTGGGTGTAATCAGATGGCACAGGTTCGTGGGCCGATAGGGCCTGTTACCGTGCTGTAAATCCAAATTTAAAATTTAGAATGAAATTATCCTTCCTCTTCATGTTCCATAACGACCCCGTAATTTTCCCTTTATCTCCCAGTTCTCCTAGAAAGAGGTTGTTAATCCTATTATGCCTGCTATTTGTCAGATTCTACAACTTAGTCCCAATCTCTGTATGCTTTTCCTGCTCTTTTCCCTATAAACTGGAGGTGTTCTTTTGTTCCTATGAAGCATTTATTGAGTTCCTTTTTAAAGTTTCCATTGAATATGTTTCTGCCTTCATTAAAGGGAATCAGAATAGCCTCCTGCCTCAATGACCTGAACATTTCATAGTACAGGGTACAATGACAAAGTACTCTGTGGTTCTTAAATGATTCAGATTTTCTTCACGTGTGTTTCCCATATCAATTTCATCTGTGAGCGTTCTATCCTCTTGTATACTTACACATGCCAAACACACCCTTTGTGGTGACATGGTTTCTCAGCTGCAGTTTCAACCCACACCACTGAGACATGTCCTAAGGATGTACAAACAACTCACATTCCATTTATCCTTGAAAACTGTTAATATAGTACTTGTTAAACAGGAAAGTCTGCAGGAGCTGTGAGTGTAGTGCAATTCACAAAAGGTGCTGGAGAAACTCAGCTGGTCACGCAGCGTCTATAGAAAGTAAAGGGTAACCAACCTTTCGAGCCTGAGTTCTTCGTCAAGTTATGACCATAACGAAGGCAGGCGCCTGAATAAAAAGGTGGGGGGTGGTGGGAGAGGAGGGAGGGAGGGGCAGGGGGAGGTGCAGGCTAATAGGTAAGAGGTCATAGATGGATATGGGTAGGAAGGTAGAAAAGAAAAAAAACTGAGGTGATGGGGGTGTGAGTAGCTCCCTGAATGTAGAGGGTGGGGAGCTGGAGAAAAGAAGATAGAGGGACAGGAAAAGAAAGAGACTCGGGGAGATGGAAGCTGGAGAGGTTGATGTTAATGTCATCTGGTTGGAGCATGCCCAGACAGAATATTAGGTGGTGTTCTTCCAATTTGCAGGTAGCATTGGTTTGGATAGTCATGTCAGTGTGGGAATGGCATGTGGAATTAAAATGGTTGACCACTGGGAGGTCCCCCTTGTTACAGCACATTGCATGAAGGTATCCAACGAAATTATCTCGCAGACTGCATTCAGTCTCTCCAGTATAGAGGAGGCCATGTTGGGAGCAGTCGGTGACCCTTGGAGATTCAGAAGGGAAGTATTGTTTCATTGTAAGTTCTGTTTCAGGCCCCAAATAGTGGTGAGGGAGGAGATGTGGATGCATGTGCAACATCTCCTGTAGTCATAGGGTTAGGTACCGAGGGGGACGATTCAGAGAGATTTTGAAAGTTTAACATTATACGTTATGGAACTAATAACAGAGTACAAAATAGAAATCCTATAATTGTTAACAATTATATTTGTTTTCACTTTCAAGCATTATTCCATTTTGAGAGAGTTATGTAATGTTCTTATAGGAAAAGTCTATGCTTAGCAGTAAACATTAATCTGGCTCCAGACAAACTTAAGGTAATTCCAAGGAAAAACTGGAAGTATGCATTAAAATGGATCATTTAAATAGTAGTTTCTTTACATTTTTAAATGTGAAACTCTGTTAAGTGAATATTATTGACGCAGCATAGCCAATAGAGGAAAAATAATCCCTCCTTGTGCATTGTACAACATACTTCCCTTCGCAGTTCTGTTGCATGAGATATTGCTCCAAGCAAACTTGATCTTAAACACAAAATTCAGAACAGAATTCATTGTATTGCCTCCAATCAAATTGCAATTGAAGGTGGTTTATCAGACTAGAGAAAAAAAAGGCAATGTAATCAATAACTCAGTGGGCACTTAGGAACTGATCAAAAACTTAACTCAGCTATGGAAAATGAGATTAGTAAAAATAGGTGACCAATACAGACATGCTGGACAGAAGGGTCTGTTTCCTTGCTGTCGTATTCTGTATGGATAATTTTAAATGTCTTTTATTCTTGCTTCTTATCTCTGGTTCAAATCTTGTGCACAGAAACCATGCAGACAATCCAGTACAGTACTGAAGGAACTGTATTGCTGGAGGCACCACTCAGACAATAATAAATGTATTTGAAGGGTAAATGCAGGGAGAGTTATTCCAACCTATAATCTCTCATTCTTTTGGAAAATCAAATCTCTTCACCTGCCATACCACCAACTCCATCATACCGATTGAAAGCCTGACACACTTCAACATACCATGCCATTGAAGAAACTGATCCTTTCCATCAGCCTTTACCCCATTAACTCAGAGCATGACTGCTGCCCATCCCCAGAGACTCTGACCATTCTGCAACACCCTAGAGATCAAGAGACCAACCTTCCCCAATACACCTCATTCACCCTCCCTCACTAATCAAAAACATAACCCTCTCTGGTGCAAGTCAAGTCAAATTTATTGTCATCTGATTGTACAAGTACATGACAAAACAGTGTTCTTGTGTGTTCTTGGTGCAAAACACACAGACATACAATCAGACACACATACAGAGAAACAATACAGGACAAGTACAGTGGAACTCTGATTTAATGCCTTCTGGCAGAAAGCCTTGTAAAAGATAGTGGACACAACCCAGAACATAGCAGGCAAAATCCTCCCCACCATCGAGAACATCTACTGGGAACTCTGTAATTGGAGAGCAGCAACAATCATCAAGGATCCACACCACTAGCAGTTGAGAGAAAATGTATTGCAGTCACTTGGAAATCAGATATACCTTTAACATTGCCAAAGTGGCATGCTGAAATTCAGAGCTTTGGAAAAAATTACTTACAAGCTAAGAAATAAATACTCTATGTTTTTACAAATTCATATAAGGGGATTAAATTTGTAATGATATTCTTTTTACCCCTCTAGCCCTGCAGAATCCTCCTCTATATATTTGTATTAGAACTGATGAGTTGAATGACACGCTATCTCTCTCTGCAATCCCAGATTCTTTGCTACTTTTTCTTATTCTATATTTTTATGCATATTTTTTTATTTTTCAATTTGTATTTTTTTCTTCTTTTGGGGTGGGAAACGGTGTGGCTTTGGGGTGGGTTGAAAACCATCATGTTTTGTTCTCTTTTTTATATCTGTAGCATTATAATAATTGTAGTTACTGCATATATGGAGTATTAAATAAAATATTTAAAAAAAAAGATCCACACCCCCCAGAACACATTTCTCACCGTTACCATCCGGAAAGAAGTATAGGTGCCACAAGACTCGCACTACTAGATTCTGCTACCCCTCCACCATCAGACTCCTCAACAACAAACTCAATCAAAAACTCTTTAAGGACTTTTACCTGTGCTTTATTGATATTTTTCTCTCTGCATTTCACATTCAGTTTGTTTACATTTCTTTATTTGTTTATATTTATATGGATCTTCTGGAATACATTTATTTTGCACTGCCACTAAGTGGTAATTCTGCCTCACCTGCAAGAAAAAGAATCTCAAGGTGATATGTGATGTAGTCTGACAACAATTCTGAAACTTGGTGAGGTGATAATCCTAATTCATTAGATCTCTCATCAATAAAATCCACCGCATGCAAAGTGTGCATCACAGCCTGGTATGGGGGTACCAATACCACTAAGTGGAAAGCCCTGCAAAAGGTAATGAACACATCCCAGTACATCACAGGCAAAGCTCTACCCCATCATTGAAAACATATACATGGAACATTGCTGTCGGAGAACCTCAGTAATTGTCAAGGATCCACACAACCCACGATATGCCAAGACTCGTACCTCCAGGTTCAGGGATAGGTGCTACTCCTCAATCATCGTACTCCTCAACAACAAACCTATTCAGAGACTCATTAAAGAACTCTTAGTTTGCTCATTATTTGTCACTGAATTTTTTTTGTATTTGCACCATCAGTTTGTTTACATTTCTTTCTTCTTGATTACATTTTACAACTACCAGAAATGAGAAATTCCGCCTTGCCCGCAGGTAAAAGAATCTCTTGGTTGTATGTAATGTCATTGATGTACTCTGACAATCAGTTTGAACTTTCCTTATCAGTGAGATTTTTTTTTTAATTTCTTTCTTTGTATGCCAGCTTAGACTTGAGTTTTGAAACATTTTGAAAGGTGCAACTCATCCTAATTTCCTTTCCTTGAAAAGATCAAGGACTGAGATCCAGATGTGTTCGAGCCTCATGGCTCTGAGTTGTTAAAAAATTAGAACAAAATCAGCCAACTGCAATCAGAGTGAGAATATAGATTGTTGCTCCTTGCTTCTGTCGCTTTCCTACCCACATGAGTCAGGTTATAAACACTGATGTTAAAATTGTGTTTTACATTATCCAAGTTACTGTTTTCAAATGACGGTAATTTTCTGGGAAACGAGAGCCAGCTTGTGCAACATCTCTTCTCCCCACCCTATACACTCTGTGGTAATGTGGTACAAGGACAGTATGACCTATTTTATGTACTGTATGGTCTAGCTAATACTTGGATGACGCATTAAAATTTTGTTCCTGATCCAATCAAGGAAATATCCTGTTTGCCTTCTTTAATTACATTAATTACTTGCGCTTCATATCTTCATGGAGATGGACGTCAAGATCCCTCAGGTTTTCTGCACCTGTCTCCTAACATTTAAAGTCTTTTCACTTGTATAATTTGCATTCTCCAAATGCATAACCTCCTATTTCCTGTTCTACTGACTCATAATATGAGCACTGACCAGCCTCATTTTGTTTCCTAAAAGTCTATTGTTAATTTGGGAGTTCAAGTAGCACATTTTGGCCCGATACTCAGTAGTTACAGACATATTCATGATGCCTGCCCATGTTTACCCAAAGTCTCCATGCACAATGAATCACTAAAATCCACGCGAATGTTTCTTTAGCACAGGGTTACAGCAGCAGTACATCTGCTTCTAATGAGATCATACAAAATCCACTAATCAAACCTGGGACATCTACTAAATATCGGCGCCCACAAAACCTATCTCCAATGAACCCAAAGTGACAGTCTTTAAAGTGTATGATTGAATTGGAGCAGAAAGAGCATGAGAACAAAATGGAGATTATCCTCATCCAAATTGTGTGGCAATATCAGATCATCCATTGGCCAGACTGGCCTCAATAAACCTATACCTTCAATTTGTTTGAAAGAATTGATCAAAATTTGTGATTAAACCCATTACTGTCAGTAAAATGAACCATTCCAAAGCTAATTCAGTAGAGAGTGAAGGTATGGACTCGAAGGGCTGAAGATCCTCTTTCTGTGTGGTATGACTTTAAGAATCTTAGGGTTATGGGATATCAAAAGTATCATCCCACCAGTACACTTTGTATTGTTATTTAATTTGTGAGAAAGCTGAATAATAAATTCACACCCATATACAAGATAACCAAGAATAAATTGAACATTCAGGTATTATTTTTCAGATTTGAATCAACATATTAGTTTTAGATTAATGCAATTTATCAAAATTCAAATTGGGAAATCCAAGTTTCTTCAGAAACTGAAATAAAGCAAGACACACAGCAAGATGAATATGACCTAATTATAAATGTGTGGATCATTTCCAAGCATAGACCAATAAGTTAATTCGATCTTATTTTTCTTACTGGAAAAGAACTCATCTGAATGCCAGACAAAAATAATAAGTGCAGGGTACTGTAAACAGCATTTAAGAGGTTTTTAGGTCTGTAAATAGGGAATGGAGGGGCAGAGATCATGTGTAGGCAGAAGTGATTTAGCATTATCTGGCATTGTGTATAGCACAGACATTGCAGATGAAGGTCCTGTTTCTATGTTTTATGATCTAAAATGGAGTTTTAACCATGTGTATGAGGATAATCTCTATTTGTAATAAATGCTCCTTATTAATGGATATTAACAACTAAAGCCACAAAATCTGCACATTCTAGATCCTCCTGAGCCTTGTATCTGACAGGCAGCAACTTTTGTGACACCTATTCGAAATTAGCTCCACCATATTCAAAAGACAACTGAAGAAATTGAATCAAATAAATTCAGCAGTCCTCAGCTGAAGGGCAGCTGCCATTTTCTACACTCTATATTTAAACTATCCAAATGAAATCATAAATAAATGCAAGCTGCTTCGAAGTTCAACACTGTGATTCAAGCCCATCAGCTGTGATGTTTAAAGTAGTTGTTGTAACCACAAAGTCTCCCAATCTGACAGAGTCGGCTGGTTTCCTGTTGTACAAGAATTAAGATACAGTCTCTGGCAGAAATTCCATCCTTTTAACATGTTATATGTTAATCAAAGGCCACAGAGATATGTGCTTCCCCGGGCATGCAACAACACACATGACATGACAACAAAATTAGTTCTTATGCATGCAGGATCTCACCAAATACAAGCGTAAAATAGAAATTCCCTCTTCCACATGTTTTAAGTACCGAGACCAAAAACAAATGTAAAATAGTACCTGCCTGTGTATTGATAGAAAATATGCTAATTCACCAACCAAATCACTCCTGCCTGTGTTGGTGATGTTTAAAATGATGCTGATTAATGTAAGAAAGGCTGGAATGCATATAAGGTGAATATTCTTTCTGATGTATAAACAACAATGATTTGAGGAAAAAAAAATGTTAAGAAAATTTGATGCAACCCATTTTCCAGCTCGTGTTTAATGCTGTGCTATTTTAGGCTCAGAGAGTGGCAGTAGTAGGGGGAGGGGAATCTGCAATTTGATGCTTTCAGTCTCTTGATTTTGGCCTTGCCCACATGGTCAACCATGCATTACCAAGAGTGCAAAGATGCCACTAGACCCTTTTCTGCCTTAACGACTTTAATCCACTTAGTTGGTGTCCGATGCTATTAATGGTGGTTTGCTCAGTCTGGGTAAAATAAAACACAATGGAAAATGCAAGGATTGAATACTTGCAGAATTAACATATTAACCTTTGTTTGTGGTTTAACAATGACAACATTGTTTGTGGGATTTCATTTGGCAAATGAAAAATAGCCAACGAACTTGAAAGGTGTCACATGTCAAGAATATTCTATATTAAAATTAAATCAGAACTTCACAGGTCCAAAAATAAAGCAAAATTAATTTTAGCACACCACAATTCCAGCATATCTATTTTTTAAATTTTATCATGAAGTAATGACTTACAGTAGCTTGACAAATACTGCCTGTTAAATCAAGAGAACAGATTTATATTCAGGCTTACACAGTGAACAACATGTTCTCCAATTTCCCACTGGTGCCCTACATGGCTAGAATTTTAAAGGCCATATGTTATCAAGAATTCCTGGCTCAGATGGTATCCAAATCCTGTTGATCAACAGCAGTTGCCTTTCTCCAGTTTCCTTTTCTCTCTCCCTTCACCTTCTCTGTTAAAACAACAAGTCATCCTGCAGGATCAGTTCCCAGGTGCCCCTGGCAGTCTCAAGCTCCTAAACCATTGGAGAAACAACAGGATTGTGAATTGTAATTAAAAGTAAATCATTTTGTAAAATGTATCTGAATTCAGAATGCTGTTTTTCTTTCATTTTATTCTTATCGGTTGACACGTTGATTCGGGGTTTTAATAACTTACAGCTTTACTTTTTTTCAGGATTGTTTTGCTTATTCATTTCCATCCCATTGAGGAGAATAAATCTTGTAGGCACAACTTCAGGGATGATCCCAGTCATTCTTTACAGTAACCCAGGCCAAGTTTGGATATTGCAAATCAACCCTGAGCCCATTCTCACCTGACATTAATCCTGGCTCTAAGATAAAGGAAGTCATATTAGGAACTCTGGGCTGGAAATTCATGTGTGATTGAACTGAACTCTAACGTTCATTGCAAAATATGGTTGGTGCTTTTTAGTGGATCATGCACAGAGCATTTGTTCTTGGGTGCTACTGGTCATGTAGTAATTTGATTTACTGCATCCGGTGCTCCCTTTGTGGCCTTAACTACATCGGAGAGACTGGGCGCAGATTGGGAGATCGCTTTGCTGAGCACTTTCGCTCCATTTGCAACAATAAGAGACCTCCCAGTAGTCAACCATTTCAGTTCTGTGACACACTCCCACATTCACATGACAGTCCAAGGCCTTATGTATTATCTCACCCAGAACAACCGCAAATTGGAGGAACAACACTTGATTTTCCATCTGGGCACTCTCCAGCCAGATGGCATTAACATCGACTTCTCTGGTTTCTGCTAACCTGGTCTCCTCTTCCAACTTCACCCCCCTTCTCCTCTCCTTTCCAGCTTTTTCAGTTCTCCTCCCTCCCTTCCCCTTCCACCCATCCAATCATCCCTCCTCCTGTTGACACTGCTGTCTTCTCCCTCCCTTCTCCACCCATCACGTCCTGCCTTTGCCCCCCCTTCCCCCAACACTTTTGTTGACATTCTTCCATGCCTCGATGAAGGGTTCAAGCCCAAAACATCAGTTATGTATCTTTACCTTTGGAGTGTAAAGGACACCGCTTGACCAGCTGAGTTTCTCCAGTTTTGTGTTTTTACTTATGAAGTAATTTAATGTTGCTCGACAAAACAAATAGTAAACAAGGGCCAAGACCATAAAAGTGGGTGTTAACATCACATAAGAATGGGAACATGTTAAAGAATCCCTAAGACATTGCCTTTGAATGAATGAAACATGCAAGTCTGTAGATGCTGTGATTGTAGTAAAATTACTGGAGGAGCTCAGCCAGTCTTTCAGCTTCCATAGGAGACAAAGATATTGCTGACATTTCAGTCCTGAGCCCTTCTTCAAGGAATAAGCAGAAAGAATAAAAGGCGAGAATCTCAGAATACAAACAATGCTGGGGGAGGTGTCCAGACTAACGAAAGATGTTAATCAGATAGGATAAGGGGGAGCTGAGAATATATCTGTGCAAAAGGAGTCAGGGAAAAGGGAGAGAGACAGTGCTGAAGGAAGGCAATGGGGAGGAATTGGGAGGGGGGGGGATATTTAATGAAAGCCATTGAAGTTAATATTAATGCCATCCAGTTGGAGGGTGCCCAGTCGAAAGATAAGGTGCTGTTCCTCCAATTTGCGGGTGGTCTCAGTCTGGCAGTGCATGAGACCATGGACAGACATGTCATCAAGTTAATGGGATGGGGAATTGAAATAGATGGCCACTGGGAAGATCCACACAATTGTGCAAAGACATTTTGCACTTTATTGTTCCGATAGCCTGATCCAGGAACTTAGAGGGTTTGATGTCAGAGGCCTTAATGAGGCACACAGAGCAGGAGATGACCAGCTCTAAGAACATAGTGATGGATGCACCTTCTTATGGCTGGGGGTGGGATTTGGGAGTGTTCCAAGTTGGTGGGGATGCAAGAGGATAGTGTAGGAAGATGAATGTGGGTGTTTCATGGTTGTCCTCGATACAGGGCCAAAGAGCCTTTTTCCTTGTTGTTTGATTGCAATGGGTCCGTGACAAGCAGAAGCAAGAACCCCGTTCACAAGGCAGGGATTTCACTCTCAAAAAGGAGTTGGTCTGGTATCTCAGTAAGTCTCCCAAGTGAGATAAGAAAATGTATCATGACCCTTCACTTACACTAATGTGGAACCAGCAGGCAACATTTATCATCAGAACATAGCATTGTGCATTATTAGTGGAAGCTACAGATATGGCCAAGAATTTCTACTCCAACCTTGAAGAGAAACCTTGTCCCTTTAATCAGAAGGGATTTAAACCTTTGGAAAGGCATGACAGATGAGGAAAGAGGAGGAGAAGCAGACCCCTTATCCTGTCAAAATACTTGGAACACAACCTTATCAACCTTATCAAAACTTTCTGTTTTGCCAGAGAGACAAGCATATACTGTACAATCCAGGCATAGGTGCCCGTTAGACACTGTCACTTCCGAGTTAAAATCTGCAAAGGTCTCTGTATCATCTGACTCACAATTGGACTGACCCGCACTTATTCTGTTTTGTTATCACCATCACCCGGATCTCAAAAACAAAGCAGCAAACAAGCAGTGGTGCAAAAGCTTTGTAGAAATTCTCAATGACCACCTCCATCCCCCCACCCCCCACAACAAAGTTCTTTGTCAACCTGATGATTTATGGTGTGAAAAATAAAACATTTTAAAAAAAAAGGAACCAGAGGTTGGCCTTTCTCCTGTGAGGAGATGCATGGATTCTCCACCAGAAAATGCCTATGCTTTTTCATGAATATAACATGGAGATCCAGGGGATAAATTACCTCAAATCCAAATTAGAAATTCCATTAAGAATTAAAGAGATGCAAAACAGATCTGCAAGTATGCAAAGACTAAGGTCAAACAATAAAATGTGGCCAAAAGAACAGACTATGGGAGTAAAAAGCACAGGAGATTCAGTTAAATGGACATTTCCCTGAGATGATAGATTCTTCAGTTCTTTAAAGGTCGTCTTCAGCCAAACACATAAGCATCCACATTGCTGAGAGCCTTGAATGGATGACAGCTTATCAATGAGAGGGAGGATTTCTTCCAAATAAGTTCAATTCCAACGGTGCAATTCACCCTGGCTGCTGATTGTGTTGGGCGGAGTTGGCTTACAATGCAAGGTCTTTCTATCAGATAATTTCTAGGCATTCCAGTTCTGATGAAGAGTCTCTGACCCAAAACAGAAACTCTGTTTCTCTTTCCACAAATGCTGCCATATTTGCTGAGTGTTTCCAACGTTTTTTGGAATTACCTCACAGGTGAAAGGCTTTCAAATGCAAAGAGCATCGTTTTGTTTCTTGTGTCTTTGATAAGGTTTATTTGGGATGATGCTAATCATTCAGGAATCTGATAATTGTAGGAAAGAAACTGTCCTTGAATCTGGTTGTGTACAATCATATTCTTTTGAATCTTCTTCCTGACGGAGGAGGGTTAAGAGGGAGTGATGGGGATGGGATGTGTTCTAATATATTGGCTGCTTTTCCAAGCCAGTGGGAAGTATAGATGGAGTTGATGGAGTGGAAGGGGTATGTGTGAAGGCTGAGTTGTGTTCACAAACCCCTGCAGTTTTTTGAGGTTTTGGGTGGAGTAGTTTCCGTATCGTGCAATGATGCGGGCTGATAGGATGCCTTCAATAGTGCATCTGTAGATGCTGTTAAGGGATGTAAATGACATGCTTAATTTTCTCTGGCTTCTGAGATGCTGGTGCACTTTCTTGGCCATTGTAATGCTGTGGTGAACCAGGACAAGTCACTGGTGATGTTTATTCTTTTGAATTTCAAGCTGTCTACCATCTCCTCTTCCTCACCGTTGATGTGCCAGGGTTTGATCTCCATTCATCTTCCAAAATCTATGACTAGCCCTTTGGTCTTGCTGACATTGGGAGAGAGGTTGCTGCCCTGGCACAAGGCTACAGGTCCTTCTATCTCCCTTCAGTACTCTCACGTGCTTATTAAAGATCCTGCCTATAACAGTGGTGTTGTCTGCAAATTTTCATTTGGAACAGTGTTTGATCATGTAGTTATGGATGTTTAGGGAGGGAATATAATAGGGGGCTGAATACAAAGTCTTGTGGGGCCTCAGTGTTGAGGATGATTGGAGGAGATACTGTCATCAATCCTCAGCTATGGCAGCCTGCAGGATAGGTTGTGGATCCATTTACATTGACGTGTGCTGAGGTCAAGGTCATGGAGTTTAGAGATGAGTTTCTTTGGCACAATTGTGTTGAAGGAGGAGGTATAATCAAAGAATAGTAGGCTGATATTGGTGTCCTTGTTATTTACATGACGCAAGGTTCACTGTAGTGCCAGGGAGATGGCATCTGCTTTGGACCTGTCATGGTTTGCAGAGGTTTGGTATGACAGCAGGAACCCTGGAAAATATCTACAGATGTGTGGTGGAAAGTGTGCTGACAGGCTACATCAGGGCTGGTATGGGGACAAAAATAACCCTGAATGTAAAACCCTCCAAAAGGTAGTGGACACAGCCCAAGACATCACAGGCAAAACCCTCCTCACTATCGAGCACATCTACAGGGAAAACAGCACCAACAATTGTCAAGGATCCACACCACACAGCACATGCTCTGTTCTTGCTACTGGCATCTGGAAAGAGGTATAGGTGCCACGTCTTGCACCACCAAGCTGCTACCCCTCCACCATCAGACTCCTCAACAATAAACTCAATCAGGGGCTCATTTAAGAACTCTTATTTGTACACTTTATTGATTTTTGAAATCTCTCTGTATCGCACAGTTTATTTACATTTGTTATCTGTTTACAATTCTCTTATCTATTTACATGTGAGCAGTTTTTTTTTGCATATCAGCAAGTGGCAATTCTGCCGCACCCACAGGAAAAAGTATCTCAGGTTTGTATGTGATGGCATGTATGTACTCTGACAAAAAATCTAAAATCTGAAATCTGAAGGTATGTGAATTGGAGTGGGTCAAGGATAGCAGGTGGGCTGGAGTTAATGTGAGCCATTACAAACCTATCCAAACCCTTTATGATGGTGAATAACAGAGCCATTGGCCAGTCATCATTTAGTCTCATCACCACCTTCTTCTTGTGCAAGGACAACCAAGCAACTGCAACCCAGTGAGGTAAATATTAGTTGGGAAATTGCTAGAGGGGATTTGGAGGGATAGGATCTGCAAACATTTGGATAATCAGAGTCTAATTGAAGGTAGTCAGCATGGATTAATGTATGGCAGATCATGTCTCACAAATTTAATAGATACGTTTAAGAGGTGGTCTGATGAGGGCAGGACAGTGGATGCTATATGTGCTGACTTTAGTAAGGCCTTTGACAAGGTCCTCCATGACAGGTTAGTCTGGAAGGATACATCACATGGGATCCAAGGTGAGCTGGCCCATTGGATTCAAAACTTGCTTCCTGGAAAGAGGCAAGAGGGTAGTAATGGAGGAGATTTTCAAATTGGGTCTGAGTCTAGTAGTATGCCACAGGGGTGGGTACTGGGTCCACTGATGTTTGACATCTATATGCATTTAGGATGACAATGTAGTTAAAATGATTAGTAAATTTGCAGATCCCATCAAAACTGGTAGAGTTGTGGTCAGCAAGAAAGGATATCTCAGTTTATAACAGGAATTAGATCTGTTATAGAGATGGGCCAAGGAGTGACAAATTGAATTGAATTCTGACAAGTGTGAGGTATTGTACTTTGGTGAGTCAAAACGGAGCAGGGCTTAAATAATGAATGGTAGAGTCCTGTTGTAGTGCACGGATCCTAAGGTTACAGGTGCATAGTTCCTTGAAAGTGACAACTCGGGTGGACAGGTGATGAAGAAAAGGTTTGGCCTGCTGGCCTAGCCGCCATTGGGCAGGGTATAGAGTACAAGTTGGGGCCATGCAGAGAATGCTGTATGCAGTTCTGGTTTCCCAGGTGTAGGAAGGACATCAATAAATTGGAATGAAGGCAGAGGAGATTCACTAGCAAGTTGCCGGAACTGGAAGGGTTGAGTTTGAGGGAGAGGTTTGAGAAGCTGGGTTTTTATTTCCAAAAAGAAGGATGACTGAGAGATGATCTTATAGAGGTTTATAAAATCATGAAGGGCACGGATAAAATGAAAGCTCATTGTCTTTTTCCCAGCCTAGCTGATTCTAGAACTAGAGGGCACATGTTTACGCTGAGAGGTGAAGATTTCAGAGGGACCTAAGAGGCAATTTGTTCACTCAAGCGGGCATTCTGTATCTGAAATGAACTGCTTGAGGAAACAGAAGAAGGGGGCACAATAATAACATTTTAAAAATTGAGATATATTCATTGATAGGAGGGACTTGGAGAGATATTCAACAAATGCGTGCACAGAGATCAGCCCAGAATGCCAAATTGATCAGCATGGACTAGTTGAAGACTAGTCACTGCATGACTCTTTGACTCCATGACATTGTGATGAATGTGGCCTTGAGTTGAGGCTCTATGTATGAATGAAAACAATCCTTTACAACGTTCCAAAACATGAGATGACACCATAGAAAGAAGTGGTGTAGGTAACTCCCACCAAGAAATCCCTGGACCAGAGGAAACAATTGCCTTGGGTCACTTTAACGAAAAATCACATTTGAATTGTTTAACTTTTAACAAAGCAGCATTCGAGAATTGTATAGTCATATAATCTTCTTCTGATGTAATGGTTTACACCAGTTCAAACCTTTCATTATAAAACAAACATATTACATGAGCAAAGGATTCAGCTGAAGTTGATTTCTGCCTATAGAACTGTGAAATAAGTGCCAAATTTTCAGGGAATTTCTGTCAGAAAATGCAGTCATTTCCTTCTAACTCTTTCTCCAAGAAATGATATTTCTGGGCTCTGAGCCCAGGAAAGAAAAATAGGCTCTCCATCAGTGCCTTTAATTTAAAGGTGTCTGCAGGCAAATTTGATATTGCCGTACTATGTAATAGGAACTAATTCCTGGGCAAGCAATAAATGTTTTTTTTACATTATAAGTTTTTGTGTGCTGTATTATTTAATTTCAATAAAAAACAGTAAAAACCTTGCTCCTCATTTCAGATATTCTATGATTTTCCATCTGGGTTTCCTGTGTGTTGATATATATTGATGCCCAAGGAGGCCAAAAGGCTCAGTGGCATCTGATACATTTCAAGACATGTTACCTATTATTTTGGTTCACATATGCTCGTGGTCTGCTATTAACTAACTTAAAGGATAGCAGACTGAGCAAGTTCCTAGCTGTGGGAAACATCTCAAGTAGGTCTTCTAATCTGCTTTTCTTCAAGCTCCTCCAAAATGTTTCTCACCAAGTCACCTCTTCCCCAAATCCCATTGATTCCTCCTCACAGTAATCTTATAACAGACTCCTTAATTCCACCTTATCCTCATTTTCAACCAGTGTTCCACTCAAATCCACTCCCCCAAAAAGATAGGAACATCTCCCAAACCCTCTATCTGAGCATGAAGTTTCCAATGACTGCCTTATTCCCATCTCACACTCCAGATCTCTTTGACTCAGTTCCCCAATCCTCTTTTATTGTGTGACACATCCTCATGTATCTCACCTTGAGCTTTATGCTCCACAAAACAGTTTGATTGACCACAGTCCTCCCTTTTAAGGCATTTAATCATTAGGGGATCAGAAGTGGAGAGGGTGAGCAAATTTAAATTCATGGTAGTCACTCTTTTGGAGGACATTTCCAGGACCCAACACATGAATGCCAATATGAAGAAAGCAAGTCAGATCCTCTACTTTCTCAGGAGTTTGCAGAGGTTTGGGATGACATTGGAAACCTTGGGAAACTTCTACAGATACGTAGTGGAAAGTGTGCTGACCAGCTGCACCCATACCTCTGAATGGAAAGCTCTGCAAACAGTAGTGGACGCAGCCCAGTACATCACATGCAAAAGTCTCCTCATTATCAAGAACACTGTCATCGGAGAGCAGCAGCAATCATCAAGGATCCACACCACCCAGCACATGCTCTTTTCTTGCTGCTACTATCAGTAAAGAGGTAGGGGTGCCACAAGACTTGCACCACCAGATTCATAAACAGACGCTACCCCTCCACCATCAGACTCCTAAACAACAAATTCAGAGAAACATTTAAGGACTCTTAATGAATGGTTTCCATTCATTATTGAATATTTTTGATTGCACAGTTTGTTTACATTTTTTCTCCTTTGTGTGTATCTTATCAGTGGTGATTGTGGGTCTATTTTAACATTTAAGAAGGTACATGGGTGGGAGGGATATGGAGGGCTAAGGACTGGGTGCAGGTCAGTGAGACCAGGCAGAAAAATAATTTAGCACAGACTAGAAGGGCCAAAGGGAAGTTCTGCCTGGCCCGCAAGAAAAAGAATCTCACGGTTGTATGAGATGTCTTGTATTTACTCTTGACAATAAATCTGTCCTTTGAACTTGGAACTTATGCAGATGCCAAGCTATTTCTCATCCTGGTGATTTTAGAGAGGATGAACTGAGATTGTAAATGAGGAGTCATCTTATCCAAAGCTCAATACACTTGTAATGACAGTAGTTTATTTATCATCGTCAGTACCAGTCAACTGTTTTCAATGAAATGTCATAATGTTTCTACTCTCAATTTTGGAAACATAGCTTCACTTTTTATTTTGTTAACCAGCTGCTGCTTTTCTATCAAAGCAAAATACTGGCAAAGTATAAAACAGCAAATGCTCAAAACTGAAATACAAATAGAAAATGTGGGAAATGATCTCCAGATCAAACAGCAACTGAAGAGATCAAAATAGCATTCACATTTTAGATTGGTGACCATCATTTGTATAAACATCAGTGAAATTCCATCTTTCACTGCAGTTTTGAAGGAATAATATGGTATTGGTTAGCTGTTAAATGTCCTGCTTCTATCTATGTCTATTGCCTGGAATATTGGCTGGCTGAGGTGCATAACAGGCAGCCAAAGCACAAAAGTTAAAAGTTCAAGTTTATTATCAAAGTACATACATGGCATCACATACAACCCTGAGATTCTTTTTGCAGGCCAGACAATATTTCTAATTGTCAGTAACAGTAAACTGGACTCAAAGAAATAAAGAACTGGAACAAACTGACTGTACAAATGCAAATGGATTCATGAGCAACAAATGAGCAAAATACAAGGTCTTAAATGAGCCTGAATGAGTCTATTGATCAGAAGTCTGATAGATGAGGGGTAGTAACTATTCCAGAACCTGATGGTATGGGTCCTATGGCACCTGTACCTTGTTTCTGATGGTAGTTGCGAGAATGGTTGGCATAGTGGTCAGCGCAATGCCTTTACAGTGCCAGTGATCAAGTCCAGACTGGGGTTCAAATCACATGCTGGCTGTAAGGAGTTTGTATGTTCTCCCTGTGTTTGCGAGGGTTTTCCCTGGGGGCTCCAGTTTCCTCCTACCATTCAAAACATAGCAGGGCTGTGAGTTATGGGATATAAATTAAGTGGCATGGACTCGTAGACAAAAATGGCCTGTTACTGTGCTGTTTGTTTAAATTTAATGATTTAAAACAACAAAACATGCTGGGTGGTGTTGACCCTTGATGATTGTTGTTGCTGTCTGACTGCAATGTTCCATGCAGATGTTCTCGATGGTTGGGTTAGTTTTGCCTGTAATGTATGGAGCAGAGTCCACAACCTTTCGCAGGATTTTTACTCAAGGCATTGGTGCCCCCATACCAGGCCATGATACACCTGGTGAGAACACTTTCCACTACACATCTCTAGAGGTTTGCCAAGGTTTCTGATGACTTGCACAACCTTCACAAAATCCTGAGGAAGTAGAGGTGGTGACATACTTGCTTCACAATGGCATTAATATGATGGGTCCAGGACAGTTCCTCTGAGATAGTGACCCCTCCCCAAAATTTTAAGCCAGCAACCCTCTCCACTTCTGATACCCTGATGATTATTGGATAGTTTACCTCTGGCTTTGTATTCCTAAAGTCTACCATCATCACCTTGGTCTTGGTGACATTGAGTGCACTAGCACTCAATATCATATAGTCTTTGTGTGTTTGAAATTTATAATAGTTGGTAATGGGTGTAAATGCAAATAAACTTTCCAGTTTAGTTCTTTAGTACATGACTTACTTATTTTGTCAATCATGGATCCATTCACACAAAAGTTCTTGGTGCCTGTGCATGCACAAATTTGTGTTGGTAACATGGCCTTATCACTTTCTTCCAGGAATAAGACCATAAAAGTTGGTAGCAAAGCTTTTAAGCTGTGATCCAGTACTTACATTGATGCCCAAGTCACATTCCCAATGGACAAAATAAAAATCAGCTGTGCTCTCAGAATGCAGGTTTATTATTGATGCAGTATTTTGGAGGAATTAAATTCTCTACATTTTTTTCCATAAATTGAAAACAGCCCAAACTGGGTTATTGCCTTTTACCTGGGGTATTTCATCAAAAGGAATTGAAATTTAAATCACAAAATATTTCTGAGAAACCCCGTAGATCTTTTAGTTTAACAAAAAACCATGTCTTCTCTGAATGTATGGCAAGATTCTGAATTTACTAAGACAGAATATCAGCTCACAATTGATATTGACCACTTCTGATACTCAGTGCACAGTAGACAAAATTCCTCTCATACGCCTTGGTATTATTATCATTTTCAATCACAATGCGGCAATCTAAACAAGATTTAAAACAGCAGTTGATTAACACTTCAAATACAAATACTGCTGGAGGAATATGATTTGGAACATGACTGCACATGGAAACAATCAAATGTTGTGTGGAATGTGATGGTTCCTAAACTGCTAACAAATATTAAAACCAATGTAGAATTATGTGTGCAATGCACATGCTCTTTTCCCAAAATTCAAACCTGTGGAAGGACACTATTTGGCCCTTTGAGTCCTCTGTGTGATATTCAACCTCGTCTTACTTCCCTGCCCTCTCTCCATAGCTCTGAAAATTATTTACTCTCTGATACATAGCCAGCTCTATTTTGAACACAAGACTGAATCTGTTTCTGCTACCATTATTAGAAATGCATTCCAAGCATTTCCTCAAGTCCCTTATGGGTACTTTTTAACCAATCCCCTTTATGTTCCCCAGTTTCTTGAACTCTCTGCCAACGAACAGTTCTCTATCTACTCTGCCTCTTCCCTTCATTATTTCCAGTGTTTCTATCAAACTCCACTGATCTAACAAGAAAATTGCTAGATTCTCTAATTTACCCATGTAACTAAAATCTGACAACTATTTTAATAAACCTCCACAGCAGTTTTTCCTGTCATCCTAAAGTTTGGCCTGAAGTGTAGATTCGCCTGAACTGGCTGTGGTTGCACCAGTGTGTTATAAAGGTTCACCACGATTCTCTTGCTCTTGTCTTCAGTGGCACTACATTTAAAACTGATTGCCATGCTTTGCCATCAACTTCCCTTTCCTGTCTGCCATATTCAATGAAAAATAATTAGAAATACACAGATCTTTTTGTACTTGAACTCCTGTTAGTACAGTGCTCCCAATGTGTATTACCTCTGCTTATTCCCCCTATCTTCTCATTTCTCAGCATTGAATTTTACCTGGCAACTACCTGTCTACTCCACCAACCTATCTATGTTATCTTTGTTAACCTTTTGAAGCCAAATGGACAATTTGTAAAAATGAGCAGTACAATTTTGGCTTCAACTGTTTATAGAAGTGAAGATAAAATTTGGTGATGTTTCTGGGTCTTGCACAAACTGGACCTGGTGGAGATGGTGTATTTTCTTCCCTGATACCATTAGTTGCGACTTTGTTCTTTTAAACAATCTGGATCACCATAAAACGATACTTCCCATAAATTGATTTAATTACTTAAATTTCATCTTCCGAGGTTCCATGATGAGATTTTTGATGCCTTCACACACTCCAGATCGAAAATCTAAGTCTTTGATCACTATAAAAAAGTATAAAACTCACACACTCGGGACATGCTAATTGTTCAGTCCAGAATTGCTGGGATTTCCATGCACAACAATCAACAACAATGGCACAGCTCTGCAGCAGGTAGTGCCCCTACCTTGTGAGTTTGACTGTGAGTTGACAGTACAGTTTGCTCAGGGACCATTTTAAGGAAGCAGTCTGTGGAGCAGAACTATTGGAAGTAATACAGTACTGAAGTGGCCTCACGTGTGGTTATAGACAATCTGTCTGATTTCACCATGTTATAGGGGAATGAGTAGTGGCTATTTTATGGAGACTGCACGGAGAAGCATCCATTGAAGGGATACTGTGATGAATGTAGCCTCATGTGGTATAAGACTATTTGTCTGATTTCTCGATGTTATAGGGAAATGAAAATACCACTCTGTGACCAAAAAGGGAAAGGTGATTTTGAAAGGGGTCTTGTTGAATCCCATCGTGGTCAAGGAAAAGTCACTTCTGAAGGAAATTGTTGATTCCCACCATGGCTAAAAGAAAAGGACATTTCTCTAGAAGCATCTTGTCAAGGACTTCATGAGTTAATAAACAGTCTGTCACCCTGGTCTCTCCCACCTATTTCATGAACTTACTTGCATCCATGTTGCATCGATTTAATATTGGATTTTCTGAAACTGAACTTTGAACTGTATAAAAATAAACTCATTATCATATAAAATTATGAGCTCCCATTTCATTTAGTGAGTACCACTTTAAGGATTAGTACCGGCTGCAACCATTCACAGCTGTGGAGAGACTGGGTGGCAACATCTAGTACAGACAGTACCCAAAGTTGATACTCTGGAGAGAAGAAAGAACATTTGTTGCTTTATCCAGGGACACAGGTGGTGAGAGAATCATGTGAGTGGGACACTCGAAGAAACAGTAGTCATTATTTCCCATCAGCCATCTCATGGAACACTGAGGTGGAGTGACTCGGTGTAAAATGGATAATTTGGCTGGTTCTCCCTGTCAGGGGAATTTTTGAATCACACCATGAGCAAAGGAAAGATCACTTCAACTGAACCATACCTGGATTTTGGAAGCAGGAGAATTGCTGCTTTGGATGGTAATGGTCATTTTGACTGACCCGTACTTGAGTTTTGGAAGCCTCGTGGAAGTCACACATTCCCTTGCTCCTACGCAAGGAAAACGGGAGTTGTGACAACCGGTCATCTGAAAGCATGTTTCTCAGCAAGAAACGACAAGGATTCGTGAGTTTTCAGCAGTCCAATCACTCAGTCTCTTCCACCTCCTTCGTAATTACTTCTCTGTATCAGTTTAAAAGTGTGCATTTCAACACAAGATTTCTAAGACTGAACTTTGGAATGACTTTCCAGAATTGTGCCTAAGCTGTAATAGTTTGGGTATCTCTCTCTCACACACACATGAGAGAGAGAGAGAGAGAGAGAGAGAGAGAGAGAGGGAGAGGGAGAGAGAGAGAGAGAGAGGGAGAGAGAGGGAGAGATACATATAGACAGATAGATATACAAGTCAAAGATGGGAACATGTGAGAGAGAATAAGAGAAACAAGGACACAGAATGGGAGTGCTTCCTTGGCAGCATGGAGTCAGAGCTGAATGGCCTTCCTCTGTATCATTATAGGTATAAATTTATTAAACATGAAAATGTTTATGAAAAGGACACACCACATGATCCCTCATTTATGTAGCTCGTCCCTTTGTTACTTTGGAAATGGAGCCTCATTCAGCAAGTTCAAGCTCCCCAATGAGAATTAGATGAGTGCATTCTCAACACATTAATTAGTGGCAAGTATAGGAACTTCACTACTGATGAGGATGGTTGGAATATTACATAAAATCATCCATACGATGTACTCGTGGATAATATTATTACAAATAAAAAGGATTGCTTAAAAAGTATATCCCAATTAATGCAAACCTGACAAAGGTTGCATCAATTCTATCTCTCTTGTTTAATTCTCAAATTCTAATTGGCAATTAATTTTATGGAATTTAGTTGGAAAATAATTTTCAGTATTAATAAAATATAAAAAATATTCAATGGCTTGTTTTCAACTATTCCCTTTTCATAAGTTCTTATTTCAAACAGTCTGAAACATATAAATGCCATTGGATTCGATTGATAGCAAATTATTAGTGGCCATATTTTTTACTGTGAAGGCTCCTTTCTGCAAACAGTGATATAAGACAGATCCCCTCATATTTGCTTCATTGTCATTCTGAAAGCAGCTATAATTAATATATGGAGAATAGATTAATTCCATGGACCACAAATTTTCACCGTTCAGAGAGGGAGATGCTACAGCTATTCAATCTTGCCTTTATTTCCAGGCAACCCTTTGTTGCAAATAGCACAATTATTCTCTGCTGCATTAAACCATCATAATCCCACCGTCAATTATAAATGGCATCATAAATCTTCAATATATAGTGGAAGTACATAATTCAGCCTTCCATTTTGAGTGTAAAATAGACTATGCTTTATAGTTAACCTACTATTTTCAAGTAGAAAGCCAAACAGATTAATCACACTCTACTGAGATTTCAATAAAATCAGTGGATTTGTGATTATTGCAAAATTAATGACACTTAAAATCAGCCACCTTCCTGAAAATTTTTATACAGTAGAGCTCTCCCAAAGGTGCACCTGGAGCTCGATTAAAGACACTAAGCGATACAAAACTGATTTTTTTTTTGTGTTCTTCCGAGATTTCATGAGCTAGCCCATAATTTTTGCAGCTGCTTTATTTCAATTTATTTGTGGGCATAAATGTTGCGATGACAGCATTTTTTTCTTGCACTGTGGTAACTGAATATTTATTATTTATCTTTTCAAAATGTTCCGGGGTGGAGGTTAATGGGGTGCAAATTGGGCGGTACGGACCGTAGGCCGAAATGGCCTGTCACCATGCTGTATACTATAATGTATACTATTATTGTCTTTTTTTTAATATATACCTGTTCCAATGCAGCAAGTAAGAATTTTGGTGCAAATGTGCATTGCACATTGTATTTGCCAATAAACTCATTATCATTTATTGCAGATTTCTTCTTATATTAACAAGGCAGCAGTAATAACTGACTGACTTCCTGGATTACTTTAGGGTACAAGTAAGTTTTCATTGTTTTGCTGAGGGTTTGGAGTCACAACCAGGCTGAATGACTGATCAACTGCTAAAGCAAATCTCCAAGACTTCACTATTAATAAAATTTATTTTAAATATATGTATACATACATATAACTCAACATCGACTATGGTCTCGGCTCAAAGATGGAACCTTCACTGAAGGAGAAGAGGAGGTTCAGAGATCATGACGGAAGGAGAGACATGATTGCCCATGCTGAGCGGCAAGGCACTGGAATGATATACGCACTGTACTTGTTCTGGTCAGGTCACTTGTCTGAGTGCTACTGGCACCATGTAACCGAGTACTATCTGTTGCATGGTTGGGAGGTCGGCAACTAAACTGGCTCCCCCACCAGGCTTGCCTGGTGATGAGGGTAGCTAGATACCCTGCAGGATGAAAAACAAGACCTGTCAAAGGGCAGATTGTAGGGTCAATGGCCATCTAGCAAGCACGTGCCGTGAGGCGCTGAAAGAGCATCCCTTGCAATAACCATTCACTGCAACAGAACTTCCCCTTGGGCCTCATCATGCTGCTGGATCCAGGAGGGGATGTCGAGAGGGTGGGTCTGGACCTGTGCAACCTCTACTCATCTAAATTCCTTCATGCACACGTTGTTCCTTTCTGAGGAGTGGGGTATCCTTATATCAAACCCCACACACTGACTGAAAGGAACCATCATCATCTTATGGGATGGATAGTCAGAAGAAGACTTGACTGTATGTGAGAAATGTCTGTATGTGCGTTTGCACTGTTTTGCCATGTTGTCCGAATAAATGTTTTGTCACGTTGTACTGGTACAATTGGATGACAAATAAACTTGAACTTGAACTTAAATAACTGATGTTAGACCAGCTAAGGCCAGCAGATTCCATTTCTGCAAGGATTGGGGATTCCTGGACATTTTATGAAAGTTAAGTCCAATCAAGCTCCTGAAATGCAGTGACTAATTCTTGAAATACTATTATGTAAATTAAGAATGCAGACAGAATTTAAACAATTTGGTAACTGCAACCATTTCTTTCTATGCAAAGTCACAAACTTATTTTCTAGGAAAGCAGTAATTTTACTTTATAAAGGGCTGTCATTCCATTCTTTTGCATGGTAATTTACTTGGAAAATTGGGCAAATTCACTCCATACAATTATATTCAAAACTGACTGCGGCATTCAGATCTTTGAACTATTAAATACCATGATTTCAGTGAGGAACTCACTAATTATCACTACATAAAAGGATGTGAAAAACATGCAGTTTAAGGAGCCACCTTAAAGCCAAAATGCATCCATTTGCCAGTAGAGTTCAACAAAATGTACAACTGTAAACAACTTGTTTACAACAAATGCTTCAAAGAGAACAAGCCTCTCATATTAACTGCTTTTCAATAACTCTGTGTAACTGTTTTAACGTGTAGCTAAAACTTTTTGATACATCCTCCAGAGGATTTTCCCGCTGAAGCATGTTTAAAATTCAAATGTTTTCGTTGTGCCCCAATGTATTTTAATTTGCTGCAGACAGAATGAAAAATACTCTAAAATGGAAAAGCAAATCAATCTTTCATATCCTCCAGAATTAACACTGGCATATTAAAGAAAATTAACCCTAGTGTTCGTGACACCTCTTATAAATAACAATGCATTGTTTTTCTCAATATTTAGTATCTACACTCTACCAAAACTACATGAGCTCCTGAGAGTTTAGAAAAATTAAAAACAAATGCAATTCAAATAGGCAATTCAACCTGACCCTATTATCAGCACTTTGTATAAGGTAATATTTGTATGAGACAGAAATAGATCCATCTCTTGCTTGAATGAGCCAAGCATGAGCTGGCAGCCTACTCCCCAACCTCCATTTCCTACAAAAAAACTGCTTCCTGATTTCTAACAAAGATTTGTCCTTAATCATATCACCATGATCTATTTAATTCCAACACAATAATAAATACGTGTTGACTACAATAATGGTGGTACATTGAAAAAGCAGATCTCTACTTGTAAACCACTCAGACAAGTCAAATAACTTTGATACGGCTTGACTTTGCCATGAGTTCACAAGGGACTGTAGCAATCAAAACAACCTGTTTTAAAGTTTGAAGTTTTCTCCTTTTTTCCAGATTCGAACTTAAAAGTTAAATGGGCATTCCAGATTAGTCCCCTTGACAGAATTGCCTTATTTTCATTTGTATTTATTTTGAAGGCAATATGAATTGTACAATTTCAATAATAGGTATACAGAACATTAAATCATTGCCCAAGTAATACATTGATAATCTATCTCCCAACTGTCATCTCCAATCTAACCACTCCATTAATGAAGAGAGTAAGATTTCAATACCGTTAGGCATCTATCCATTTTCTCAGTGTAGCTCTTTGGATGGCTACCAGAATCGTTTGAATGACCATATCTGTCAAACATCGAACTGATTAAAAAAATAATAATTCATCTTAATTTATGCTGGTATTAATGCTTAAAATTATAATCATGTTAATGTATTCATTTTAGCATATTATTCATGATTATCAGAAATTAATTATATTGAGTACGAGGATGATTGAAGTGTTTTAGAATAGAAATGATCATATGAAGAGTAAAAGCAAGTTTTTGGAGGTATTAAAAAGACTAAATTCTAGCTGTACAAATACTAACTGCAATAGATGTTGGAGCCACTCAGCCCATCAAGTCTCCTCTGCTATTCAAATCATGGCCGATGTATTTTTCTTCTCAACCCCATTCTCCTGCTTTCTCCCCATAACCTTTGGCACCCTTACTCATCAAGAACCAATCAACCTCTATATTTAAATAGACCCAATGACTTCACCTCTACAGCTGCCTGAAAAATATTTCCACAGATTCACCACCCTCTGAAATAATAGTAGAGTTTGCCACAAAGTCATAAAACTTTAAGCTGCACTTCAAAAAATGGTGGTACTAAATGTTGGACAAGTTATTTAATATCAGAATCAAAATTTATCATCATGAAAAAGTCATGAAATTCGGTGTTTTGTGGCATCATCATAGAGGAAACTTTCATATAATAACCATCTTACAGTATTACTATAAAAAAATTAAAATAATAATGCATGAAATTGGAGTCAGTGCTGCACTACTACTTTGTGTGTGGACAGTTTGAGACAAAACAACCAGTAAAGATTTGTTATTTGCGTCTTACACTGGAAGAAGTTGTCCTTGCACAGTTGAGTGCTCATCTTTAGACTCCTGTATCCTTTTCCCAATGATAGAAGAGTTAGGAGGGGATGGCCTGGGTGGTGGAGATCTTTGAGGAGAGCGGCTGCTTTTTTAAGACACTGTCTCCTGTAGATATTCTCGATTGAGTAAAGTCTGGTACCTGTGATGTTACAGGCCGAGTTAACAACCCTCTGGAGTTTATTCTTGTCTTGAGAGATGGGGCTTCCGTACCAGGCAGTGATGCAACCAGCTAGAATGCTCTTCACAATACACCTGTAGAAATTTACGAGAGTCTTTGGTGACATCTCAAATCTCCTCAGACACCTCGCAAAGTGTAGCTGCTGGCAAGCCTTCTTGGTGATTGCATCAACATAAAGCCTCCAGGACAGATCCTTAGAGGTATTTGAAGTTCTTGACCGTCTTCACTACTGAGCCCTTGATAAGGACTGGGTCGTGTTCCCTTAACTTCCTCCTGAAGTCCACAATCATCTCCTTGGTTTTGCTGAAATTGAGCACAAGGTTGTTGTTGTTACACCATTCAAAGAGCTGATCTATCTCCCTCCTGTACACTTCGTCATTTCCATTTGCGATTCTGCTGACATCTGTGGTGTCATTGGCAAACTTGTAGATAGCATTGGAATTGTGCCTGGCCACACAGTCATGGGTGTATAACGAGTTGAGCAGTAGGCTAAGCACACATCCTTAGGGTGTGCCTGTGTTGATAATCAGTGAGGAGGAGACGCTCTTTCCAATTTGTACTGTACTAAATATATTACAATTGTAATATAGACTGATAATGATCTTTCCTCAAAAAATAACAGTATTTGATCTTTTAAAAATGTGTCCCTGGAAGCACATTGAGGTGATCAGAATGGACTGCTCATTCCCTTTATAGTGGATATAAAATTATTGTTCATCTCAAAACTCATTTTGCCTCCAAAATCAATGTTGACATCCTGCTTCACAAAGCTTTTTGATTTATGCTACCAGCAGATAATTTCATCGAATCAAGTTACCTTCTTTATATGTGGACTGTAATTTAAAATGACTTAGAAATTCAATTCTACAATGCTGATTTCTTTTCAAGCACTACACAACTGAACATTTACCCAACCCAGTGTAAGACACAAATAACAAATATTTACTGTTTGTTTTGTGTCTCCCAAATTGTCCACACACCAAGTAGTAGTGGAGCTCTGACTCCA
Source organism: Narcine bancroftii (assembly GCF_036971445.1). Classification (NCBI taxonomy): domain Eukaryota; kingdom Metazoa; phylum Chordata; class Chondrichthyes; order Torpediniformes; family Narcinidae; genus Narcine; species Narcine bancroftii. Next base: position 39,869,362 of record NC_091477.1, read on the forward strand.
ATTCTCTGTTCTCTGCTCTGGTCATGCAAATTCAGAACAAGAACCTGAAGAACACTGAGCACATCCCAGAGACTAACAAAGGGAAGGAATGAAAAATCTTCCAAGGACACCCTGAAGGCAAAAATAAAGTGCAACATTCTCAAGATCACATGGAAGAATGGTATTTGGGACCATCCTGGATGAAAAAAAGCAGGAGAATGGGGTTGAGAAGAAAAATACATCGGCCATGATTTGAATGGCAGAGGAGACTTGATGGGCTGAGTGGCTCCAACATCTATTGCAGTTAGTATTTGTACAGCTAGAATTTAGTCTTTTTAATACCTCCAAAAACTGGCTTTTACTCTTCATATGATCATTTCTATTCTAAAGAACTGTGAAACAGAAGGAATCAAAAAGAAATTAAATATGGGAATGGCAGGAACTGCATGTTAAAAGTCAACCCAACAATCCAGGCTCAGCTGTCGAATCTGAAAATATATTTCCAAAGTTCAGTAACTCCAGGAATGTTGTGCTCCCATACCGACCCTGCAGTCCTGTCCCACCCCCCCACCACACCACAACATAAATATTTCTTGGGAGGTAATCTGTCTCAATAGAGGCCAATTAAAGTGAATAAATCAGTGATTAAGTTGTCTTATCCTCTTCCCCCATGCCACATTGAGGCTTGTAGTCATGGCAAGGAAGGAAATATCAACCAGTGCTGCAAATATGCTTCAAATAGAACTCGTTCTGCAATTATGGTAACAGGCTATTTGTCCTCAACAAAGAAAATACTAGAAGCACTAGAAAATGTAAAGATCACACTCTGAAAAATTATTTATGAAAGCTGATCAAAAATAAGATGTCGGAAAGTAATTTCTGGACAGTGAACTCTTGCACTACGTAAACATGTATGAATTCATCAAGGTTAATGCAAAAATAAGGTGGGATTAAGCAAATGTATCCAGCACATCTTTTGCTCTTATTCATATATGTGTGTATTCATATTGTGCCTTTAAATTTAACAATTTTTAATTACATAAGTATTTGGACATACATCATGGTTACAGGCCCTTTCGGACCAGGTGTCCTTGCCACCCAGTTATACCCATTTGACCTACAATGGTTTTTGGTATGTTTTGAACAGTGGGAGGAAACCAGACACCCCATGGACACGGGGAGAACATATAAACTCCTTACAGATAAGCGCTGGAATCAAACCCCAGTCCCGATCGCTGGTGCTGTAACAGCGTAGTGCAAACTGCTATACGAACCATTCCGCCCTGACTGATGCACTGATGCCAAGTATCCATTGTGTGTTTTGTAATTATTCGCTGTATTATTCAGAGACAGTTATCAGCTGCAGATAATTACAATATTTAAAAAGTGTTCAAAGTCACTTTGTTATTGTTACACCATATTAAAACAGTTTGCACATTCAGCGCTGATCTGCACGTGCAAAATACGGTTCTAATTTTGCTCCTACGTAGTGTTCATCCATTTGTTTTAATTACAAGCCATCTGTTTTGTCACTCACCATGAAGTGATGCCAGCTGTCTTTAAAAAAATTGGCAAATATATAATGTACAATTTCAACATTTTTACTGTATTGATGGAGCTATATTGCTTCAGGGCTTTGAACCATTTTTCTAATTCCTCTTTGCTATATTTGTCTCAACTCAAAACTTTCATTAAGAATCTCAAACTAAAAAATTTGGCTAAAACATATTGAAGGAATTGAGAGAGGGAAGAATGAGGAAATCATTAACAGTGAAGGCTGACAGTAATTGAGCAACTTTTAAAAACTAACATATTTCGGAGATGTAAAACACAAAAGTCTGCAGACACCCATTGAAGTAAAAACTTGTTTTACTTCTGACCTTCAACCATGGTGCCTGCAGGCCTTCGTGCTTTACTTTTCGTCTCCAGCATTGTGTTTTTACTTTTACATTTTGGAGATAGGTTTTTATCATTCAGATTGGTATCCAGTAACTTTAAGAACGCCCGATAAAAGCTTGATCCAACTTGCAGCAATATAATTCAAACATTGCCAATGATGTCAAAGTTTAGTACTTTGGTGTGAGATCTTTCAGAGCCATGTTCAACAAAACATACTGAGTGGATGATCCATCCTTCCAGGATCCCCTTCATCAAAAGAGCCGGTTTATTTTTGCCAATTTGATTCAGTCCTCACGATAAGAAGAAACAGCTGAGAGCATTTGACACAGCAAAAGACAACATCTTTTGTTGCATTTGACACCATCCTGACTTTAATGTTGAAGACCTGTACTCCAGAAACAGGCATAATTCTCTCCAAATTGTTCCAGTATAATTACAGCACTGCCACCTGTGATGTTTCTTTTATTGTAATAAAGAAACGTTAGTTATTTTAAAACAATTATACATTATTACTCACAACCGTGTGGTGGTATCTATCTCGAATCCAGCTCTAGTCTCTGACTCCCTCTAGTGGTCAGGAGGATCACTAGCACTCTATCATTACATCCCCTTTCTTTGAGATGTTTAATCTAATAACATGAAGCACCAATACAGTATTCGTTTCAATTTAATGTTCAACAGAAATGCAAACACATCAGCAGCACAAACATTTTAAGAGTCCAGTTCTTTTTTTTTAGAGTATCAGCCTCTCAGGTGCTTTGACAACACATGTGGGTCTTCTTAACACAGGTCATTGTGTCGGCTCTGCTGGTCCACTACTGTCCAGCATGGGTGGTGTTTCCTCTGTTGCTGTGCTTCTGCATTTGTCTGTTCCTGTAGAGTCTCTTGTTTTCAGCAGGCTCTTTTGATTCCTTCTCAGTATTTGATCATCCTCTGTTTTGACAGTGTAGGATCTTGGATTTACTTTCTGCAGAACAGTAGCCTCTTTGTCCCAAGTGTTGGAATCTCTGAGTTTCACTGTGTCGTGTTGTGTCAGTGGCCCTCAGCTTCTTGCTGACTTGTCATAGTTTGCTTTTTTTGTCTCCATTCCAGATGCTTTTGCTTCCATTCAATATCTTCAACATTCTCTGTTCTTATTTGGGTTTGGTTGAGTGGAGGAAGCTCAAGAGTATATTTGTAGCCTTCCGACTCTAGTTATTGAATGGCTAACTGAATAGTTGTTTTGAACCAATGACTGAATTTTGACCTGTTAAAGATTCATTCATTTGTTTTTTTTTTAGGCTTTTATAAGAAAGCATTGTTATTGGGAATTGTTTGAATTTGGAGTGGCTGAATGAAAATAATTTGACATGCTTTGACTGTATTCACGATAAAGGTTGCTTTACTAAAATGGGATAAATAAGTTTATTTTGCATATTTTGTAATATATTTAAAAGAAGATTTTGAAAAATATTTAATTTTTTTTATTTGCGCTGTAACATAGCTTATTGTTATGACCAGCTGTGGGAAATTGTTATTATTTTGGTTTACAGCAAGAACACCATATCTTAGCTGTAAGATAATGGGGATTATAGATTTAATTAGCATGCTGTTGGCTGATTCGACAGCCTTTGGAGGGTGTTTTTTTGTTGTGGTTTTCTCGGTTCCAGCTTAGGAAGTCATTCATATTCCTAGGTTTAATAAGGCCATCTGCAGACTGCAGGTCATTATGCATGATGCATGAACTCAGCTTTGCACAGGTGCATTGGAATCTCTGAAATTAGCTTTTCTGTCAGTGTTTACTTTTTATAATTGAATGATCATGGCTAAGTTCTTGACTTGGAATGTAAAAGGCTTAAATCATCCAGTAAAATGGTGGCATCACATTTAAAACAACAAAGCTCTGATTATATTTCTACTGGAGGAACATATGAGTGGTAGTGATGTTTCATGCCTGATATCGTGGTGGAAAGGGCAGCAATATAATTCTTCCTTTCAAGCTAACTTATTAATCAGAATATTCCTTTTAGTTTACATAAAGTTGTTTCGGATTCTAATGGTCATTTTGTTATTGTTTCAGGGAAATTACATAATAAATTGGTGGTTTTCACAAATGTTTATGTTCCCAATGTTGATGACCTGGGGATTTTAAAATTGTTTTTACTTCCCTTTACTGCCGTATTTAAGTTTATATTCGCATATTCTAGGAGGGGATTTCAACAGCTGATTGGACCTATCCTATATCATTCATCTTCTAACCTGGCTATATTAAATAAATCTACCTCATGAATACATTCTTTTATTCAACTATTATATTTTTTAATCCTACTAATATAAAATACTTTTTTCTTTTCCCAAGTTCATCACACTTACTCATGTATCTATCACTTTTTTTATTGATAATCATTGAATGTTTTATTAAATCTATATAATTATTCATATCATTTTGTTGATTTATACTATCTATGTATGTTCTATATTAAAATTAATAAAAATATTTTAAAAAGTAAGATAATCAATATCCAGCAAGTAATTATTGCCATCCATGTGAAATGGATCTGTCTCAACTCTCTGCCATGATTCTGCTGGTGTCAGTTGTTATCATGGATTCCTTTGTCTGCTTTGAGTGATGTTTCAAAGAGGTCTCACAGCTGAAAACCAATGTCAGCATTTATCCTTGGCCAATAAACAGTAGTTCTGGCCCTCCTCTTGCATTTTTCCATTCCAAGGTGCCCCTCATGCACCCTTTTCAGCATCTCTAAAATTACTTTCACCTTGCTCTCAACCAGCTCCACGCCTGCTTCTGACATTTTATCACCCAGAAAAATGATTTTCTTTACACCAAACCGACATTTTTCTCTGTTTAACTTTAATCCATACTTCAAGATGCATTGTAGCACCTTGATGAGCCTCTCATTGTGTTGTTCTTGTGTGGATCCCCACAGGATCATGTCATCTATGAACACGCATACCTCATTTATGCCTTCCACGTTGTGCTCCATTGTCCTGTGGAACACTTCTGGAGCTGAGTAAATTCCAAAAGGCCTCCTCAGATGGGAGTAATGGCCAAACGGTGTATTCAATGTATAGTGTTTTGTGTCATCATCATGCAGTTTTGGTGGTTTTGGTGGTTTTGACAAATGTTTATGTTCCCAATGTTGATGACCTGGGGATTTTGAAATTGTTTTTACTTCCCTTTACTGCCGGATTTAAATTTATATTCCCTAGAATACGTCCAATTTAGTGAAGAACTTTGTACCATCCCTCTCACTTGTAATTTCATCCCTGGTTGGTATCTGATAATGTTCCCTCATTATTTGGAATTCAAGTCTTTTGGGTCCATGCACACATGTAGGTCACTGTACTTTTAGATGCGCACCATTGAATTCACCATTCTGCGGGTTCCTATACTTTCCTTATAACCCCTAGTGCCTTCATTCGGTTGACTTCCTGCTTGAGTTTTTCTTTTAGTGGAGTGGAACCCACCTTTGCTGTGGGTCCTCCTTTAACTGTATCTTATAGGTGAATGGTAGAACTCCAAACCACTTGAAAATGTCTGAAAATTAATCCACTATTTCCTCAAAACTGGTTCATGCGTTGTCGCTCTTAATGTGGCACACTGTCTTGACTAGGCTTAGGTTTTCACATGCTTTGTCACCAAGCAGTGATTCATGTCCATCTGGAACTACTGCAAACCTAAGGTAGTGCACTTTATCTTTAACTTTCACCTTGAGTTTACATGAACCATTCATGTCAATGCTCTGTCCATTGTAGGCTTTGAGCTGTACAGGATTTGCATCAATGTATGGCTTTATCTTCATTGCCCTGATGCGCGCTCACAGATCAAATTGACCTTTTCCCCTGTATCCAGCGTAAAAGGAATATTTGTTCCATTTATATGTAATGACACAATCCACTTGTCCGGCTCAACTTTTCATGGTTGGCTGTTCAGTGTCTGTTGGTTTATTCTCTTCCTGCATTACCCTGCCAATGAAAAGTGTATCATTGAGAGCAATTTTTTCTATAGTGTGTACATTTTAACATCTGTTTTGTTTCCCTTTGGAAAAGCATGGCTTTGCCAAATGATACTACCCTTTGGACTTTTTATAGACTTTCCCATAGGCTGGGCAACATTTTGGTGCATGTTGAGTGATATATCTTTTGCACTTGAATGTCTCTCCATCTTTTTGTTGTTTCCTATATCTCATTTTTTGTTTATGTGTGTGGACACACACCGTGGCTATGACTATGCCTTTGTTTTCACTGGCTTTTGCACTATCACTGAACCTTTTCATGAGCTGCACAGCCAAATCACTGGCATGACATATCATCACAGCTCCAACTAAGGTAAGCTCTGCCTCTCATAGCAACCTCTCTCTTACTTTCTTATCCATAATCCTGAACACAGTTTGATCACGGATCATTGACTCTTGCAGAAATCCAAAATAGCATGTTCTTGCTTTCAATTTCATTTAAAAAAAGTATCAAAGCTCACTCCCTGCAGCTGTGTGAATGAGCAAAACACATACCTCTTGAATATTTCATTTTTCTTTGGCGAACAGTGTTCATCAAACATCTCGATTGCCTTGTTGAACTTGCCCTGGTCTTCTGCCTCAGCAAAAACAAATGTTTTGAAAACCTCTAGTACTTGAGGTTCCACCACAGTAAGTCGCAGTGCATTCTTACGTGCATCAGGTTTTCAATCGAGTCCAATGGTTTCCAGGTACAGCATGAATTTTTTTGTTTAAACAACCTTCACTCATGGTCGACATTTCCAGTCCAATTTACAGCATCAGGAATCTTTATACTTCCAATGTTTTCTGCTGCTATTGACTGATTCTCACTCTGCACACTCCTGGAACCATGTGATGTTTCTTTTATTGCAATAAAGAAATGTGGGTTCTTTTAAAACAACTATACTTTATTAGCTAAAGTACACACCTGTCTGTGTGGAGGCATCCATCTTGAATCTAACCCAAACTGCAAACAAACTAATCTCTGACTCCGTCTAGTGGTCAGGAGGATCACTAGCACTCTATCATTACACCATCCTCTTGACAATGGATGAAGTGCCCTGTTTTGTTCAGTTCATGGAAAGCAGGTTAAATGCTATCCAGCTAATGATGCCCCAATTAATATAATGAAAGTAAAGTGTCATTAACAGCATTATCTAAAAGCATTTACTCACAAATAACTGGGTCACCTACACCCAATTTGTTTTTTTTTGCCAAAACTACTCAACTACAGGTCTCACATAAAGCTTGGTCCAAGCAGCAGCATTCCTGAGATGGAGAGAAAATTACTACCTTTGATATCAAGGTGATGTTTGGCCAAGTGCAATATCTGGAACCCCAGGTCCATCACTTCAACAATACAGGACCATAAGATCCAAGCAAAACAAAGGGCACTTTCCACACATGAGAAGCCATCTCTCGATGAAAGCAGATGTTGAAGATAATGTCAAGTTCAAGTTTATTTGTCATCCAATTGAACTAGTACAACCCGATGAAAGTGTTTTCCAGTCCATGGTGCACAACAGTTCAAAACTCGCATACACACAAAGCACACATACAGACAAATGATAAATATACACAGTACACATGTATATATTAAAAATAAACAATAAATAGTAGAGTCACTGAGAGGTGTTTTAGCAGTCGTACAATTCAGCAGTCTCATTGCTTGTAGAAAGAAGCTGGTGGTTCTGGCTCTGAGACTTCTATATCTTTTTTCCTGACGGGAGTATCTGGAAGATGCTGCATGTGGAGTGGTAGGGGTCCTCCCCGATTTTGTGAGCCTTCTTTAAACAATGATTCTGGTAAATTCCATCAATGGAGGGAATCCTCTTTACTGCTTTTATGGTCCTGGGGATTGGCCTCCGATCCGATGCTCTACAGCAACCGTGCCAATTATAACGGAGCCAACCAGGATGCTCTCGATAGAGCTCCTCTAGAAAGCTGCACCTTCCTGACAAGTGAGGAGATGTTTTGTGTCCAGGATAGGTTGCTCCTTCAGTGGACTCTGAGGAACTTGGTGGTCTCTACTCTTTCCACTACTAAAATATTAATGTATAGTGGAGGGTGGTCATCCCTGGTCCTCCAGAAGTCGACAATTAACTCCTTTGTCTTGCCAATGTTATTCTCATGCCATTTCATGAAATTTTCCATCTTTTCTCTGCATTTTGACTCATAATTGTTGCTGATGAGGCCAAATGGTGTTGACTCATCAGCAAAATTGATAACTCTGTTGGAGCTAGATTTGATGCTGAAGTCATGGGCCGGTAGTGTGTACAGGAGTGGACTGAGCACACAGCCCTGAGATGTGCCAGTGCTCAACATGATGGTGCTCAAAGTTCTGCCATCAACCTAGATGGACTGTAGTCTTTCCATTAGGAAATCCAGAGTCTGGTTACAGAGATGGGTGTGGAGTCCCATTGAGGAAAGCTTCTCTACCAGCCTCTGCAGTATTACTGTATTGAATGCTAAGCTGGTCAATGAACAGCAGCCTGGCTTCTGAGATGTCATTCTCCAGGTGGGTCAGGACAGAGTAGGACAAGGTTATAGCATTGTCAGTGGAATAGTTCTGTCTGTAGGTGAATTGAAATTGGTCCAGTGTGTCTGGGAGGTGTGCTTTGATGCTTTCCATCACCAGACGCTCAAAGCATTTCATATTGGTGGAGGTCACTGGGTGAGGCCTTCATCTCCTCCAATGCACCTGTACAACCTTTAACCATCAGAGGAGAAGTGTGTGTGGTCATCAAAACATCAAACCTACACAAAACTCATAGTCTACCAAGTAAATTGTGATCCCATCTACCTTAGGCCAGCTAGAAAAAAAGAGCCTTTGGGTACGTGTGCATTAAATCCTACCTGATACGTCTGAAGGATCCTCTATGTTTCCACACCATATAAATACAACTATTTTTAATATTTAAATTATACTTGTACTAAATATGTTAAGGAAGAAAGACAAGCAAGATGAACACTGAAAGTGCAATTGAAAATGCAATGGGTGATTTGTTAATCACCACTGCAAAAATAATTAAGCTTTAAATAAATGTCCCTTCAGTTAATCACTGGAATTGGAATGTAAATGATACTTTGCTAAATGTGAGCTACTTGGTGTGGGAAACAACACCTAATGTCATTTGAGTGATGCAAACCAGATAAGAACCTGACAAAAACAGCTTCCCCGTGGTTGGGATTTTCTTCCTAACAACCTATTTCTGCAGTTCTGATCATCCCACAGTTTTTCACTTCCCTCATCACTACTCCTACACCCAATCTTTCCACAAAGGAAAACCAGAAACAAAATTATTTGGCATAAATCATGATGGTCTGTGAGTTGCAGACCATTCATGTTTTGGCAAGTTTGTTGGTTTGCCTATCTGAAAACACTCAGATTATATTTTTCTGTGAAACTATCAATCCCTCTTTTTTCCCTCCTTCCTTAAATCACAGGCGAACAGGTGGCACAAGAGCAGACTGGAGATACAGTTTTCCACTTCCTTCTGCCCATGATCACAGCAGGGACATCTGGAAGACAATGATGTGAATGGACTCACCAATTAATATGCACTTAGCATATTGTATACTGATAACCCATAACACATGGTTACTGCTCCAAATAGTCTGCTTTCTCAGTGTTACTTTCCAAGTGGTACACCTATTTAATCACGGGTACAGCAACTCACCATATACTGATTCGTTTAGTGTTAGAATGGATAGAAAAATGCATGGCAAATTGCTGTAATCCCTTAAGGCTAAATTTTTTATAGATACGGTTGGCTTTTATGCAGCAAAACTGTTACCAAGAACCAAATCCTTAAATTATCCTAAAAAAAAATTATAATAGTTCAGAAAACTGCAGACAAATAATGGTTACAGTTAACATTTTTAAAGGGTACAGAGCCCTCTGCAGAAGAATTCTTAGAGCAGTTCAGTGCATTGGAGCAGAGAGTGGGGAGAAGTGCAACCTTTGGCAAAAATCAAATTTGCGGAATCCATTTTCTCCTCCCCCAGTGATTAATCTTTGCCTTTAGGTTTTGGACTTGGAAAAATTATTTACTCTTTAATGGTTTATAGCTTGTAATGCATCAAATTCTGATAGTGTTTTATTTCAATTGTCAGTCTGCACGATAGATGAATGTGTTTCTTTGCCATTATATTTAAAATTAATGTTGTCTTGATTCTCACTATTGGAATTAACATATGGATATCCTATAATTTTATATCACTGGTCAGAACAGCACTCCACAACTTTTGCAATGTCTGGATACTATATATGTCAAATATTTTTGCAAGATGAGTAAGTTTATGGATATAAGGAATGAGTTAAAATGATGCAAGGATGCTGAAGGATTCCTGACAATAATAGAACACAATTAATATTATGGATTTTCAAAGTGAGGAAAACACAGGCAAAATAAAAAAAGTGCACACTTGTATATTAATGTGAAGTAATTCCTACCCATCTGCTGCCACCTTAAAAACAACTTAAACTATTTCCCATAAATGTATCTGTAACTCATGCAACTCCTCCGAAGCACATTGACGTTCAATCATATTTCCTATGGACCACAAGAACACCTACGTTGGGCTGTTGTTCATTTTATACCTCCAGAGTTATCAATGGTTGAAGATCATGGGTTGGAGCATGGGCCAACTGTTGAAACCATTACACAGAGGTAAAGCTTGAATGTGCAGGAAAGGACAGTACTGAGAACTTGGCCTGATTCCAAGATGGAGGATGAAGGCCTCAGGGAGGAGAAGGAGGAGGCACAGGTGCAACAGTATTAAAGTATGTCAGGTATGTCCTTGTTACTGTGAGATTCACTCAGGCTCCACATGAATTTATGAAATGGCAGTATTTGGTACTTCATGCATTGGAACACTTTTTATGGAAGAGGATATCATCTAAAAGGCCTGCAGCATCATGCCACAAATACTTGAACAGGATCTTTCTGCAACCATGCTTAGAATGGATGGAATGCCTACCACACATAGCAGAATGTTGGCTGCTGTTCCAGAAGTATCCGACGGCTTAACAGTCTCTAACATATGCCATCTGTATCCTGCTGAACAGTGCTTGAGAACTCAAAGACCAGTACAGCATGATAACAGGCCATTTGACCCATCGAGTCCATGCCAACCATCAACCAGCAATTTACACCATTTTATTGTTCCCATAACCTCACCAAAATTCTATCACTCAAATCCACACTCGGTGCAAATGACCATTGCCAATTCCCTACCAATCTGCACAGGTTTAGAATGTGCCAGGAAACTGGAGAACACAGAGGAATCCCACAATCTCAAGGAGAATGTGCAAAACTCCATCACCAGGGATCAAGAATGAACTAGTGTTACTGGAGCTGTGAGGCACTGGCTCCATTAGCTGCACCAGCCCACTGTCCTTTCCTGAATGGAAACAATTTGTCTGCAAAGAATCCAAAAGGCAAAATCATGGCAAGTGCCGATAATGAGGAATGAAAACAGAAAATGCAGGGAATATTCAATAAGTCATGCAGCATCTGTAAAGGGAGAAACAGACTTAACCAAGCAGGGAAATGACCTTTCATCCTTTATGTTTAAAATAAAGAGATGAATGGGAGTGGCAGGAACACCACGTAATGTGCGTGACAGAGCAGACGTTAATGAGACTGACTGACACAAGGAATGGTGATGCTGGCTCTGAGGCTCTGATATCAAGGTTATTAGAGCCGGGGATAGTGTGGGGGGGGGGGTGGCGTGATGGTGTAGGGAGAAGACGTGGAAAAGCACCTCCTCCTGGCAGAACTATTATGAACCCAATTTTAAAGTTTTTAAACTTTTTTAAAGAAAATATTGAATATATTGTTGATATATCCTGAAAACAATTAAGAGGAAAACAAAAGTACAAGCAGTTTTAAAAAAAATTTCTAAACAGCTATCAAGTACAGAAAAGTTATCAGAGCCAACTGCATCACTTATTCTGTATTACTGAAATTTAAAAAAATTAATAAACCATGAATTAAATTAAAATAACCAATGTGTGCCTGATGATCTCTTTATATTGAGTTTTTTTTTTGCTGAAACTCTGTGTAAGTCTAAGAGAAGACATTAGCTGGTGCTCATACTCAATCAATATTGCACACTAAATGATGCCACAATCTACCTGGTCTGCCTTCTTATGGACACCCTTTATACGTATGTGATGTTGCAATGAGAAAATATTCAGTGTGTTTCACATCATCTCACCTCTTTTGGTCACTCATGGCCCCCAGAAAATGAATGCCACTGACCCCAACAACTCACCCACTCATTTTAGTCATTGCAATTTGCTAGACAGAGTTATAGTGTTCAGGTCCGAAACGTTGATTTATATAGACGTGGCAAGACCTACTGAGTTCCTCAGGCATTTTCGTGTTTTTACTACAATCACAGCTCTGCAGACTTTCATGTTTCACTGAATTTTTTGCTTAATTAGCAAAGTGTGAATAAATAGTCCTATCTATTCATCCCTCATCTTTTTTTCTTGTGAAGTGAACAGGAAAAATGACTATAACATGTGATTTCTCATAAACCTTCTTTCATGCCCAGTGACCCTGACCTAAATCCAGTTAAGGATACATCTTTGTTTTCATTAGATTCTGATTCTTGTTTCCTGTCATCAGATCTCTACCAGGATGATTATAAAGGGAGATTCCATCCTGTCGGGATTAACCCATTTTTATGAATGTCCCTGACACGTGCACAGGTCATGTGACACATCCGTCCTTTTGGTGCCCCTCATATCCCGCAGATCAGAGCAGAACATGATGCTGCAATATCCTGTTTTCTCTTTGGGTAAATGAATAAGATTAAACTTGATTAATTTAGAGAATGACTTTGAATGTAATGTTGAATTGACAAGAAAACACCTGTATACTTTCCTTTTAATGTGAAAGGAAAGGATCTGTTTAATGGTGAGCCCTTGTGCTCATTGTTTCATTTTTAGATCACAACAGTCCCAAACCTGTACACCACAAACATTTACCACAAACTTGGAAATAGCTGATGGTCGTTTTAAATCAATTATTAACATGGGCAGTGGCTGCTCTATATTTTTAAATGCTATTGCTTTACTACTGCTTTGAGAGCCACAAAAGCTCCTCAGGCAGCTTAATATTTACTGTTAAATTCATGCCCTTGAAAGGAGCTGAAACCTTCAAAGGTGGGAGGGGCAAAAGGTAGACTGAACCACTGATTTATTTTTAAATGCTTTTGACCTCCATTTCATTGTTAGTCCTGTGTTATCTGAGCTGTACATCACTTAGTCAGTCATAACCCATTGAGTACCTGACCACTCTGCTACATTCAAGGAGAGAAGATTACTGTTCCCCCAGAACAGAACATGGCTGGCAGAATGTGCAGAACCCACTCAGGTCAGGACTTCCTTTGAGAAAGGGGAGTTGGAAGATGAGCAGCAGGTCTCACAACATGAGACCTTGGTGCCCAAGGGGTTAACAAAGTAATTCTGGCTGTGTAAACAAGGATCAAAGCATGAGATGGTCGAAAGTTCACAAAGGAGATCTTGACTGAAATCTGCTGGTGGCTGCAGAGAAAAACAGGGAAAGGGCCAGACTGTCAATGTCTGGGAAAGAGATGACCACTGTGAACTTTAATCTCTCTGGCTCCTTTCAGGCTAAAGTTGGAGATATCAGCAACTCTTCAGAGTTCACCATCTATTCTAGAGTTAAGGACACCATGTAGCTTGGTTTCCATTATTGACCAAGGGCTCAACATCCAATATCGTTAATTTTTAAAGATATCCAACTCTATTTCTTTATCATTTGGCAGAACATAAGAGGAGTGGGATTAGATTGCGCCATTTGCCTGAATTGCACCATTTCCTATAGTGCCATATATTTTGTTCTGACACGTACCTGAAACAAAGAGGTTCAATTCCCTCTTCAAGTACATTCCAGATGTCTGAGGTAAATATCAGATTTAATGTAAGAAGAGCTCCATCCTCCTCATATTTGAATCAGGATTTAGAAATGGGTCTGTGAGAAGGATAGAACAGTGGACGAGCTGCTTTACATTGGCCAGTCAGGGAATGGAAAAGAAAAGCATATACTTTTGAAAGGAGGCATCAGCTCATGGTCCTTTGTACAGGCATTGGCCAGTTTCATTCTGCTTATGTCCACTTGAAAGTGCAGGTGGGATCTCGTGTTAATGTTCACCCTAAAATGTGGAACCACTGACAGCGTAGCAGTGCTCCTTTAGTTTAATGCTGAAGCAAATCTCTAGATTAAGTCTCATGTGAGACGTCACCTCAGAATCTTCTCATTTTCAAAAGAATCTCAAATGTGCTGATACTTCTTGAAATGTTGGCACTCTTTCTATATCAGCCAACGTCGTGACTAATTTGCACCCACTAAGGTCAGGCAAACAGCATGTGAAATAAATAATTAGCTGACAGGAAATCTAGAAGATTTCCTTTCCTTCAAATAATCTGATAAATATTTTACATATACCTTCTTAGGTTAGTAGGTGGCATTTCTTCAGTGTCCCTAAATATCAAACTTAGATTAAACCAATAAACTGATTCAGAAGTGAAGGCACTCCCTGTTTCCATGTTGACCTAAGGTGGCAAATTTAAGTTTATTAGACAGACAAAAAAAAAATCAATAATATCCTCTTAACATAATGATAGCACATCGCATATGCCTGGAGAGAGAGGTAATTCTGTGGGGAATATTTTCATTCAAAACTAATCACTCAGCATATGGGGGGAAAAAATGAGGTACTCTACTCATTGCACTTGAATGGACAGAAACCTCAAGCATTTTTCCTGCTTATAAACAAAATGGGGATTACTGTGAATCAAAAGAATCAGTTGAGACCAGTGGTTTTCAAACTTCCCCTCTAAACTCACATTCTGCCTTAAACAATCCCTATGTCATAAGGGCTCTGTGATTAGTAAGGGATTGCTTAAGGCAGAATGTGAGTGGAAAGAAAATTTTTGAAAACCACTATTTTAATCATACCTAATTGACTTGTTACGTGCACAGTTTCATAACTCCAAAAGAAATGGGCCAATGACAATTTTTCTCGAGCAAAATATTTCAGTAACAATTGGGTCTAGAGCAGTGATTCTCAACCTTCCCTTCCCACTCACATACCACCCTAAGCAATCCCTTACCAATCTCAAAGGGATTGCTTAAGGTGAAATGCGAGTTTAGGGGACAGTTTGAAAACCACTGGTTTAGACTCATCTACCACTTTAAAATGATTCTGCAGAATAGGCAAAGATCCAGGCATTACAATTATTATCTACATGCATAAATAAATAAATATATTTTTATTTAGTTTTGCTATTGCAGATTTATTCTAAAGTATGTAAACAAGGAAATAAGAAAAGCATGTCTTATACTAGATTATTTGATTAATTTTCAATATGAAATAAGTTCAGTTAGAATTAGATGGATATGAGATTAACAAGAAACATGGCTATAGACTGTATTTAAACACTTATTTGTGTTAATACGTGCAAGAACTGTCATCCTTACACCGAATGCAGCCATTCCATGTGATGCAGACACCTACAGGAAATGTTCATTCAATGATGACAACTCGTAAGAAAGTTCAGTCTTGACTTTCATTCCCAGCTCTGTCTGTTATCAGAAACTGTAGGCATGCCAATTGATTTGTCAATATCAATATCATTTTCATTGACAATTTTTCATATTGTGGCATGGAAGAAGGCCGTTAAGCCATTGGGTCTGTGCTGTTTCTCAGAGCAATCCCATACTTCCAATTCTATCATTTACTTCCTGATAACTCCATCTCTCCCTCTCATGCCTATCTGTTGCACCTACATCTCCTGCCAGTCACCGGGGGACAATTGGCAGTGACTGATCAATTTACCATCCTCACATCTTTGGGATGTGGGAGAAAACCTGAACACTTAAGGTAAACTTCCAAAGTCACAGGGAGAATGAGAAAATTCTACACAGACCAAGGTCAGGAATGAACCAAGGCTACTGGAGCTGTGCTGGAATTACAGTTAACGTCATGAAAAATGTACTAAATAGTGAAAAGGTAATCCTTTCAACTGGAGGATATTTCAGCGAGTACATGACAGAATAAAGAAATGTTTTCTCATCTGTGAGCAAGTGATTGTTCACATTGTCTGAAAAGACTTTTCCAAACTTGTTCCAAAACAAATACGTAGATTACGTTTTGGAAGAGTAAAAATTTCTCAAGAGCAGAAATGCACACAAAACACATATCCAGTCATACTAAATGCAACATGTGAAAATTACAGATGGAAAGAGTTACATGAATTTTATGTTTGCTTATTATTTTGTATTCTTTTATTGTTCCTCTATTCTTGTTGTGAATTTCTTCACTAACAAAATGGAAACTGACTAGGGAACACTTCTGGTGACACAATTTAACGTGATAAGGTACAATATTCTTCTTCAGCATAGATTCCTTGAAGTCATGCTTGTTATTTCAGTTATATCATTAAAAGGAAGCAGGTTTAAGCGTGCATCAGCATGTACAAGTACTAGGAAAGCATGAGTATTAAGCCATTAATAGGGTCAGTTCTGTTTGAACGAAGAAAGATTAAGTGGAAGTTGTAAAGATCAACATTTGGCTTTGGTGGAGATAACAGTCATTGAAAATCAAGAGGATTGTGGAAATGGGATGTATTTAAGTTTTACTTGTGCCACTTTGTTCACTTTTTTTCAGAGAGCATCAACTCATGCTGAGATGTATTTACATGTGAATGACAGTCTCTACTAATACAGGTTGTCAGATTGCTAAACTGGGTAGTCACAGTTAGTCGGGAAAAGAGTGATAAAGCAGCACCAAGTTGTTCTCTAATAAAATGTACCTGCTTAAAAGTATTGATTAATGCAAAATCTAGGCTTCTTGCTGATTATTACAATTTAAGCTGATGGCACTAAATCAGTGCAATGCAAGTTCAGCAATGAACTGATTTAAACAGTTTTTCTGGGATACAATTGAAGCTTCCATGCGTGCAATATGAACAAGGTAATGTCACCATGAACCATTTTGCTGATGAAAAAGGGTTAGGAGTCAGTGTGGGGATTGCAGAGGATACAGAGAGGTTTCAATTGAAATAGATGGATTTTAAAAAAAAGAGACAGGGCCTTTGTGAGAAATTGGAATTTCCTTACCCAAGGAAGGACAACTTAATGAGAGAGCGAGTGCAATGAAGTGCCCGCAGATTGATTCCTGGGATGGCAAGGGGCCTGCTTATCCTAAAATAAACTGGGGATTCAATCTCAAGAATAAAAAGGTAATCTCATTAGGGGTTTCTATGGAGGGCCTCCCCTTCAAGGCCAGCTCCATCCGCGGAGAAAAATCTGAACTTACCTTTTGTGAAGAGCGGCTCCTCGTAGCACCTTCCAGAGCCGATGGAGCTGGGAGTGGGTAATGCCGTAGAACCTCCCACCAACATGATGTTACGCACACACGCCAAATGGGAAAGAGCCCTAGAGCAGGTGATCTGAACTGTCCAGTGGCCGAACTTGCAGCTTTCAGTCTTTGCATTTCTGTAAGCCCGCACCTTTCTCTCTTATTGGCCCCAAGTGGATTGAAGTTCCTGTTTCCACCTAAGGGTCTGAATGACCCATAACACTGGAATCTGATGGTCCTGTCAGGGAATCTCAGTCTATTCTCTGATACATGCTATCCAACTCTTTTTAATGGTAATTTAACCTGCCTATTTATTGGCCAGTGAAAGCCAGCAATAGACATGTTTTTGATTCTGATTTGATAGGAGCACTTAAGTTATATATTTTCCGTATTTAGATACGTTATTTTCTCACCACACCTGTTCTTTTGCCATCACTGCAAATTATGGAACAATTCATTGCAACGGCGTCTTTCCATTAAGGTCAATCTTTAAGTTGTCAAGTGATTTCAATTCATTGCAATGGCGTCTTTCCATTAAGGTCAATCTTTAAGTTGTCAAGTGATTTCAAATCTAGTAGATTTTTTTTAACCTCCAATATTATGCATGTGTAAATGGTTGCCGCCTGATTGAGTTATTTATAAATATGTGCGAATATTTAATGTTTGCTGTTTGTATGCCCAATCCAAATCTGGAACCGTCATCAAAATATCTACGCCTTGAAAATTCAAGGTAATGAACTGCTGTGAATAGGCAGTCTGGAAGGAAAGCACAGCTAGACTTTGATGTCATTCTGGATATTTTAACTGAAGAGCAAAAGCTGGAGAAAGCGGTTTATGTAGATGCATAAATATTTATAACCCCCTGTTCTATCCTCAGAAATGAATTACACTCAACAACTCGTTAGTTCATGTTAGTGTATAAAATGGGCCTGCGTGCATTTACTCCTGCCGCGGCCGGGTAAAGGGGATGCAGCATTGGTTGAGGATCAGAAAGAAAAGTTCTAGTAGAACATTTTTTAACACTGGAGAGAACTCTGCAATGGAGTTCACAGTTGTTAGTGTTTAGACTATTGGTTTTTGAGGTGTGAAATACACTAAACAGTTCTCATTGACCGCTCCCGGCCCGGGGCTCGGCAGCCAACGGTCGGGCTGTGCGGGCTGCTGGGGTTTGCCTGGCGACGGCGGCCTGTGTTCGGTGCTCGGGCAGCGGTGCGGGCAGGCCCAGTCTCGCCTGGCTGTCTCTCCCCGCGATGTGGCCGTTACCTCAGGCAGACACAGGCAGGACCTCAGGCCCCCCCGGGAGGCAGCGGGTCCTCTGGCCTCCGGCAGCGGCAGCAACAGGACCTCGGGCCCCCCTGGGCGGCTGCAGGACCATTCAAAATGTAACCATTTCATTTATTTTGCTTTTTGGAGTCACAGTATTACTCAGCATGGAAATAAGAACTTCAGTCCAACTTGCTCATGTCGACCAAAATGTCCCACCCACACCAGGCCACTCTGGCATCATGAAGGTCCTGAGGCAGCTTTCCTTGGTCCCAGCAGAGCATGAAAAACTCATGCAGTTTGGTATGCAGAGCTTTGCCGCCAGCCTTCCAGACCTCTGGGGGGATTCCATCCATACCTGCTGCTTTGCCACTTTTCAGTTGTTCAATTGCCTTATATATCTCTTCCCAGGTAAGGACCTCATCCAGCTCTAGCCTCAAGGGTTGTTGAGGGAGCTGGAACAGGGCGGATTCTTGGACTGAAAAGGGATTGGAAGTGTTCTGACCATCGATTGAGGATGGAGATCTTGTCTCTGAGGAGGACTTCGCCATCTGAGCTGCGCAGCGGGCTTTGGACTTGGGGTGAGGGGCCGTACACAGTCTTTAGAGCCTCATAAAAACCCCTGAAGTCGCCAATGTCGGCGCTAAGCTGGGTTTGTTTGGCAAGTCTAGTCCACCACTCATGTTGGATCTCCCGGAGTTTGCGCTGAAGGTGGCTGCATGCAAGACGGAAGGCTCGTTTTTTTCTCTGGCCAGGAAGGCTTCTTCAGCATGATGCTGAAACAAGCCATGAAAGACCTCAACAATGAAGACGCTGTTTACATCCGGTACCGCACGGATGCCAGACTCTTCAATCTGAGGCGGCTGCAAGCTCACCCCAAGACACAAGAGCAACTTGTCCGTGAACTACTCTTTGCAGATGATGCCGCTGTAGTTGCCCATTCAGAGCCAGCTCTCTAGCGCATGACGTCCTGTTTTGCGGAAACTGCCAAAATGTTCGGCCTGGAGGTCAGTCTGAAGAAAACTGAGGTCCTCCATCAGCCAGCTCCCCACCATGACCACCAGTCCCCCCACATCTCCATTGGGCACACTGAACTCAAAACGGCTGCACCATTTCATCTGATGCAAGGATCGACAAAGAGATAGACAACAGACTCGCCAAGGGAAATAGCGCCTTTGGAAGACTACACAAAAGAGTCTGGAAAAACAACCACCTGAAGAAATACACAAAGATCAGCGTGTACAGAGCCGTTGTCATGCCCACGCTCCTGTTCGGCTCCGAATCATGGGTCCTCTACTGACATCACCTACGTCTCCTAGAACGCTTCCATCAGCGCTGTCTCCGCTCCATCCTCAACATTCATTGGAATGACTTCATCA
Organism: Narcine bancroftii; assembly: GCF_036971445.1. Taxonomy (NCBI): domain Eukaryota; kingdom Metazoa; phylum Chordata; class Chondrichthyes; order Torpediniformes; family Narcinidae; genus Narcine; species Narcine bancroftii. Next base: position 39,889,277 of record NC_091477.1, read on the forward strand.
CCAACATCGAAGTACATGAGCTGGCAGAGTCCGCAAGCGTCGAATCCATGGTGCTGAAGACCCAACTGCGCTGGGTGGGTCACATCTCCAGAATGGAGGACCATCGCCTTCCCAAGATCGTGTTCTATGGCGAGCTCTCCACTGGCAGAGACAGAGGTGCACCAAAGAAGAGGTACAAGGACTGCTTAAAGAAATCTCTTGGTGCCTGACACATTGACCACCACCAGTGGGCTGATATCGCCTCCAACCGTGCATCTTGGCGCCTCACAGTTTGGCGGGCAGCAACCTCCTTTGAAGGAGACCGCAGAGCCCACCTCACTGACAAAAGACAAAGGAGGAAAATCCCAACACCCAACCCCAACCAACCAATTTTCCCTTGTAACCGCTGCAACCATGCTTGCCTGTCCCGCATCGGACTTGTCAGTCACCAACGAGCCTGCAGCAGACGTGGACATACCCCTCCATAAATCTTCGACCGCAAAGCCAAGCAAAGAGAAGAAGAAGGAGATAAAATGGGGCAGGTGTGGGGTGGGTGGGGGGCAGTATTGAAGACATCAATAACAGCCTACTCATTCTGTTATGTGGAAGCCAATAACAAGAAAATTCATAATTCGTGCTATTATAACAACCCCCGGCTTAGGGAGCAACAATGTATCATTTAAACTCTATGAATACTGTTGTTGGCTGAATCGTATTAACAAAGAGATTTCAGGTTAGCATTGCCTCATTGTGCTTTGTGGCTGCAAACTGGTTTCTCAGGACCCAGAATGATTTCCCTTCATTATGGATGGATGATTGCTCTGTTAGATTTTGATAATTTTAACAGATATTTTCAACCCCCCCTTGTGTATAAAATTAATTGCAATTAGTTGCAATTTTCCAATGCCAAATAGAAACATGATGCAAAAAGCAGTGAGATAAACATGTTGAATTTACAGATTACATACTTTCAACTTATAGAATCTTAAGTGTGGTTGAATGTTTGTATTCATTCATAGGTTTTGGGTATTGCTGGGCAAATTACTTAACAGCCTCATGTTTCGCTGAAAGAGATGGTGGCACACCTTCTTCAAGGGCAGCTACTGTCTTTAATTTTAATTTAATTTATAGATTGTGGTGAGAGTATTCCCAAGATGCAGTATGGTAGGGTATTCCAGAATGTTGGCCCAGTGACATGGGATCTCTTGATCAGAGTATTCAGGTAACTCGGAGAGGAATTTGATCTCCCCTTGTCCTTTTTGTTTCAAATTAGAACGTTTTCTATGAAGCCTCAGTGAGTTGTAGTGCTTCAATGGGTGAAGGAGCAAAGTAGATATTTGACATGCTTTCCACATTGGGCGTGTCCTTCTTCAGTGGTGGACCTACCAGAGAATATTTTAATACTGCCTTGAAAAGACTTTGGGGAGTTGAGATGAATTATCTGGTGTAGATTCCCTGATTTCTGACATGGTCTTGCAGTGAAAGTTGTGTTATTTTTGGTGGAGCATCTCTTATTATGTCTCCCTGTGCAACTGATGGGCTTCTAAGGCAATATGTTAGAGGAAGGTTAAGAGTCAATCAGGTTGCTGTGGCCAAATCTGACCAGGTAATATCGGATTTCCTTCCCTAAGGAACATAGTTTTCCCATAACAATGGAGTTGCTGCTCTGACCGATTCTAAGTTATATTCCAGATGTGTTTCTGCAGCTGCTTTATTTTTAAATTTTGAACTCCAGCACAGTAATAGACCCTCCAAGTGCCCATGCCCCCAAATACACCAATCAACCAAAAACGATGGGAGGAAACCGGAGCACCTGGAGGAAACCGACAGAATCACAGAGAGAACGTACAAACTCCTTACTGATAATGCAGGATTCCGGCCTGCTGTTATGACGTTACGCTCACTGCTACACTAACCATGCCAGCCTGTTGTGGGATTTGAACTCAAGCACTAAATGCCCACTAAAATAACCACTGTCCAACCAAGTACACTGACCTTCCAGGACTGATCAGTGCCCCAAGAAGAGCATTAAGTTCAATTAACTTATCCCTTTTTACAATCCCTCACTGTTTTAATCTGATGGTAGATTTTCTGTCCTTCCTGTAATTTTTGAGTCTCGAGGTTTATCATAATGTGTTGCAAATTATTCATCAACCTTCGAATTTTGGGGAAATACCTGCTGCAACAGCTTTGCAGAAAAAAATTAAACCAAAATATAATTGTGGTAAAGGAAAAATGGTAGGCCAGATATTCCAATGAAAATACAGATATATTGTTTTATTTCTGATTTCTGATCCATTCCACCTCTGCCACAAGCCTGAAGAAGGATTGGAGGTGACATCTTGGAGCCGCTCACGGAGCATTTATTGGGGTTGGGTCACCAACATGAGGGTGGATAATCTCCGCCTTTATGATTGCATTTTTGTTACTCTATAAAAGGGCCTATTGAAAGCTACAAATTTTTACAAGAGTTAACCATGATGATGGTTTCCCTGTCTAGAAGGCCGAGAAACAGGAGACAAAATCTCAAAATACTTAATATTTGAAATCAGTTTACTGGAAGATAAAACTAATCTCAGGAAAAAGCGTGCCTTTATTCAGCTCAAGATACTGAGTCGTACCCTTGACTGCCATTCGCAAACAAGTTTATCTCATTTCATTCACAACCCCATGCTGAAAATTGAAGTTCACCACCTGCTGTGATTGATTTCTTTTACTAACTGAAATGGGAAAACATGTCAAAGGTCATGCTGACCCACAATGCAATAAATTGCTACATTTCTAATAATTTTGCATTCTTAATCACAAACATACACAAACACACACACACGTTATGTATATATAGTTTCATCGCAGACCAGTAGCAATGGAAATTCACCAAGTCAGTCTTATTGTTTTCTTTCAAAAAAATATATTCATTAATAACTACTAATAATATAACACCTTAGTTAAATCAAACCCAACAATGTGCTAATATACTTTTGTGTTTATGTGTGTGTGTGTGTGTGAGAGAGAGAGAGAGAGATACCCAAACCATTACAGCTTAGGCACAATTCTGGAAAGTCATTCCAAGTTCAGTCTGAGAAATCACTGGTCGAAACATAGGCTTTTAACTGATGGACAGAATTAATTATGAAGAAGGTGGGAGAAACTGCTGAAAACTCACTAATCCTTGTCGAGTTTCTTGATGAAAAATATCTTTTCGGACAAGCAGTTGTCACAACTCCCCTTTTCTTTGCTTAGGAGAAAGGGAATGTATGACTTCCATGATGCTTCCAAAATCCAGGTACGGGTCAATCAAAGTGACCTTTCCTTTGGTCATGATGTGATTCAAAAGTTCCCCTGACAGGAGAATCAGCCGAATTATCTATTTCACACAGAGTCACGCCACATCAGTGTTCCATGAAATGGTCAATAATGACTGTTGTTTCTTCCAGTGTCCCACTCACATGACTCTTTCACCACCTGTGTCCCTGGATAAAGCAAAAAAAGTTCTTTCATCTCTTCAGAGTATCAACTTTGGGTATTGTCTGTCTCTCCACAGCTATGAATGGCTGCAGTCAGTATTAGCCCTTAAAGTGGTATTCACTAAATGAGAGGGGAGCTCGTAATAATATATATATAAAGGAGTTTCTTTTTATACATAAGATAAAATGTACATGTGTAGTGAATTTTTTTGTTGCGACAGCCAAACATGTATTTTGTAAATGTAAACAATTCTGATAGTATACATTGATTTGCCATACAGAAAGAGAAACTATCAAAGATAGATAGATAATAATTATTCAGATATAGTCATGTGAAAAAAATTGCTTCCATTGGAAAATATGTGTCCTGGAACTGGTCTTCTGCCTTCTCTACTTTCTTCCTGAATATAACAGTGAGAAGAGGTGGTGGCCAGGGTGATGGGTGTCCTTTACGATGTTAGTTGCCTTCTTGAGGCAGGGGCTCACATAGATGTCTTAAAATGGATGGAAGGTCAGAGGCCGTGATGATCCTGGCTATGTTTGCTACCTTCTGTGGCCTTTTGGATTCCCGGATACTCAAATGGCCTAACTAGGCCATGATGCGACCAGTCAGTACACTTTCCACAATACACGTAGAAGTTTGATGGCGTATTTGATGGCATGCCAAATCTCCTCAGATTTCTTCCAAAGTAGAGGTGTTGGTGTGCCTTCTCTACAGTTGCCTCCTTGTGCTGGCTCCAGGAAGAGGACTTCCAATATACAGACACCCAAAAACTTGAAGGTAACAACCCTCTTCACTTCCATTCCATCAATGCTACAGCTGTATGGTCCCTTGGCCTGAAAATCTTGCATAAGGTCCTTGGTGTTGGTGAGGTTAAGAGCAGATTTGTTGTCCTGGTACAACCCAACCAGGTTCCTGAACTCTTTATTTTCGCTCATAATTCCTCATTTTTCTGCCATCAACAGTTGTATCATCATCGAATTTACAGATTGTGTTGGAGCCAAACTTGGATACACAGTCACAAGTATATAGGGAATAGAGCAAGGAGCTAAGCATGCATTGTTGGGAGTCCCTGTGTTGATGGTCCATCATGAGGATGTGATACTGCCAGTCTGCACTAATTAGGGCCAATGAAGAAGTAGAGGACCCTGTTGCAGAACAATGAATAGAGACCCGCATTCCTTAGTTTGATCATAGGTTTCACAGGTAGGATGGTGTTCAATCTCAGCTACAGCCAACAGCCTTTCATCAAGTCAAGTCACCTTTATTTGTGTGTTGCCCAATAAAGCTGAGATAGCATTTCTCCAGGACCACAGAGCAAATTTACATAAATAGAAGCTAAAATATTAAAACATATATAATAAAAGTCATGTGTTCTTGTGGACCACGCGATCTCCTGAAGAGTGCAAGGCCAATCAGATGACATCAGCCGATGATCTGTTGTGATGTTAGTTAAAATGAAGTGGGTCCTGGTCCTTCCTGAGACAGGAGTTGATTTGCTCTATAACCAATCTCAAAACACTTCATCGAGGTTGACATAAGTATCACCAGCTGATGGTCATTGATGGTCACCTTGCTCTTTCCTGGGCAAAATGGACATTCTTTAGAAGCTCATGGAGACATCAGACCATAGCAATGAAAATGTCTGAAAAAGATTTGGTCAGGCCACCACCAGTGCAATCTTTTCAAATTCTAATTAGTGTTTTTTTACAATTTCAGTATCTGCATAAATTGAATCTTAGTGATTTGTTCTAGAAGATTTCCCAAATCTGATATTTCAAATTTTAAGTTGTGTAATTTTTGCCGTGTAAGGTATAGTTGGAGCAAAAAAAACGTATATATACCTTACGTTAATAGTATTGGTCATGCTGTCCTGACATAAGACAGACCAGCTTTTGTCAGCAATCAGTATACCCAAATCTGTCTAGATTTATGTAACCCCTGTTTCGGGGTATCCATTTGAAGTAGGGAATAAATTTCTTTGTAGTCCCCTTCCAAACCAGAGTCTCGACGTCACTGCAATGATCTCATGATTGGGCCCAATTTAACCCTTAAATAAGATCTTAATTGAAAATAGCAGAACTTATATTTATTTTTTTAATTGATCACATGACATTATTTGCCCCTGCTCCTAATGACCAGGTGTGTCCAGGATCTTATTGTCCATTGTTAAAAGAATAAACCTAAAATTTTAGGAGATAGGCCCCCTTTAGTCCTAATTTGATCATTTATTTTATTCCAACTATAAATTACATGTATAGTGGTTACCTGAAAATCTGATTCCCACCTAGATATGACTTGTTGGAAAATGAAAATATATGTTTGTATTCCCCTGGAGAAAGCAGCTTATGACCTTAGAAAAAAAAATGATGTTTTTCTAAAAATTTGGACTCCATATCTTCAACATGTATGAGTAGATTCTTAACAATGCCCCCTGCTCCCCCGCCGCCACCCACCACTGCCCTCAGCCCCCTGCATCTGGGAACCACCTAGGATTCCGGACAAGTCAGAATATTTGTCCATTGGCAGGAGATTGGTAAATCCAATGAAACCTTTTTCTTTTTTTTTCCTCTTTTACTTTTCTCTCTTCATTTCTATTGACTATTTATCTTGCTTTTTTTCCCCTGATTGATGGAAGAAGAGAGGGTTAGGGCTTTTTCTTTTTTTTCCCTTTTCTTTTCTTACACAAAATCAACATAAGATTATGTTTCTTTTATGTAATTGATGAATTTCATGTTTTCTTGTTGATGTAAAACTATAAATAAAATTATCAAAGATCAAGCTCTGGTTTATTGGTATGCACATTGTTTTCCATCTCAAAGTAACAGGGAAGCATTAAGCTCGTCCTGAAGAGATGTTTCAACATTAATGAATACTACGTTGTTTTGCCTTATAGGAATGTGATGGTGTCTGCCATTGCATGTATTTGAAAGCCACATACAGATAAAGGCTGATTGTTTAAGTAACACAGCACTGCTCCTGTATTAGATAAAGAACCAATCCTTATCTGGGAGTCTAAAGCACTATTGCTTCTGATCAGCTCTCTGAAATACTCCCCAAATAATCTCTCACCATCCATCTCCTGATTATTTGTCTCCCCTAATCATTCCACTAACTCTTAACACATACCCGATTGCCTAGTTGCAGCTTCCCCAACCATCTGAAATTAAGGTAGAGTAAAAAAAAATTAAATAAAAAGGCAGAAATTAAACATTTTTTTAATAAATCTCCATAATCCAGGAATGAGACTGAACTGTTGATCTGCAGTAGCATGGTTTATTGACATTGCATTAATAATTACCACAGTGTCAGTATGCTGTCAAGTGTCAACCCTAATTTGTGCAATGAAGTTAATTGGAAGTTAAAGGCAAATTTGGCAAAATGTTTAAAACAAAAGCAACGAAGACATTTCTGTGAAGCAAATGCTACTGTCGTGGAAATTAAGCAGCAAGTTTAGGAGATTTGCAGCTTGTGGCATATTTTCTTTCTGGACATTAATAAGTGTGAGTGAATTTAACATGTCATCATTTTTCCAACTCATTACCTCACTTGAATTTCTCAGAGTAATCATTAAAATTTGCAACATTGATTGCAATTTTAGGCATTAGTTGTAACAAAGAACAAACAGCTGAGCCAAAATCTATACACAGGGTAAAAATAATAGCCAAGAATAGAAACTTCACTAGAGATACTGGGATTGCAGATATTGGGAATCTACAGCAAAAAAACCAAACTGCTGGAGGAACTCAGCGGGTTGAGCAGCCAATGTGCGGAGATAAGAATTATTTTGGGGTTGAGACCATGTATCAAGATTGAGTGGAGGGGAAGATAATCAGAATAAAGAAGAGAGGGAGAGATGAAACAGTAGCCAGTAGGTGGACTATCTGGGATGGTAGGCAATGGAGCCAGGAGGGGGAGGAGTGGAGCTGGGGGGGGAAGGGGACAGAGCAGATGGCAATTTGAGGAAGGAGACAAGAAAAATAGGCAGATAAATAGGGGAAAGTGGTAGAAGCATCTCGTGGAGGGTGATGTAGAGCATCCCACATTAGGAGCCCAGAATGCAGTAGACAAGGTTGGAGGAGGTACGTGTGAATCTCCCACACCCGGAAGAACTGTTTAAATGTCTAGATGGTGATGAGGGAGATCGAAGAACAGGAGTTGCACCTCTTGAAGATAAAGGGTTCAAGGAAAGGGAGTCATGGAGAGAGTAGATTCTGTAAAATGCTGAAAAAGATAGCAAGGAGAGCATGTAGCTAGTTTTAGGATTCTGTTGCAACTGGGTGAAAATGAGTAAGGGTGATGTGCTGGATGAAAAGGCTAGTAGGGGGAAAGGTCAGAAAACTGTGGTCCTGGAATATGGACACAAAAGACTGCACATGCTGGAAGTCTATCTCTGTTCTACTTAGAAGGAGGGGAGAGGGGTGAGAGCAGGTTTGAGAAATAGAGGAAATTCAAGCGAGGGGTTTCATCAACTAAAGTAGAAGGGAAACCACATTTCCTGATAAAGGAGGACATTTCAGATGTCCTGCATTGGAAGTCCTCATCCTGAGAGCAGCTGTGGCAGAGAAAAAGAAATGGAGGGAAAGGATAACCTTCTTACATGAGACTGGGTGGATAGAGATGTAGTTTATCTAACTATGGGAGTCCATGTGTTTATAGCAAAAATTGAATATGTTGGAAGAAGTAGTTCAGATTTGATTCCAACCCCCTTCTTTAAAACCTAAAGTGGCCATGCTGTTATGTTAGTGGACATATAAAGAGATATCAAATTTATTACATGCAAGATCCTTTTTGTCGAGGATGACATCATTGTATACCTGCAGGGGGTTTTTTCAGCATTGCACATGCCTCCTGCAATGCATGAATAATGACAAGAAAAGAATCAAACACAAATTACTCAACAGGTAAGGGAGCATCTATGGGGGTGGGGGGGTGGGTGGGTGGGTGTTGGGATGGGGGGGTGGGTGGGTGGGTGTTGGGAAGGGGGAGCATCTATGGGGGGTGGGTGTTGGGATGGGGGGGGGAGAGAGATCTGCAATGTTCCATTAAGTGTGTGAGGGAGAGATAGCCAGTATAAAGAGGTGAGGAGAAGGATGAGGCAGGATAAGAGCTTTTATAGATAGAGAGTTGAGAGAATACTGTCCACATTAAGTAACAAAACAAACCTAAGGTAACATGAGAAATGTTACTTGTACTTCAGAGATAGGCCAAGGTTCCCTGCCAAAAAGTGTCATCCACTTAGCTGTTCTTATTTACTGGTCACATAACCTTGCAGTTAAAACACAAAATGCTGGAGAAACTCAGCTGGTCAAACAGTGTCCTTTATGTAGCAAAGGTAAAAATACATAATCAACTTTTCGGGCTTGAGCCCTTCATCAAGATATGGAAGAATGTCAGCAGGTATCTGAACAAAAGGATGGGGGGGGGGGGGAGCAGGGGCAAAAGCAGGAGGTGATAGGTGGAGAAACGAGTGGAGGGGGCAGCAGTGATCACAGGGAGGAGGGCTGGGTGAGTGGGGAGGGAGAGAATGGGGAGAACTGGAAAAACTGGGAAGGGGAGGGGGGATAAAGAAGGGTGTGCAGGTTAGCAGAAAGCAGAGAAGTCTATGTTAATGCCATCTGGCTGGAGAGTGCACAGACAAAAAAATAAGATGTTGTTCCTCCAATCTGTGGATGGTCAGGATGGGATAGGACATGAGGCCATGGACAGACATGTGAGTCTAGGAGTGTGACTCAGAATTGAAATGGTTACAGCTCACTACATCTTTTGCTTTACTCAGATCACAGCAGGGAACATAATTAAAATGCAAAGTGCAGCTGAAAGCTTTGTTGTAGTGAAGCTTTCAAATTGGTGTCAGTTAAACTGGTTCACTTATAAGAGTCAGCCTGCAGGTTGCGCTCATATAGATCTATATAGATATATATGTTACAATGTATGGTTTCCTTCAAATTATACCATTGCAAAATACTTTTCTGCCTACCCAATACATTCCAAGCTGCATAAATCTGAAGCTTCAGTTGCCTTGGAAAAGGTCAATGTGAACATCTTGGCTGAGCTGTAGCCTAGGGGTGGTGGGGAAATACAAAGCTGCAGGATTTGGCCAAGCTCACATAAAGTGCCATCTAGCTCATGTCTTGATGTGTCTTCATTTACTCCTACACACAAGCATTCAATCATCTGTGCAGCTGTTGACATAATGCCCTCTGTGACAAAGAACTTGGATTCCAAAACTTGTTCCCACTTCTTTGTTGTATATCTTCATTATATGTAGGCACTACTACAGCTCAGAGCTCATGAGCACATTCCACTTTGTCTCCCTCTCACCAAGGTTTGCAAGTAGCATGACAGCTGTTAATGCTCCGCAGGTCAATTACAGAGAAGAGGGTAAAAAATCTGAGTGGTGGCATCAAAGGAAGAGCAGGACATGATATAGAGTTGCAATGCACGAAGGTGCTGGAGAAACTCAGCAAGTCATGCAGCATCTAAAGGAAGTAAAGGGTAATCAATGTTTCAGGCTTGAGCCCTTCGTCAAAGCACTCAACCCCAGTGGGTTTAACTCTGTAGGTGTGCTCAGCAACCTACCGTGCACTTGGGAAAACCTGAACCCAAACATTTCTCTGATGCCCTGTCAGAAGATGTCCACTTTCCACAGCAATATCTTTAGCCTGCAGATATCAGGCTTGTGTGACACATATTGATTGTGAAGGAATGAAAAGGACAAAGAAAAACTTGTCACTGTTATAAAAGTTTACTTGCAAAGGATTGCACAGCTCTGTGATTCCCACCTTCCGAAAGATGTGCCTCTTACAGAACAGCTCTCTCTCTGAGATAACCCTGGCTTTCTCCCCCTCCATCTTACTGTCCAGAACCAGTGATTGAAAGCTGCTCCTCCCCATACCTGCTGATATGAGCTGAGGATCACTTCATGCCCCCCACTCCCAACTTAACCCTTCCCTAATCCAACTGTTCTCAGCCACAACCAGACTCAATGCAGGCCAGCTGGAACTCTCTCATCAACTCCTGATCTGACGTACCTTCTAGATATCCCCTGTGTGATTGATGCACCATCAATAATCACAAAAGATAGGAGTTGTGAATCTGATAGGCTTTATTAACTATAGACTGGAACAGCCATCAATCTCATTGACTGATCAAGGCAGAGAGGACTGGAGAACATGCATTGGTCTCAGGAGGTGGGTCCAGCCAGCAGTAGCCAATCATACCATAACAGTGGTTTACCACATTCACCCCTCCTTTTTAAGAAGAGTCCTGCGGGGTCAGAAAAAAAAAATGAAACAAATATACATTTTACAGATTAAGTCTGTCAGGGGTTCTTCTTTGCCACAGCAAATGACGTGGTAGTGGTTGTGGAGCTGCCATAGGTCTCTGACCATTTTGTTGGCCTGTCATCACCGGTTACAGTTTGTCGAGGGGAGGGGGAACAGATGAGGGAGTAGGAAGTAGGTGCTGGTGCATCATTGGTGACCATAGTGGGCTCATTCCCGTCAGGGAAGGCAATGTAGGCATTACTGGGGGTTAGTGTGGAAGAGGAAGACCCTCTCAACTACTGGGTCAGTCTTAGATTGTCTGGCATTCTTCTGAAGCAGGACTGGACCTGGGAGGGTAAGCCAGGCGGGTAGCATAGTCCCTGATGCAGACTTTCTTGGGAAAGCAACCGTCCATTCATGAGGTGTATTTTTGGTGGCCATATTGAGATATTGTGGAGGACCTTGGTAACTGTGACTGTGGTCATGTCCAGGCATAGGATAGCAAAGAGGAAACGAGAGTATTCATCTGTGATTGTAAGGAAGTAAGCATTCCAGTTGGAGAAGGGGAGGAGCCCCTTGAAAGCAATGTTTAGACACTCAAAGGGGCTTGTGGCTTCGATCAGGTGTGCCTTGTCCTTTTGGTAGAATTGCGGTTTTCATTCGGTGTAGACCTTGCATTTTTAAGTCATTGTCTAGACTTCCTCAACGGAGTATGGTAGGTCCCGTGCTTTGACAAACTGGAAAAATCTAGGTACTTCAAGGTGACAAAGGTTATTATGGAGGGTCTGCAGACTGTCAGGTTAGAATGTCATAGTTGTAAGTGGACAGTTTGATTCTCCACCTGAGAATCTTATCATTCTTGATTTTGCCCCTTTGCTTATTATCAAACATGAATGCGACCACTCACTGATCCGTGAAGAGAGTGAATTTTTTTCCTGTGAGGTAGTGCCTTCAGTGGCATACTGCCTCCATGATGGCCTGGGGCTCCTTTTCAACAATGGAGTGGCAAATTTCAGAGCCCTGGAGGATACATGAAAAAAAGACAATGGGCCTGCCTGCTTGATTGAGTGTGGCAGCCAGGGCAAGCTTGGATGCATGTTGTGGCATGATCAATGGCCACCCGCAGACACAAAGCAAGTAGTCAAAGGCTTTATTAACCAGAAAACCTCGGCATAGCTTTACATGCTGATGGCTCACGTCCAAGGCAGGTATGGAGGGAGGAGACTAGGGCTATCAGCCTTTATTAGGGATCTTATGAGGAGAAGCTATAGGGACAGAAGGTGGGCCAGCCTGCCCAGTCCAGTGAGGTCATGCCTCCAATATCACTGTCCACCACACATTGCTCTCCAATTGGAATGGTGTGGACTTATTGACTGCTCACGATCTCAAGATGGTAGCCCTTGACCCCAAGATGGCTGCCTCGCTGTTCCCTCATGCAATCATGTGCCTGGGAAGATGGCATTTGCCACATGGTCCAAAATGGCGGCCCCCATGACTCACACATGGTGTCGCTGGTTTGTAGAGGAGATAGCACTGATCGTGCTATCTGCTGTGGTGACTATCCATACCTGGTATTTCTAGGTTTCGCAGACAGTTTGGACTGGCAAACTTGGCAGCATTACTTTAGGTGCTTACCCTGCCCACAGAAGTAGCAATTGGGGCCATGATCAGGCCACTAGCGGAGTGGATCAGTGTGGGTGACCAGTCGCTCCTGGCACTGGATGATACCCCATCCAAGGATCGCAGCACCTAGTGGCGGCCGAGTAATTATCCAAAATTTGGAGGGCCACCTCCAATGTCTCTGACAGCTCAGCTGCCTTCGGTAGATCAAGTACCTTTAGTTCCAGGAGTGGATACTGGCCATGTAAGTGTCTCCGATGAGGTCCTTAGCATTCTGAGTGGCCATCACAGCGTAACAGTCACATGCTCTGCATAGGCTCCGGAGAGACCACAGGTACTCAGCACTTGTTTCCCCAGGTAGCTGTTTTCTGGTTTAGACCTCATTTACTTTCTTATGATACTGGATCTTCAGGATCTCCATACCCATCGGGTATGAGCTGGCATCACTGATCATTGGAAATACTTGGGGCCCAACTCACGAGGAGTTAGAATCCATGGTGATAACGTCCACGGCCACCACCAGGAAATCTTCAAAATGGCATAGCCAGAGTTCAAACAGTTCAGGCGTCCGGTGATTAAGGATCGATGTGGGGCTTCTCAGGTTTCAGATACTGTTCCATGCTTCTTTTGACAAATATAGTTAATAAAATTGATGCACCATCAATAATCACAAAAGACTGGAGTTGTGAACCTATCAGACTTTTATTAAGTATAGACTGGAACAGCCATCAATCTCATTGGCTGATCGAAGCAGAGTGGAATGGGGAGCATGCAAGGGGCTATGGGTAAGATTGGTCAAGGGAGGCCTGTCCAGCCAACAACAGCCAATCATAACCTAACAGTGGTTTAACACAATTATAATGAACCAAACCCCTAAAAGTGAGCCTGGGAAGTTTCTTGATTATTAAATGCAAACTACAAAGTCACAACACAAAACATCCCCTATTTCCCTATCACATCTCACCAACTGAACAAAAAAAGTCAGATACAATTGATTTAAACATCAGCATTGTATTTTAATAACGAAATTGTAGTCATTTATAAATGACTCATAAATACTTGAAGTTCTGCACTGAGGACTTATGCCCTACAGGAAGGAAATAGTTCTGCACTCCATAGGGTCTTGCAGATCAGCTGGGGCCCAGTTTCTCAGTGGAAAATTCTCCAGGGATGTGCATCAGATCAGGAAAGGCTTCAGGGACAGCAGAGGATTTGCAGCAATATGCACAGAGACCGATACTAAGATTTATTTAATGGCTCATTCACTTATTTGTTCCCCATTATATTTTCTCCTACTTTTGCCACTGGGAAACAAGCAATTACTTGCACTTTTTAAAATGTGGATGAAGTTCTTACAAATTTTACTATTTACTCTTGAATTCTACCTTCTCTCTCAGCAACAACATTTTTGATCATCAATTGTGAGTTTCTAAAGTGTAATTCTCTGGCACTTGAAAGCTGAGTACATGGTTAATGGCAGGATTCTTAACAGTGTGGAAGAACAGAGGGTCCTTGAGGTCCAAATGCATAGATCTCTCAAGGTTGCTGCACAGATTGATCAGGTAGTTAAGAAGGCCTATGATATGCTGGCCTTTATTATTCAGGGGATTGAGTGTAAGAGTCATGAGGTAATTTTGTTCAGTCTGGTTGCCTCATTACAGGAAGGATATGGAGAGAAGATTTACCAGGATGTTGTTTGGATTGGAAAATGTCTTTTGAGACAAGGTTAAAAGAGTTAAGGCTTTTCCTTTTGGAGCACAGGAGGATGAGAGGTGACTTAATAGAGGGCTCAAAGATTATGAGAGGCACAGATAGGGTAGACAGTCAGCACTTTTTCCTGGATCAAGAATAGCAAACACCATAGATGGACATTTGATTAAGGGGAGGGGAGGAGAGTTTAAGGGATATGTCAGGGATAAAATTTTTACACAGAGAGTAGTGGGTGGCTGGAGTTCTTTGCCAGGTTAATGGTGGAGCCGCTACAATAGGAACATTAAAAGACTCTTGGCTAAGCACATGGATAGAAGAAAAATAAAGAGTAATACGAACTGATCTGGATATTAAAAGGTTTAAGGTTAATCAAGAAATTAATCTATTCGCTGACGGTGATTTGATTTATTTGACAGAGCCAATAGATTCATTACCTAAATTATATTTGAGATTGGAGGAATATGGTAAAGTTTTGGGTTATAAAGTAAACTGGGATAAAAATGAGATTATGCCTCTTACTATAAGGGATTGTACTCAACGTCAACAAATTACTCAATTTAAGTGGCTGGTGAATGGACATTTACCCCCTCCATAAATCTTCGTCCGCGAAGCCAAGCCAAAGAAGAATGGGATAAAATATTTAGGTATACGAGTAGATAATAAATTAGAGAATGTATATCAACTGAATTATGTATCTTTACTCAAGAAAATTGGTAAGGTCTTGAATAAGTGGAAGGCTTTGCCAATTACATTATTGGGTAGGGTTAATTGTGTTAAAATGAATATATTTCCGAAGTTTCAATATTTATTTCAAACATTGCCGATAGTGATACCACAAACTTTTCTTTCAGGAATTAAATAAATATAGTAGAAATTTTCTTTTGATGGGTAAAATGTCGAGAGTTTCTTTTGATAAATTTACTTGAAAATTTGAAATAGGAGGTATGAAATTCCAAATGTTAGAAATTACTTTAAGGCAGCTCAATTGAGATTTTTAACTTCTTTCTTTGATGAGAAAGAAAACCAAGCATGAATTAAAATAGAAATTGTTAAAATAGGAGAGGTGAAATCAGAAGATTTCATATATATGAATGGGAAGTGAAGTTATTATCTGGGGGAAAGGGAAGCACCTCTGCTGAAGCATTTGATTAATATTTGGAATAAAGTAAATGATGAAATTGGAACGAAGAGTGCTGTCGGGTCTAAAATGTCTTTGGTGCAAAACCGACTTATTCCATTTTCAAAGGATAATCAACTTTTAAATATTTGGTTTCAGAAAGGGATAGAAATATAGAAGGTTGTTATGTAGATAGAAGGTTAATGACATTTGATCAATTAAAAAAGAAATATGGGATACAAAATAATACCTTTTTTGTTATTATCAATTATGGGCTTATTTGAGAGAGAAACTGGGTCCAACAATGTCTTTACCGAAATGTGGTTATGTAGAAATATTGAAACATGGTAGATATATTAAGAAATTTATTTTGGCTATATATACTTTATTGCAGAAGAGGATTATTAAACCGAGGATACATAAGTCCAGATAACATTGGGAGATAGTTTTAAATGTTAATATTGATGAAGTAAATTGGTCAGAGTTGTGTTGGATCAGTATGACAAATGCCATCAATGAAAGATAGTTCAATACAATTTTTTACATAGTTATATCTTACTCTGTAAAAGCTAGATAAAATGAAATCAGATTTATCTGATCAGTGTTTTAGATGTGGTCAGGAGGTAGGTACCTTTTTTACATTCCATTTGGTCTTACTCCAAAGTGAGACTTTTGGTTAAATTTGGTGTTTTATTTAGAACGGGTTACAGGAATTACATTTCCACAAATTCCACTGTTAATTTTATTTGGTAATATTGAGGGGATAAGACTGAAACTGAAACTATCTACATATCAAAAACCATTTTTAAATATTGCTTTAGCAGTAGCAAGAAAATGTATATCAGTGACATGGAAATCGGATACACACTTGGGTATGAAATGTTGGATTGCATGGTTCTCCTCCTTTGGAGAAGATTACATAATTTGAGATATAAATATGATGTAATTTTGAAAATTTAGTGCCCATACTTAAGAATTGAGGGAATTAATATATAAACCATTTCCTTGAGCCTTGAACTTCGTTAACCTCCTTGAAATATTACAGGTTATAAATGATTCATTCCATGTGGTAAGGGGGAACTTGCAGCAACCAGGTTTCTATTCTAATTTCTTACTTTTTTATGTTTTCTTATGATTTCATTTTTTTCTTTCTTTTTTATCTTTTTCTTTTGGGGTTAGTTTAATGGGGGAAGGTGGTTGGGAGGTTTGGGTTTATATCATCATGTAATAGATTGGATATTAATATTAGATTGTTATATTTTGTACGGATATTATTACATGTATAGAAAACTTTTAAATAAAATTTTCCGAAAGAAATAGAGGGTTATGGGTATGAGGTAGTGAAGGTTTAGTTTGTTGAGTAGGTTTATATACGTTGGCACAACATTGTGGGCTGAAGATCTATCATCTAAATAAGATTCTAATTTTGATCTATGCTATCCCTAATCTCTGGTTGGCCTTGAAGGATTTGTTTTGCTTAGATATTTTATTCCTTAATGGATAAAATTGAGACATTTTGTTGAAGTTTTGCCATTGTTTAACTACTGGAAAACCTATCAATCTAATTTTCCATCCATCTTATTCAATGTGATCAGCTTTATTTGAGTTTTGTACTGTAGCTATTGACTAATTTATATATCTCGAACATTGAGTGCAAAATTCTGTTGTGTTCTGATCCTCATTTTCTTGGGGATCTTTTCCATGAGATTATACATTTTCACTGCTCAATGCACAAAATAATATTTAAGATAACTGTCCCATAATTGGTTTTATGACAGCCTATTCTATGAACATTTCCTGAAAACTTTTGTAATCTATTTACCCAGTCTATATGAAGATTAAAGTCCCCATAATTATTATATTATCTTTTCTATAGTGCTCATTTAAACTTTGTTTCCCTTTTAGGAGATCTGTAAGCCATTCAGACCAGAATTTTTCCTTCTGCCCCTGGACATTTCTGTTTAGTCTGATAACAGAACTTCTGCTCAGAAAGAATTATATCAGCAAGTTTCAGGAAAATCACCAATGTATCCTTCATGATCCATTTAAACAGGAGTACAGAGAAGAGTGATGGACAGAGAAGAGTGATGGAAAGGAAAAAATATCCAGGCTGTGTTTAGTAATTCCATTTTTCTGTTCATTAAGTTTAAAGAAGATGAGCGAAGCATTTTTTTTTCAAACAGGGAGTGGTGGATTACTGGAATGGGCTGCCAGAACCAGTGGTGGAAGCATATACAACATAGCGCTTAAGAGAGTTCTAGGTAGACAGATGGATATGAAGGGAATAATGGGCTATCTAGCATTTGCAAGCAGCAGAATTTTAGTTTGATTTGGACAGGATGTTCAGGGCTGACACACGGACCAAAGGGTGTGTTCCTGGGCTGTACTATTCTATGTTCCGTTTATTGTTGCTCTTTTACAGAGAAAAAGCCTACACTGAGTAGAAGCAAACACTGATAAGTTATTAGTAAATTTCATAGTTTTTGGCAAGTTTATCCAGAGTTGCATTATCATGAAAGATGAACTGTTTCACGAAAATATTACAGCTTTCAACTTCCACGTACCTGACAGTGCAGGCGATAACTTATTTTAAAGCAAGTCAAACATGAATAATTGTCCATAATTAAGTTTGAATTTTATATTGAGTGATTCAGCATGGTAAAGGGCCTTCTGGACCACATGACCAAGTAACGAACTAATCCATATGTCTTTGGAACATTGGAGGACACCAGGAAATACACATGGTCATGGAGAGTACATACAAACTTGTACAGGCAGTGGCAGATTCCAATTCGAGTTGCTGATACTATAATAAAGTTACACTAACCCTGCCATCTATTAGATCAGCTTCATCTTCTTTCTTCAACACAACCTGCATTTAATGTAGCAAACCATCCCAAGATCTTCATATGAGGATTATCAAATTTGAAACTAATTTACAGACAGGAAAGTGGGTAACAAAACTAAGGAAAATCCTGGAGAAGGAAAGTGAGGTAAAGAGGCAGTGAGATCAAGGAAAGGAAAACATAAGCCCTTGACAAGTGAAGGTACATCTACTAATGGTGAAATTTGGGAGTGACTTAGGAGAGAAGATGAGAATTTTAAGTACAGATAGGAAAGAATGTATGGAGGACATTGAAAGCAAGTGGGTGAATTGAGGTAATGAGTAAAGAACAATGAGTAATGGATAAACGAGTAACCCACAAACTCAACCTTTGGATTATTACAGGAGACGCCAGCCAGAGCTAGTTAGAATAGTCAAGTCAAAAGGTAACACGAGCATTTATGAGTGTTTCACTGGCAGTTGAGGTCTCAGCAGAATCAGGCTTTCTATCAGGAATGGAAATAGTGAACCTTAGTGATGATACTCAGAAATGAGCTCACAAAATTCTGCTGAAAAATCATTGACGTGAAACAGGAACAGAAATTGCTGGAAACATGAGATAGTATCTGTGGAAAGAGAAGTTCTTAACATTTCAGGTCATGATTCCAGATATGAAACAATGAACTGTTTCTCTTTCCACAAATGTGCCTGACCTGTTCTGTCCAGCCTTTTCTGCTCTCCCTCAGATTTTCAGCATCTGCAGTATTTTATTTTTCCCCTCTCTTGGTGATAGTGCAGTAATGTAATCAAAGCTTCTCGCTTTGGTCTCAGACAGTTGCTGGAAAGAGGGGTGGAATTGGTGGTTAGGGAAACTTTGCAATACTTTACCATTAAAGACAACATATAAAATCCTAAATTTCTTTTATGAGGTCTTAGATCTAGTTCAGAGAGATGAACTCTTACCTGAAAATTGGAGCGCTGACAATCGAGCTTGATCTCAGGAAGTGCTGCTTCACACAAAGGGTTATAGCAACTGGAAACCTCTCTCTTCTAACTAAAATGGGTTGATGGAGTTGAGGTATGGATCAGTCATGAAGTAATTGGATGCTGGAAAAGTCTAGAAGGACTGAAGAGCCTGTTTATAGAAATGAAATAACTAGAGTAATTGAAGCACTTTGATTCTGCATCAGAATCAGGATTTATTATCATAAACAAGTCATGAAATTTGCTGTTTTTTCACAGTATCATAGTCCAAAGATTCATATTATAACCATCTTACAACATTACTATAAATAAAAATAGTGCACAAAAAGTAAGGCAGTGTCTTTGGATCATTCAGGAATCTGATGGCAGTGGGGAAGAAGCTGTCCCTGTGCCACTGAGTGCTCATCTTTAGGCTCCTGTACCTTTTTCCCAATGGCAACAGAGGGAAGAGGGCATGGCTTGGGTGGTGGGAATCTTTGAGGATAGAGGCTGCTTTTTTAAGACACTGCCTCATGTAGATGTCCTCGATGGAGTGAAGACTGGTGCCTGCAATGTTGCATTCCGAGTTAACAACCCTCTGGAGTTTATTCTTGTCCTGAGAGTTGGCACCTCCGTACCAGGCAGTGATGCAACCAGCCAGAATGCTCTCCACGGTACACCTGTAGGAGCATGAACTCCAAGTACAGCACTCCCATCAATCTAATTCCTGTTGCTTTTGCCAAAACCCAGCAAATTAGTCTCCCTTGGGTGTCTATCCAATTCCCTTTGAAAGCCCTGACTGATCCTGCTTCCACCACTAAATAACAATTACAAAAATACGGATGCTGGACATCTGAAAATGTTGCAGGCATTTATCAGCATCCATGGAAAGGGAAACCATTACTGGTTCCAATCAGGGGACCTTCATCAGTAAACTCTGTTTTTCTTTCCATAGATGCAGCCTGCCCCTGCTGAGTGTTCGCAGCCATCAGCTATGCAATAAACAACAACATTTGGTAGCTGCCTAATTAACTTTCTGCATGTTTCAGTTTCTATTTGAAAGGCATTACACTTAGTTTCTCATGTGCTATGAACATGACAGCAAATTTTAAATTATTTAATCACAACAAAGAGATCATGACCTTATACTGGACTTTAGTCCTTGCGTTGATTCAGAGTATAATTCTGCTTAACCCCTCTAATCTTCATCTCAAAAAGAAATCTTTGAACTTTAGGAATGACAACACAAACATAGATTTATTAATTGTATTAACTGTCTAAAATACTGCTCATATCCATTAATTGAACATGGTTACAATCAAAGGCATAAACCATGTTAAGGTTCTTTGAAAATTATATTCATCCATGCTCTAACTTGCGTGAGTCAGTACAAACATTTATGTAAATTTTGTTAATAAGTTGTTATTAAGTTGTTTTGCTCTTTTGGATTATCTGACTAACACACACAGCGGAAAAGACCAAAAATGTATTAGCTAATCTCAGACTTCTAGCTCAGCAAAATATTGATCTGGATTTATTAATGTTTAACCAATGTAAGCCTCAAGGTGAAATAACTGATCTATTTACACAGGCAGTACAAATCACCACAATATGTGAAACCTTCAGTTGACAGGGATGAAACAAGTAATTACCAAAAAACTACCAAATAAAGAGCATGCATAGTGTAGCCATCTTGTATGGCCCAGTTATCCTCCCATCATAGCTTCCAACTGGTTCTTTAGTTTATCAAGGATTTGCCTCCAATATTGCATCAAAACATTGTTGCCCTCAGGTGATTCCGACATTAGTTGACATCTACATGTCCCCTCTGTCCTACTCTTTTTTTATAATGTAGTTATTTCAGGATATTCCATTTGTGTATCATTCACTTTCTTATCCCTTCAGAATATCCATGTCAATCAGCCTCGAGATATTTGCCTCATAACTCACTCTGACTTGAGAATTAACCTTGCCATTATTCTTTCATCTCCTTTCAGATATTGAGCATGTCCCTTGTGCTTTAGAGATCAGAGATAGGAACTGTACACCTAAGCCAGAAAAACATTCAGAATGAATCCAATCTTCACTGACTTGGTGAGGTAGCTCAGCATTATACTTGTTTTATTGATAGCTGAATTGAACTATGACAGTTAGACCATCAACCTTGTAATTTCACTTCTGGTTATTTAAATTGTAAATTAATAAATTTAGACATAACCACAATAACAGACCATTTCAGCCCAAAAGTCCATGCATCCCAAATTACACCCAATTAACCTACACCCCCGATACATTTTGAATGGTGGGAGGAAACCAGAGCCCCCGGGGAAAACCCATGCAAACATGCGGAGAACGTACAAACTTCTTACAGACAGTACGGGATTCGAACCCCAGTCCCAATTGCTGAGTCTGTAAAAGTGTTGCGCTATCTGCTACGCTAACCATGCTGCCCTATCTCACAGAATTCATTGTGTACCTGCCTCACTATATTTTAGTTTTATGGTTTTTTTTTTGCTCTAATTTTTAAGTTCCAAATCCCAAGCATCGCATGGACACAGCTCGCCTTTTTAATTTTCATCTGCTGCTACACAAAAGAACACAGCATGAGTACCAACATAATTAAGATGAAGAATTCCACAAAATTAACATTCTGATTCACAAGACTTAAATAAAGTGTCCCTGGCATTCATTTTTATGCCTAGAATTTGATAAGTCTCATAAAGTAATGACTTAAAAATAATGCCTTAAAATGGCCATTGTATGTAAAACCAATCCTGCATCTTTTGCTGGAGACTTTGCTAGTGTTCAAATGCCAATTCATCTAACACATGATTACCTGTTTTTTTTTAAATTGTCCTATTGGGTCCATGGATGAGAGATGAGAACCAATCATGTAAGGTGAGAAGGGGGGAGTTTTTTCAGAATCTGCTTATAGTCTAAGTGAGATACAGATTACTTGGGGTGCATATTTCCTTTGGACTTGGGTAATGTGGATTGTGAACAAGTCTTCATCTGGCCAGAGAACTCAAAGCCCTCCTCTATATATCCCAAATATTTACAAACCCATGAATGAAGAAACCTCTATTTTTAAATGGATGATCTATTATTCTAAGAAGATGTCCCCAAGCTCAATACTCTCCTTTTTGGATAAGCAGCTATTTAAAAGTATGCTGATAAAGTAGCCAAACATCAAGGCACACATCTGAGACATCATTTTAAACTAAAGCATTGTGCCTATTATCATCAATATGTAATACACAGAACTTGGGTCTTAAGCTTTGCAAACTCCCCAATGTAAATAATTAAGAACATGTTGGAAAAAAAAGTTGTAAAGGTTAGAAACTGGTCTTAGATTCTTGTTGGGTGATGTTAAAAGTAAAAGTGAAATTTGATAGCATCCATTTATCACTTAAAACAGCTTGCAATTCAAAACTGCTTTGATTATTTGTGGGTTTGCTATTTATTTTTAGAACAGCATTTTTGAGGATCACATCTAACAGTGGACAGTGCTCCTTGATTGTTTGAAGACATTCACTTCATAAAATTACTTTTGACACAGTTTAATGGTTTGTGACTTAAAAAGAAGGGTATGGGGAAACTTTGGTCAGATCAGAGTTTATTGATCCAACAAATGCATTTGGTGACTTGTCATCTGACATCCAACTTGGCAAGATGCAGTGAAATCTCACTGAACTCTGATCATGTTGAATTTATTTTGTGGCTTATTATAGGAAAATACTAAACTCACAGCCAGAGAACACAGAATTAGGCACTTTGACCTATCTATGCTGACCTGTCTATTACAATCCCACTTGATCTTAAACCTACTACGCTGAGGCAATTCTAGTGGTCATCCAGATGGATTCATATGTGTTATGAGAATACTTGCCTCTACCACCTTCTCAGAGACAAAGTATTCCAAATCTCTAATAAAAATATTCTTCCACACATTCTCTGGTCTTAGATACCTCTGCTATAGGGCAACTTTTCTTATTATCCACCCTATGTATGGCTCTCATAATTTTGTATATTTATATATATTTAATTTTATTTAAATACATTGAAGATAATTGTGTGGGAAAATTGGTAGAGAACAAGCTGAAATTATTTGAATAGTCA
Source organism: Narcine bancroftii (assembly GCF_036971445.1). Lineage (NCBI taxonomy): Eukaryota > Metazoa > Chordata > Chondrichthyes > Torpediniformes > Narcinidae > Narcine > Narcine bancroftii. Next base: position 39,912,345 of record NC_091477.1, read on the forward strand.
AATTTTGTCGATCAATTTTTGGGTAGATTTGAGGGTTGACTATTACATGCATACTACTTTTAACTATGGTACGTACCTGTGTTCGGGGCATCAGAAGCGTGGATGGACAGGCAACCAGCTGGAACTGGGTCATAAGTCTGCATCTGGGGCGTTAGGAGCTCAGATGGGCTGCTGGGACCAGGTGGTAAGTCTGTGTTCGGGGCATCAGTTCAGCTGGGTGAGCTCGATGGGTTGACAACCAGGGCCAGGGCAAGAGTCTGTGGTCAGGATTTCGGGAGCACAGATGGGCAGGCAGCCAGGGCCTAGTGGAGAGTCCACAGTGAAGGAGTCGGGAGCTCAGATGTGGGAAGCCAGGGCCTAAGCGAGAGTCCACAGTTGGGGTGTTAGGAGCTCTGGTGGGTGGGCGGCCAGGGCCTGGCCAAGAGTCGGCAGTCAGGGTGTTGGGAGCTCAGATGGGTGGACGGATTCAGCCTAGGCAAGAGTCACAGTCGGAGTGTTGGGAGCCCCTGTGGATGGACAACCTGGGCCTAAGTAAGAGGCAATGGCCAAGGCGTCAGGTGCTTGGATGGGTGGGCAGCCAGGGCCTAAGTGAGAGTCCACAGTTGGGGCATTAGGAGCTCCAGTGGGTGGGCAGCCAGGGCCTGGGCAAGAGATGGTGGTTGGAGCATTGGAAGATCAGATGGGTGGGTCTAGACAACACTCCACTGTAGGGGTGTCAGGAGCTTGGGTGGCTGGAGTCAAAAATAGGGGGTTGCCTTCTACACACGATATATGGAAAATATCAGATTTTTGGGCCAAAGATAAGCAGTTAATTTTTTTTAACATTGTATCGACTATTACACGTTATATACAGTTCACTAAAAAGTTTTAGGTGGTACAGTAAACATAACTGTGAGATTAATGCCATTAAAGCACCAGCATCCAAGATTTGAATCCTGTACTCTCTGTGAGGAGTTTGTACGTTCTCCCTGCAACCTGAATGGATTTCCTTCAGGTGCTCCAGTTTCCTCCCAAGTTCCAAAGACGCATGGCGTTAATGGATTAATTGGTCAGATAGGTAGAATTGGGCACCCTGGGCTCGTGGGTAGAATTGGGCACCCTGAGCTCGTGGATCATAAGGGTCTGTAATCTTGCTGTATCTCAAAATTAAAAATGCACAAATTTTATTATTTTTACGCTGTCTTTGTGCAAAAAATAATAATTTCAAAAATCACGATATCCAGGCAAAAGAATTCTATAACAATATTCTCAGACCACAGGAAAAATCCAGACCCAATAGCTCAATTACCAACAGCTTGATTACCATTGATTGCAATCACCCTCCTGTGGCTAAAAGCAACTTTGAAACTTTCATACAAAAGTGGTTGGGAATTTAAAATCTCGGAGTTACGTTTGGTGATTCAGAATGTCTGAACCCTTTGCCATAGAAATCAAAGAAAATTACTTGAGCTTGCATGAATTAAAGAAATTTACAATTATTTTATTATGAAATATCCTAATAACCTCACTGATTGAAAACTCACCAAGAAGTAATTTAGCAATGTTTTATTAAGCAAAAATTATGCTTATCAAATTATCCGGCCGACAAAACTAATTTCATGTGAATGTGCAGTAGTAATCCCATTATATGAATATTTCTAATTTAAGTAATTTTCAAATAATTATTTGCATATACTTCAATTTTTATTTATCATTGAATGTTTTAAGTTATTTTTGGGAGAATTATTTAATGACTGGCTTGATGGCAATTAGAGCTGATGCTTGATAACAGCAGGCAAAGGGAAAAGGTGAGTGCTCCTCATAAAGGTATTTGGCCCACTGTACCTGTGCAAGCTTTTGGGGGGAAAAAACTATCTAATTAGAAGTAGTCCTTGCTCTTTCCTTGCACTTCCCCAGAAATGTTCTTTCAATTAATTTAGCTAATTCCCTTCTGAAAAGTATTATTGAATCTCCTTTTATTGCCCTTTCATCAAAAATGCAAATTATAATGTGAGAATAATAATTTTCAATGTAAATAACAATTACAGATGAAACAACGTCAACTTTATCTCAAAGGAGTTTTTTTATTAAACATTTAAAGGGAGTGAGAATTTTCTTACTGTTAGATCTCAATATTTGAATGAGAACTGTATTTGTATTGAAAGTATCCAAAATCAAGCATTTGTCACATCATATTGAAATACATCCCACATTATTAGTTCATTCATTAATCTCTTTACACACGACAGCTTATTTAATTTTTTCATATAATTGAATCATTCTCCATGAAAGCACAGATTAACTTTACTGCTTGAAATGACATTTATGCAATCTACTGTATCAACAATAACAAATGAAAAGACTCAAAAATTAATTTTAATAAAATGTTTTCTAATGCATACACAGAAAGTAAATAATGTATTAAGATGCCATAATTATCCATTTATTGTGAAATTATATATGATTTTGTTGTTTTTGTAGTGATGAACTGCATTGTCTCCTGACTGATTTCGGGATCATGATTAGTAATGATTAAGGGTCAGGGAACAAAAGTCTGTGACTTAACTAATCATCCTTTGCCTTCCTAAATCTAATCTGCCTGCAGTCTTTCTTCTTAATAATGGATTAGAGCAGGGACAATATTTAACATTTGTTTTCCTCAATTCCGATCTGGATCTCAGCTTGATGAATTGTAGCCTTCCAATGCAAATATTAATTGAATTCCCATTGAATTTTGACTTTTCTGATGAATTATAGCTACCTTTTTTTCTCTTGAGTGGCCCCTCAGGAACAAAGATGGCTTGCATGCACACTGGTTTTGTGGGCTCTGAGGCAACTGATGAGGCCAATGTGGGAAATCCAGACTCTTCCACAGGTGGGGCAGGAGGAGGCTGATATGATGGGGGTGTGGATAGATTGGAAGGGCTGTGCTCCTTCCCCCAAAAGAACTTTTGTGTTCGTTCATTCAATAATAATAATATAATAACAATTACAGCACGGAAACAGGCCATTAGGCCCTTCTAGTCCGCACCGAACCAAACACCCCTTTCTAATCCCACCTCCCTGCACAATGCCCATAACCCTCCATCTTCCTCTCATCCATATACCTGTCCAACCTTTTCTTAAATAATACAATTGACTCCGCCGCCACTATTTCTCCCGGAAGATCATTCCACACAGCTACCACTCTCTGAGTAAAGAAGTTCCCCCTCATGTTACCTCTAAACCTCTGCCCCTTAATTCTTAACTCATGTCCTCTTGTTTTAATCTTTCCTCCTCTTAACGGAAAGGCATTCAGGAGTTTATCTCTGTTGTTGGTTTTCTTAGGGCTGTCAGTCTTCAGTTAAATTATGAAAATAATATTTGAAGATCTGGCATAAAACTCACAATCTACCAGATAGCCATGATTGGTGTTCTCCAATGTGCTTCTGAGACTTAACCTATCTGTAGCAGGCACCTTATGGCACTGGAATGAAACCATCAAAAAGCTGTCTCTGCAATCTCCTCCAAATCCACTGGAAATATGAGCTCATCACATTCCATGCCCACAACTGGGTCAACATCCCTAGTATTGAGCTCTAGTTACTCCCCAGTAGTGTCCATTGAGCAGACCCCATTTTCACATGTTAGCAGCCTCCACAAAAAACCTCTATTCTGGGTTCTAGCATGGGAAGATATTGTCAGGCAGATGGGAGAAAAGAGTAGGTATGGGGAAACAGCATTATCTGTGTAGTAAATGTAGAAATCTTTTCAAGGGGGTTTTTCATCCTTCAAAATAATTTATGGATAATCACCTTATTTAGAATTTGGTCGTATATTTCACTGATACTGTGCATCATTTGTGAAAAACTTAAGGTCCAAAATATTCTAATAAATCTAAAACAGCAGGCTATGAACTTGTGAAATTATGGCTTGTCATTTTATTGTGACTAAAGGTCTTTACCAAATATAAATGTGTAAACAAAAGCATAAATGGAAGTGTGTAAAATTGTTTTCTTCTATTATCTTTATTGAGTAATCCTTTCTATTCTCAATAGTTTAAGTTAATTAGTATAGCGGTGCAATAAACTGGGATTCACTGGTAGTGTATTGTGGTGTTGGCTGGCACTGCCTCCTGGCTCCGCTCCATCTCCTCACATATAACCGTGGTTTCCCGCCTAAACCCAGAACCCTTCCGAAGACTACTGTGAGACCCTACCCTCAGTTATAAGCTAATAAAAGTGTTTGTTCTCCCTCCAGTTGTAAGAGCTTTTATTCGCTCTACTATATTATTAGCTTATTCCCTAAACAATGGAAGCGCTGCTGAAGTCAGGTACGCTGCTGATAGGCCCTCTGTGCCCCGACGCGGCTGAAGAGTTGACATACTGGCTAGACTGCTTCCAGGCCACATGAACGTGACCAGAGACGTCTTCCACACTGATGAACTCAAGAGATCCGCACTCGTTTCGAGGGTAGGAACGAAAGGGTTCATTCAGGAGTCTGAGGGTTGTAGGAAAGGAAATGTCTTTAAGCATGTTTTCACACTCAGAAGCCTTTTCACTGATGAGAGGAAGGAAGAACGAGCATGTCTGGGGTGTGATGTGTCTTTTAGTAAGCTGGCTGTTTTACCTAGGCAGTGGGAAATGTGGATGGAGTCCACGGAAGGGAGGGATGTTTTTGTTAAATTCTGATTTGTATTCACTACATTCTGTAGTTTTAGTTTCTTCTGATCTTGGGCAGAGCAGCCCCCGTGTCATGTTGTGATGCATCCAGTAAATATGCTTTCAATGGTTCACTTACAGAAGTGGTGAAGTGACAAGGGGGTCATGCCGAACTTACTTCATCTTCTAGAGGCGTTAGTCCACTTTCTTGATTATCGTGACAAGGTGTTTATCCCAGGTTATAAATATTGGAGATATTTATTTGTCACATTTTGAAGCTATCTACTCTTTTGACTTCCATTAATGTGGTCAGGGAAGGAAGAAAATGATGGCAAATGGATTTTTTTGATGACTGGAACATATATAATAGGATCAACCTTGCATTGGCATCAGGATTCTTGCTTTTATTGTTGTACATAAATGACCTGGTGTTGAAGTTCATGAACAATTCGTGACCTGACAACACAAAAAGCACTTACTGGATAGTAATGGACTTCAGGAAGATGTAAGTAAGACATTGGTGAGGCCAAATTTGGAGTATTGTGTGCAGTTTTGGAAAGATATCAATAAGATAGAAAGAGTGCAGAGAAAATTTACTAGGATGTTGCCCGAACTTCAAGAACTGAATTACAGGGCAAGGTTAAACATCTTCAGACTTTATTCCCTGGAGCAGACAAAATAGCAATTAACATGGATAATGTGGAATAACTATAACTTAGGAGAAACAGCATGGAGAGTCAAGATAATCTATATAATGCTGGCAAGACTAAAGAGGCTAGGCACCTATCACCAAACCTTTGTCGTGGGGGTTTGAAAGGAAAGTGCTCAATGTCATGCTAATAATTAAATATATGCTGGGATCCAACAAAACTTTAATTTTATACAAACATGGTTATACAATTAACATTTCCAATTTAACTCATTTGTACTGCTTTTTTAACGGTACACTGTATCATTCAATGCTGGCTCATTTTCATCCCCCGTATGTGAATAAGCAATTATGTATGTAGGGGAATGGAATGGAAAAACAAAGATGTGTTCGTGTTGCTAATTATGCCTCAGTCAGAGGGATTATTATGCACAAGTCTGATTCTGTACCTAAGGAGGGCATTAAAACCCTGAAAAGGGAACAGCAGATATGCTTCAGGATAAAACCAGGCAAGAGGGGGTTATGTAAAAACTTGGAGATGTTATCCTAGGAATTGGATTAATGACATGTTTTTCTTCTCTGCTCTTGTTTATAAATTTTAATGGCCCAATTGGAGCATATCTGAGAATTATACAACCCACATGCATTCCCCTACACGTCCAAAAATGCACAGCAAGTGATTGACGTTCTTGTGCCACATGTAATGCTGGCGTAGCATCAATCCTGCTGAACTGGGTTGGGTCAATGCAATTAACGCACTATTGAGCACGAACAGGAAATCTGATCTGAACAGCAGGAAAGCCCTGTCCTCTCCCACCCTGCACTGTTTACAGGCATCCTCAATTATTGCACATGCATTTTTATGATTGAGGTCATTCAGGAGAACCATGCAGCAGCTTTCTTTTCACCCAGTCCCTTTAAAATTGTAGATAAAGTCCACCTTTTGCCTCAAAGAGTTGAGGTTTGGTTATGGTTTTCCTTGTTCTCCAGCATGAGCAAAAGATGTGGGCCAATAATATGGTTAATGGACTGGAGAGGAAAAAGGGTGAGGAGAGAAAGTTGCTGGGGGAAAAGGACCCAACTTCAAGTGGCATTTTGGGAGCCAGTGATGAATGTCCATCTCAGTGAATCTGAAAGCTATGTTTCTCCAAGATGGCTGAGATCTAACACCAATTAAAAGGAGATTTCCAATAATATAGACAGTGGTTCTGGTATGGCCACATCAATGAGTGTGCATATTAGCAGATGAACTATAATGTAGGAAAATACTATAAATGAAAAGCAAATTATTTGCAATGCAATACTGAGTAAGAAATTTCATGAAGCACTCAGGGTAAGGAGACCTAACTTCCTCTCCTTGTCCTTTGATGGACATCAGCAGGCATCATATGCAACTCACATCTTTGTGAGCCAATGGATGGGACCATCATGACAAGTCCTGGATGTCTCCTTCTCAGCTGGCTTAGCATCTGGGCAGGAGGGGAAGGAAATGCTCAGCTAAATGAAAGCAGAAAGAAGAAGAGCACGTTCATGCTGGTTGGGAAGAGGACAGTAAGAAGTGCATGGTTACAGCATCAGCAGATCGTAAATCAGAGCGAGGATTGGAGCCCCGTGATGTGAATCGGAAAAATAGACATCTTCAGGGATCTCTGTGCTATAAATATTCATAGACTGAAGCCACTGCCCCAGTAAAATCATACTGACTTTCCCATGCTTGTGGACACAGTGGTGCAGTACTACTTGCTGTTAAACTGCATTTACTGTCATTAATTATGTATTTCCATATATTTAACTGAGTGAAGTCTATTTGTGTTTATATTTCAATTCATCAATGTGATGTGCATGTTATTATGAATAACTAAGACATGCATATATAAATAAGTATGGCTTTGTGTATGGTAGGTCGTGTTTAACTGATCCTGTCAAGTTTTTTGAGGAGGTTGCCAGGAAAGACTGTGGATGTTGTCTACGTAGACTTTAGTAAGGTCTTTGACAAGATCCCGCTTGGGAAGTTAGTCAGGAAGGTTCAGACGCTAGGTATTCATTGTGATGCAGTGAACTGTTTTCGACAATGGCAGGATTGGAGAAGCTAGAGAATAGTGGTGGATGATTGCTTCTCAGACTGGAGGCCTGTGACTAAGTGGTGAGCCTCAGGGATCTATGGTGAGACCAGCGTTGTTTGTCATCTATATCATGATATGGATGATAATGTGGTAAATTGGTAATGTGGTAAGTTTGCAGATGACACTAAGATTGGAGGCATTGTGGACAGCTAGGAAGGTTGTCAATGCTTGCAGAAGGATCTGGACCAGCTGGAAAAATGGGCTGAAAAATGGCAGATGGAGTTTAATGCAGATAAGTGTGAAGTGTTGCATTGTGGAAGGACACTGAGGAGCATGATATAACAGAGTGATCTGGGAATGCAGATACATAATTCCTTGAAAGTAGTGTAACAGGTGGATACGGTTGTAAAGGGAGCTTTTGGCAAATTGGCATTCATAAATCAAAGTATTGAGTACGGGAGTTAGAATGTTCTGTTAAAGTTGTATAAGACATTGGTGAGGCCAAATTTGGAGTATTGTGTGCAGTTTTGGTCACCTAACTACAGGAAAGATATCAATAAGATAGAAAGAGTGCAGAGAAAATTTAGTAGGATGTTGCCTGGACTTCAAGAACTGAGTTACAGGGCAAGGTTAAACATCTTAGGACTTTATTCCCTGGAGCATGGAAGAATAAGGGGAGATTAGATTGAGGTGTTTAAATTTATGAAAGAATATGCTTTTTCCACTGAGGTAGGTGAGATACAAACCAGAGGACATGTGTTAAGAGTGAGAGGGGAAAAGTTTAGGGCGAATATCGGGGGAACTTCTTCACACAGAGAGAAGTGGGGATGTGGAATGAGCTTCCAGCTGAAGTGGGAAGTCAGTGGGATTAGGCAAAAAAATGGTTTGGCACAGACTAGAAGGGCCAAATAGGCCTATTCATGTGCTGTAATGTTCCATGGTTCTAAGTATTGTATTAAAGTTAAGTTTGATACCGTATGAAGGTATTAGATAAGAATGATGGAGATTGTTGTTAGCCAAGTGACTTGTCTGTAGTAGCTCTAATGGTACATGGAAGGTTGTTCTCTTCACTGACTTTGACTAAACATGGAGTTTATTAAGCCACTGCATCCAGATCCTTCCTGCTTTGCAGCTGACACCAATGTCTGTGGCCACATCCTTGCCAGTGGTTTTTCCATTTGATCCTGACGATTTCCTGGACCTCTGGAGGATGTCACTTCCATTCCCATCTTCCATCAATTCATCAAGAGAAATCTATGAAAACTGGAATGGCCACTCTGTCTGGTCCACCAAGGTGAAGTGAACCTTTGCAAAACTGTGCTGTGACCTATGAAGGTGATAATGAGCATTTCCCCTCGTACAGCAACAGGGACACTTCCAACTACTGCCAGATAACTTTAACATGAGCTAGAGATCCTCAACCCTACATTCTGTGAATAAGTAAAGGTGATGTGTTTAGTGCAACACTATTACAGCACCAGTGGCCTGGGTTTGAATCCGTAAGGAGTCTGAGGAGTTTGTATGTTCTCTCATGACCATGTGTGTTTCCTCTGCATGCTCCGGTTTCCTCCCGTGTTCCAAAGACATACGGGGTTAAAGGGTTAATTGGCCACATGGGTGTAATTGGGCACTGTTGACCTGTTACTGTGATGCATCTCTGAATTAAATTTAAAAACTTATGTATGAGGGTAGTGGGTCAGTATTGAACTGATACTCCAATTACTGAACTGAAGTGTGCGCATGAATTGCAGGTCGACTGAAGCAAATTACCAATACCCCATATTTCCAGCGTCCATTCAGTTGCACAGGTCTTTTCTCCCACTTCTTTGCAGCTGAAAGAAGTTAAAGGAAGACTTATTAGAGGTCTTCAAAATTAAAGTATTTTAATACAAGTTTCAGTATGAAAGCAATATGATGAAAAAGAGGAGATTTAAAAGATGAGAAACGAGGATGAATTTGCTTAGTACAACACAGAATGCTATACTACCTGGAAGGGTACATAAATTCTATCATCAGCTTACAAAGACAATTGGACTTTAACTTCAAGGGAACTAACAAAGTATTGTGGGATATTTTGAGCAGTTCTTTCAAACACCAAACACAGGTATGACATTAAAGTGTCTCCTGTCCTCTAAGATTCTAAATCCAAATAGGAAACAAATTGTACAATCCATATCAGGCAAAAATTAAATGTGAAGTGCATAAATATTTTAAAAGGTTTCACAGATTTTTTTCAAAATTATACCAACCAAAATGGCTAAGCTGTGTCATTTGTCCAACATTTGTGTTTTTATCTTAGTTTCTGAACATTTACAGCGGAATTTAAAATCATCTCATCATTAGTCCATATTGGCTGTTTGTCGAGCAATCGAGTAAATTTAAATTCCCCTCTCTGCTGCCCAAGTCCCTGACCAATGTCCTCTTGAATTTCTCTCTTTCTATCATCCCTACACACCGTCAGTTCCAAATCACAATTTTTTTTTTGCACAGGAGATACTTCACATCAGGTACCTCTCACCTCCCCCAATATTTGCCCATCACTTTAAATGTGTCACTCAATTTTTGAATTATCAACTCATCAAACTAGTTTTTATCTGGTTAATTCCATCTACACCAGTTATAATTACCTAATCCTCAATCAAATCTCTTTTCAGTCTTTTTTGTTCACAAAAGAGCAGTCCAGCTGAATCTTCTGCAGGTTAAATCTTAAAGCTGAAAACCTTCTGTCATGTTGAGAAGAGTATCAGGTTCAGTGGATTCACAGAGAGATGAGTCTGGACACAAGTGTTACAATCACACATAGCTTTAATTAACACATGGGAGACAAACGGGAGAATGTTAAATGGTACTCAATTACTATTTCACTTAAGCAACAGTATAGACATTCACCTCAGACCTAGGTTGGACTCCAACAATAGTGAACCTATACTCAACATGCTCACACACTTGAGTACACACACTACAAATAGGGATTCTTACCCACACCAGGTTACCTGTACCAATGGGGGTGCAGCTTTCTGTAAGTATTGATGAATTGCAATACTATGGCTTGGCTTCAGTGTAGTGCACTCCTTACTCGTGACACTTCCAGCGATATCCACAGTAGCAATGAAATTTGGACCATGAGGCAGAGAGAAAGAATGCGCTGTGTGTTGGTGTTATATACAGTGCTAATCTGTGTGTTCTAGCCAATAATGGCACTAGGTGATTGTGTTAACAAATTGCTCAAACCAATGTTAGAATTATTGGAACAATAAATGTAAATATCTCACATATTCAAACAGCCAAATACACATTTAGGCTTACATAAGACTCCCCTCAGCAGTCGAACTTAGTCATTGGCAAGGTATGTCCTAATGGGTGGCCGGAGTCCAACCTTGAATGACAGATGATGTGACTTCCAAATAAGTTTCAGGCAGGGAGGACACATGACCACCTGCAATACACACATTCCAGACAGGCAGGGAGGCCACATTTCCTCCACATACAACATCTTCATTCTTGGAAGTATTCCAGTGACTCATTTCTATACCCTCTCCAGGATCTTCCCATCTTTTCTAAGTTATGGTGGCAAGAAATAGATGCAATGGTGTATCTGTGATCTAACAAGTGGTTTGAGAAGTTATCCTACTATTATACTTTATGCCTCTTCATATGAATCCATGATCTGGAATACTTCAACGCATTTATTACCTGGACTTGCGTGGAAATAATTAATGAATAAGACAAAAAAACTGGGAATAAAATTATTTTTGGTCATTTAAGAATATTTCTAGGCACTTTTATTAGTTCTTGAATTGCTCACTTGTCATTTGAAATTTATCAGAAACGTCACTTGGCTATGTTCATTAAATATTTAAGATATTTTTGGCAAATGCACTTTTTTGTTTTTCTCTCTAATGAGCTCACTGACTGAGGCCTTGCAGCATGGTCTGTTTTTATTCCACGCAGGTAGTCATGCTTTCCACATTTAAAGTCCCGCACATCATCAAGCAATCCAAGTTCATTTTACCCTAACTTTCCTTTCAAAGTAGTTTGAGAGTTCAGGCTTTTAACTCAGTTGAACTGTATTCATTACCATGCAACATTGAAAAACCAAAAAATGGAAATGCTAGAAATAGGAAATGAAATGTTAACTCTATTTCTTTCACAACAAATGCTCCCTGACTTGCTGGGCTTTTGCAGCATTTCCAACTTTTAGATAGCATGCAATACTTAACACAAGTATTTAAAAAGAAATGAAAGAAGCTGATAGTGTAGGTAGTACAAGTGAAGGATGTCAGAGGATATATTTAAGATAAGATTCTGTGATCTACTTCCCAGGGAGAATGGGACATTGCTATTGCCTACAGTGTATATCCAGATTTGCAAGTGAGGATCACACTTAAGTCATGCAGTTGCACCATTTAGCATGCAAATCATAAATTTAGAATGTACACAGGAGCCTAATTGCTATTCCAAAACAGTCCTAGCACAGCATGTGCTGCGCCATCTCTGTACAGTTACAGCTGGCAATCCAAATTAAGAGAAGGCCAGAGAATTTGAATTTTTGTTTGACTAGGATTGTGATTCTCCCACTGGTCTTCTCTTGGGCTAGAAGCTGGCCAGGCCAAACAATTTTACCACGGTCTGGACTTGACTTGATAACACAGGCCTGACGGACCTTATCCTACTGAAGAATGATCCTTGAAATGGAGAAGACTGGCATGGATACTTTGCAAGCTAACTGCATTAAACCTGCATTTCAAGAGTAAATCTAAATGACTCTGTTTTGTGAGTGTTTGTGCAATATTGAGTTGGACACATATTTATCAGATTGCTGTAATCACATATCCATCTGAGAAGAGACAGTCATATTGCTTGATCCTCTTGGTGATTTAGGCAGGTAGGCTTGTCTGAAACAATGATCTGGAGGCGGAGGAACATACTCTTGATCAACTAGAAGTGGGTTGTGCAGTCAGAGGCAAGTAGATCAGAATATCAAGGTTCTCTACATTGAGTTCAACTTTGGCTGATAAAAGGGGTGCTGGATGGAGTTAGGATCATGGCAAGATTTAAATACAATGACTTTTAGTCCTGTTAACATTATAATGTTGGAAATCTGACTCATCGAGGACATGATACAGCTTCATCAGAGGTAACAAGAGCTACATGAAACGTGAATGCAAACGCAATATTTAAAGATAATATTGCAGGGGGAGATAAAAAGCAACCTATTTCCCCCAACAGACTGGGGACATATTAATGGTTGGGGAAATGTATCTATCCCCAAGGAAAATCAAATGACCTAATGTACAAGTGCAGAGAAACAGAAACCATTTCACCCCATCGTCCCAGTGCCTTCAGATCTGCAGTGACTCTAGGTTCGGCAGTGATTGGAAAAATTTCCTCCTTATTTTCATATCTGTCTGTGGTGTGAACCATCCCATATTGGTAATCAATTCCAGTGCACAGATGACAGCACTCCTCCATTGCTGGACTTAATCATTTAACCATACCTTCAACCAGCAAAGGAATTTAAAAAAAAATCACAAATGCTGGAAATATGGAATAAAAAGAGTAAATGCTTGTCAGGCAGCATCCAGGTAAATATAAATGAAGTTAATATTTCAGGTTGAAGAGCCCTGTCAGAATTGTTTTTTATTTCAACTATTAAAACAATAACTCACATCCGAAATCTCCATCTTCTTGTTTCTTGTTAAGATGATCGTAACAGTCTCCTTGACCAAGCCTTTGGTCATCAACCCTAATA